>NC_141052.1:3600000-4160000 GCF_041138505.1 Cibotium barometz
AATTATTTTCTACTTGACCATGCTCATTCTAATTTATTTTCTAGGCTCTAATAAATAAAATAAAATTTTAGCTCATGTTCGTATGCATAAATATGTATATACATATATGTACATGCATGGTAAAATTCACATGGACTAATTTCTTAGTAAAATCCAATGTGCACATTTTGCACCTTAATTTTACCTCTCATTATTTTTCTTTTTATCAAATTTTATGTGTCTATAGGATTACATAATTTTCATGCACATTTGGCATAGTCACATATGGCACATTTTACACATTTTGGCCTTCTCCTTTACATTTAAAATTCTATCGAACGTCCCCAGTTATTTAATTTAAATTTTCTTCTAAATTCAATTTTTCATAAACTAATTTATGTACCTTACCAAATTAAAATTTCAACTCAAGTTTGGAGAATTTTAGACATATTTTGAATACTCTCTCACTAAAATATTTTAAGAACTGAAGTTCATTAACAAATACTAGAAATACTTATAAGAGGGATCTTATAGAGAACATGGAACTTTAAGGCTAAGGGAAGGGAGAGTCGTAGTAGAAGAAATAACATCTAGACGATGAAGTGATGCGACAGCTAGAGGAGAATTCTCATTCTACTTTTCTGGAGAGACTATGCACATAAACTAAGAGCCGAGGTAAGACTTCCCTCTACTTCACATCGAATAAGAGAAGGACATCTAGCTTCCATTGGAATTAGAACTATTAGGTGAGAAAATTGATGACTAACCCTATAGAATGGAGAACTGCAAGAGTGGAGAGTCGCGAATATAGATTCGCAAAGCATACCAACAACTCACGGAGTGCCAATATATGGGTATCCCATGACACATACAAGCTTTGTACCTCCCGAGCCACCGACGGGAGAAACATCTCATGAAGTTCTAGCTTATGGATACATAGGACCATCCTATACCCATATGCTTCCTAGAGTTCAGGGGAGTGTGTTTTTTGAGGGAGCTTGGTGGAGGGATCTTTTTATTGGCAACTCTTCTCTCTTAAAAATGTGGACATTCTCTCTCCAGACCCTCCAACACTACCTCCAGCATAACCCACCACTATCTTCTACAACCTTCACCCACCACCACTCAGCCCAATCCACTTTCTCCCCTCTAGCCCAACTTAGCTCCTCCATTCTCTCTCTCTCTCTCTCTCAATCTCAATCTCCCACCCTCTTCCCCCTCTCACTCTTTCTCCCTTATCCGCCCTCCCTCTCACTCTCTCTCCTTCCCTCTATCTCTCTCCCAACCTCTTCTCTCTCTCTCTCTCTCTCTCTCTCTCTCTCTCTCTCTCTCTCTCTCTCTCTCTCTCTCTCTGCATTATCTCTTCTCTCCTCTTCCCTCTGTCTCTCCCTCTCCCTATGCATAATCTCTCCTGTTGAAATTTGAGCATTGTGATGAGCTATGGTGGATCAAACACTAGAATCAACATCATTAACAAAGTGATTAGCAAATAATTAAGACATAATTAGTGGGTAATTAGCAAATAGATTAATGTAGGCATGGATACTTAAAAACTAGCAAATTCTCATTAGGGCAATGCCTCAATTTATAGAGTTTACATCAAGCATCAAATCCCACTGATTTCTCCATGATTCACTCCACCTCTTTTCCCTGATTCTCTCCACCTCTTCACTTTTCCCAGAATATCTCCACACTTCCTAAATCTTCTCACGCTACCCTTTATTCTCTCCCAGTAGATTCTTCTCACCTTTTCACAGGTTCTTTCACATTTACATCTTCTCTTTTACAGCCTCTAACTAAGGGCTTGTTCCCGCACACACCCTATTCAATTGTATTTTTAACACCTCCCCTCAAGTGAATACTCCTAGTACACCTAGACCCTATACCAAGTTTGCCTCCCCTTACATAGTCCACGACTAGTGTCTACACCTCCCCTCAAGTTAACTTAGCACACCTGGACTGTACCAAGTTTCTCTCTTACTTGATAGCCCGCGACCAGTGCCTCAAGTCCCTAAACTCCATAGTCCTTGACACACACTCTCTCTCTCTCTCTCTCTCTCTATGTGTCCAAGGCTACTATAAGTGCCCGTGACCTTGACTAAAGTGCTCACACATACATCTACCTACCACGTGGCCTACATCATCGGTGGCTCAGAGGTGGTTTTACTTTGTTGGTTCAGGTTACATTGGGTTGTGGGGTCTCTCTCTCTCTCTCTCTCACAGATTTTCACATGGCTCCTCACTCTTTGGAGCCTCACATCTTCTCTTGTCTTCAACCTTCTTGTCGTGGCAGCTTCTCTCCACGCGTCCGTCTCTTCTTTCAGTCTTCTTGGGGCAGCTTCTCTTCTCGTGTCCATGTCTTCCTTTACATCTTCTTGGTGTGGATCTTCCTCTTGGAAAGAGATATTCTTCTTCTTTCATGGGCTGGGGCCATGAGCTCGTCCATCAGGTCTTTTTGCTCCATATGAGCAACATGTTTCAATGTTTTGCTGACAGTTTGTTTGATGTTTATCTTGTGTCATTATGCAATGCAAACCCAAATTTATGTGGGAGGTCTTACCTCTTGCCTTATTCTGGACAAGGGCAGTGTCTGATCCCATATCTACACTGATGCAATGTGCCCAATACATAATGCGTATAGCATTCATTCTCATGCACATTCCCAAATGCAACTCTGGCTGTGAATAATCTTGATTTTGAGTGAGATTTACAAGCATTAACCAAGGGTTAAATGCAAAATGATGATTATCACAATTTTATGAGCACAATTTTACCAGAAATTACATTAAATCAAGGGTAACCAATTTGTACGGAAATGGTTGGAGTATCAAACCAACTCCGAATTGAAATCTGAAGTTATAGGAATCTGTATCTTAATGGTTGATTTGAACCCTCAATTGCACCAAAATATAGTGATTAGCATTGATTAATCATTGATTAGTAAATTAATCCACTGTTTTGTGTGCAAAAAACAGAGTATGCGGGGAGTCCAGATTTGGTGCCTTAGACTTCAAATGAGCTCAAATTCTTTCAAAGCCATCAATAGCAATGAGTCTAGTAGAGGATTAAGCCAAGAAACACAAGATTTGACCAAATATTGAAAGCTTAATCTCTGTTTTACCAAAGTCACCTGCAGATTTGATGAAGAGCTTGGATCTCACTGTAGACTTGATGAAACTGAATTCTGTCTTCACCAGCTTGTAGAGCATGCTTGAAAACACCTTGGGCTAAGAGGAATTAGAGAACTTTAAATTGTGGAATTTTCCTCAGAAAAAAATGCGCCTGCAATTCAGGCTGCCGCCGGCGATTCGTGCTGATTTGCTTCAATTCCTTCAAGTAGCTTGTAGCCCCTTGAGTGTAGTTTAAGTACCTAAAAGGGCTTGGCCTAATTTGAAGTGTGCAAGGAGAATGAACTCCTCCATTGGCTGGGGGTACAGAAGCTAGTTGAGAAATAACTAAAAATTGGATTATTTTCTAATTATCTATTAATCTTGATTAATTAAATAATGGGCTCATAAACCTGATGGATTCTAGGCATGGCTCTGATACCATGTTGAAATTTGAGCATTGTGATGAGCTATGGTGGATTAAACACTAGAATCAACATCATTAACAAAGTGATTAGCAAATAATTAAGACGTAATTTTAGTAGATAATTAGCAAATAATTAATGTAGGTATGATTAGCAAATAATTAAGAAGTAATTAGTGGGTAATTAGCAAATAGATTAATGTAGGCATGGATACTCAAAAACCAACAAATTCTCATTAGGGCAATGCCTCAATTTATAGAGTTTACATCAAGCATCAAATCTCACTGATTTCTCCATGATTCACTCCACCTCTTTTCCCTGATTTTCTCCACCTCTTCACTTTTCCCACACTTCCCAGAATATCTCCACACTTCCTAAATCTTCTCATGCTACCCTTTATTCTCTCATAGTAGATTCTTCTCACCTTTTCATAGGTTCTTTCACATTTACATCTTCTCTTTTACAGCCTCTAACCAAGGGCTTGTTCCCGCACACACCCTATTCACTTGTATTTTTAACATCTCCTTCCCTCTCTCCCTCCCTCCCTCACCCTCCCTATGCATAATCTCTCCTCTTCTCTACCCTCTGTCTCTGTCTCTCACTCTTTCTCCCTTATCCACCCTCTCTCTCAATCTCTCTCCTTCCCTCAATCTCTCTCTCTCTCCCAACCTTGTCCCTTTCTCTCTCCCTTACACTACTTCTCCCTCTCCCTCTCCCACCCTCTTCCCTCTCTCCTTATCCCAACCTCATCCTTTCTTTCTCGAGTACTCACATGTGCACAAAATATTACACACCCTCTCCCTTACACTACTTCTCCCTCTCCCACCCTCTTCGCTCTCTCCTTATCTCAGCCTCATCCTTTCTTTTGGGTACTCACATGTGCACAAAATATTACACACCCTCTCTCTCTCTCTCTCTCTCTCTCTCTCTCTCTCTCTCTCTCAACCTCATCCTTTCTTTCTCCCTCTCCCTCTCTCTCCCCTTCTCCCACCCTCTCTCCTTCCTTGTCCTCTCCCTCACTCTTCCTATGCATGATCTCTCCTTCCCTCTCCCTTACCCTTCCTATGCATCATCTCCCCTCCCCTCTCTCCTCTATTTATCCCTTTCCCACCCACTCTTCCTCTCTCCTTCCCTCTCTCACTCTCCCCTCTCCCACCCTCTCCCCCTTTCTCTCTCCCTCCCACCCTCTTCCCTCTCCCTCTCTCTCCTTCCTCTCTCTTCCCCTCTCCTACTCGCTTTTTTGAAATCAAGAGATTGCCTTCCCCCTCCATCAAGAGAGAGAGAGGGGGGGGATAAGGGAGTGGGAGAGAGAGGGAAAGAGAGTCATGACATAATTATTTGAGAGGGAGAGGGCGAGAGAGAGCACCATCTACAATCATTTACTTGACCTCCACATTGGTGGTCTCCCTAGCGATACATGCAGCAACAACTTTAATGCTAATATTTGATGAGGCTATCATAAACAATATGAAGGAGGGTTGTGGGTGGTTTGCTCTACTAAAAAGGCTTAGCTAAATGGTGGTTAACAAAGCTGTATGGAGGTTATCTCTATATTTATAGTAGTGAGAGAGGTGCACTCTACTTTTGCACCAAACATTTTTTTAAAATCACCTTTCTTCTTTTTTAATGTCAATAATAAAGTCATCTTCCTTCAAAATCCTATGCCCCAATAATTAAGACATATTTTCATACTTTTTTTTGGGGGAAGAGTGAATATGTGTTGTTTTTTTTGTACATCCCATTTCAGATAAGGATTCGTGTGCTTCATATACAAAGATGCTTGTAACACGAAGTCCATTCATTGCTGCATGCACTTCATGAGTATTGCACGTCTCAATGCACATGCGCATGTCATTGGATGCCTTTGCACGTGACTTCATGTCATGAAAAACAATGAATGATACAAAATTGAACAGGATAATATAGCTGCCAATCGTGGGCAAAATATAATTATATTCCCCAAAAGAATTTACATCAGGATCATATACTATTTCCTAAAACCAACAAACAACTTAAAATTTGACAAGGCAATTAATAAGAATGATAATGCGAATTATAGTTAAAAGAAGACTTTATTCCAGAAAGGTTATTACATCATCCTTGTAGGTGAAGACTAAAGACAACATGATAGCCTCACGTCACTATATAAGGGTTTCTACAACTAAGTCTGTTTACAAAAGATAATCTGCCATAACTACATAAGGATTCCTAAACCTATGTGCTTTTACATGCTACTCTATTCTTCAACTCCTCTCAAAGGGACTTCTCCTTTGCTTCAGTAATGTACCGTAACTCCACCAAGTTTGATGGCACTTCCAATCTTCATATTCCAGACATATAGATCTCTGAATTGATGGGCTCATCTGCTAGCATCTTGCTCCAAATATTACGAGCCTCTCTCATGATTTTCAGATGTTCTTTTGCATCTCCATCTGACTTTGTGCACAAATCTTTGTAAAGAATATCAAGGGTATCCTTGAGAGTATAGTTGGGGCCATTAGAAGAAGACATAATGAGATGGACAAGTATTAGTGGATGATGGTGAGGGTTGTTGGGGTAGAGAATGATGGTGAGGGAGAGTGAAGTAAAGAAGGATAAAGAGGGAGGGAGAGAAATACAATAAGAGAGAGAGAGAGAGAGAGAGAGAGAGAGAGAGAGAGAGAGAGAGGGAGGCAATGAGATAGAGGAGTGAGGGTTAGAGTAAGAGCTAGGAGGTTATATTTATAGATACATATGCTAAAAGCAAAAAGGTATTTTGCATGGATATTTTCTAAATTTAGAAAAGTAAATGCATGGATAAGTGCTTTGTGTAGAAAAAGTAATTGCAAATGCATGGATAAGTGCTTTGTGTAGAAAAAGTAATTGCATGAATAAGTACTATATTCAAGAAAATTGATGTAGACATCAACATTGAGAAGACCTTAAAATAATAAATGAAGCCATCAACATACAACCATATATTATTGTCCTGCTAAGACATTTAAAAAATAAAAAGCAAATAGACCTTCATACAGAGTTGATAGAACCATGATATAAAGGACATTTTATTATCGCAAAATGAAGGACATTTTCAAACAACAATATAATGTCGTCAATAGTACAAGGTCCTTTTTAGATTATTCTCATGTTGTTGTGTTGTGCTGCTTATCTCATGTTGTTGTGCTGCTGCTTAACATTCTCATTAGGTCCTCCTTTTTTAAAGTGGGTTGATGTATAAACATATTATGGTTTGTATAACCTAAAAATATACAAATACACAAAATAAAGGTGCTCGCAATGCACACTATGGTCTACCAGCCCCCAATACCCTTATTTGAAAATTGGGACATGTGCATGGTGGGTTCTTTCTCATAGTCACCCAATATTTTTCACTGCATAGTAGTAATTCCTTGATCTCAATTACAAATTCTTCCATCTACCTAGCCTTAATGACCAAATGATCAAAGACTGTAGCTATGTTTGAAATTGTCGAATCTATTCTCTTGATTGCCATATCCAATATGCCACTTCTATACTTTGTTAACCGATGGGTTGTATCATTTGCTTCTTGGCATAGTCCCTTTTGCAACACAAATCCACCAGTCTTTAATGCTCCGATCTCATCCACAGTAAGGTTTGTATCTTGTCCAATTGGCCATACAACTAGGAGTCTAGTAGGTGATTGATAGATAGTATTACAGACTCTCCAAGTATGATCCATGCTATTATTACAAAACCACATGAACTGACGCCTCTAGCCCCTTGACCACTCTCTCATACCATAGAAAGATAGAGTTGGAACACCTTGCCCGCAATTCTTGATGCTCTTCTTACACTTTCATCTTGGCCATATAACCATCCTTGGTAACCTTACTATGTAGTGATGTTTGGACATATAGTCCACATTGAGTCGTGTATGTCATTCTCCACAATTTTGCGCACCTTTGCTTCAGTTGTGCTAATCCCTCTACATTGTGTTGACCACCTTCTATGCTGAAGGAATAGTGAGTGAAAAGTTTAATCTTGTACCTTGTTTTTTGCGTGGCTAGTTTTCTCTAACATACTTTGGACGATGTGATGAGTTATTTTCCTCAATATTTATAGCTGTGGGTTTTCGACGCTGACTTAATGTAATGTTATCACCAATATAGTTTGGTTACACACATGCATTGGTGTGCCACTCACACTGCTTCCCCCACCAATCTAGTGGTGGTTGACGGACTTAAAGATTTTGATATTCTAGTTCTTAAAAATTTTAAACTTGTTTTTAACTATTTTCCAGCTGTTATATGATGGCATTCAGCTTGCAAGAGCTTATGACAATTGCATCTTACAAAATGAAAGAGGAAGACATAGTGGCACAAGTTCTATTATAGGAGATGATTAACAATGTTGTGGTGCACAAAGGCTTTCCCAAACCAGAATTTTGGGCTTCATGGGTTGATGAGGCTGGAGCCAACTACAGGACAGTAAGGATAGTCTATAACAATGGATCAGTGAATATATTAGAAGGTTGTTCATACATTACAATACGTAGTCATAGGAATTTAAGAAGAGCACAAGCGATTATGCGGTTAGTGTGCCATTGTGCATCGATGGTGAAGAAGAGGCACTTTTGAAATACATACACATTAGATCATGGTGGATGAAGTTGCTGATACGAACTTACCAACCATGGATTGTTGGCTTAGTTGGTGGCATACTAGATATCCCCATTGGAGGAAGCACCTTGTAGGGGTAAGTATTACTTTCTTGGTCTTGAAAATAAATAGCTTGCATTTGGAATCTGAATTGTCAAGTTAATCTTTTGTTATGGAATGTGGTTGGAGCTTACAACTTTGATTCTCATCAATTAACTTAATCTCCAATTATCGGATGTGGACAATGCCACGTTGTCACACATGCCAACCACCAATCTAGTAGAAACAGAACATGCAAGTTGGTTAGCAGGAGAGGGTTTCAACAGGGAACCATCTCTTCATATGATGCTATTGTTTCAGATCTCGCTAATGCCCTCTTGTAATTCACAAAGAACCATGCATTCATATAAGGTAAATATCACGAAGCAAGCCCTATAAATAATAAAGTTGATCTAAGCCCCCAATGCGGGTCCTGGGTTGACATTTTAAACACGTAACACTGCTCTGACTTGTCCAAAGCTTGCACAGGAAAACAATTACCATGGAAGAACTCAAAAACGCATTGTCTCTTCAATTCTAGGATACTGGACTTTGCACCTTGCACTATACTGTGCTAATTCTAAAAGCACGTACCATCCTCCTGAATCTATAAGAGAATTGGACAACTTAACAAACTATGTAAAATTAAGCTGATAAAGAATTAAAATAAAATAAAATCAATATGGAGTTAACATTACCTTTGACATTGAATTAGGGGATGCATGTGTTCCAATAATAGCGACAACTCCATGTTGCTAATATTTGATCCATCCTTTGTATGCTTCCTACTAACAACAACTGCATCTAATACAAGTTGTTTGCTGATATCCATATGTATCCTCCTGAATCTATAAGAGAATTGGGAAACTTAACAAACTATGTAAAATTAAGTTGTTAAGAATAATCAAAAACTTAAAATCAATATGGAGTTAACATTACCTTTGACATTAAATTTGGGGATGCATGTGTTCCAATAATAGCGACAACTTCATGTTGCTAATTTTCGATCCATTCTTCATATGCTTCCTAACAATTGCATCTAATACAAGTTGTTTGGTGATATCCATTTGTATCTTCCTTGGACCACTTGTAGCCACCTCTGAAACTTCCTCTTGCACAATTTCTCTTTTCTTTTGCGATGCTTGCCTTGATGTGTCCCTTTGCATCTCATGCAAATGTTTCCCTTGATGTATCATCAATCTAGTCATATGTGGGTCAACAAGGCATACAATAATACATTGTAGCACCACACATGCTTCTACACACAGGTTTGTTCTTGGAGTAGAAACAAGCTAGAGAGCCATATCCATTCGATGTTAAGCCCAACAAGGAAAGTTTTTGTGTAGGATTGCATATTATTTTAAAAATTATAAGTCTCAATAAATACTCTTATTAATCAAGGTTTATTGAAATTGAGCTAAGATAATAAGCTTACCAATCCATGATGTTGTATTCGATGTGCGGTTCAAGATATGAAGATATGGTATGCAAAGTTACAACTTGGACGGGCGCTCGTAATGGTATAATGGAGTATTTATGGCGATTCTCGTTCAAGAACGTGTGTTAGCAAGGTAGGATGAAGTCCTAAGTGATGTACTTCATGGATATATTATGAGAGTAGTCATTGTAATAGCATTAGGTCTCTTATGAGCCTAAAATGCCTGGCCGACCACAGTTGAGTGTGAACACTTATGGCTATGTATATAAGTGAATATCTCTCATAATACAACATACTCTCCCATTGTGCAATTGAGTCTCGCTCTTGCTAATCTCTCTCCCTAATGCATGCTAGTAAGTGTGTGTGAGTGAAGTGAGGTGAAAGGAGGGACGAGTACCCGTAGTGCAACGCGGCGGTGTGACAACGCTCGCAGTGGGAGGCGTGGTGAAATTGCTTCTCAAGGAGTTGTAGAGCTCGAAGACCTTAAGGTTATGAGTTTGGCCATTAGAAAGATCCTCACAATAGTTGCGGTTCACCAGGTAATCTCTTAGGATGAGTCATAACATTTTTGGCATCGCTGTCGGGGAGCCATCCCTTGGCTTTTTCCATCGTTTTTCTACTAATCTATGCATTATCCATTGCCCATTATCTTGATTAATGGTTTCCCATGAAAAATATGTCGATTTGATGGTGATTTGTGTGTGATTTGGTGTAGAAGAATAGCTCTTTTTTGTTTTTTGTTTTTGAAAAGAATGCTTTTTGCTTAATTTTTTGCTTGATTTGTTATTTTTTTTGTTGTTATTGTGGGTTTTCATGTTCTTAGGTTTTGCACATAGTTTGTATTAGGCTTAGTTTGCATCCATTGTATCAAACAATGCAACAGAATGCAATTTTTAGTGAATGTTAGCTCTCTTTAGTGTTAAACATAGAACTAAGATCATTAATTTTAGTTTAATTGTGTTCTTTTTGTTGAAATTGTTTGCATTAGAGTGTTAGCAAGCATTAGGAGCAGCTTAATCTTTCAAAAAATTTCTTAAAACCATTAAAAAAAACCTTTGAATTTGACTAATTTCTCTTAATGGAATGGTTTTTGTCATTAAGGGTGATTAATCTTGTTTGAGGTAAATTTTTTTAGAAAATGTGTTGATTTGGGTCTGAATTGATCATATGTGTAGTCAAAATTAGTGTTTTTGAGTGTTTTGAGAGCATCTAGATGCATCAAAACACCTAATTACATTAATTTCTTCATTAAATGGAGGAATTTGACTCTCTTTACTTAGTTTTGCCTTAATAGAGGAGACCAAAATTAAGAGTCTAATTAATCTCCTATTTTATATTAATTTACACATTTGTTGATGCACATAGATTAGCATTGCCTTGCTCCATCCAATGATGTGCTCAATTGTGTGAATTAATTAGGGATTAGTGGTTAACTAGAGTCTTTGATTAGTGTAAAGAGGAAAAGATTAGTGAAAGAATTAATCTTGAATTAATTCTTAATTTTTAAATAACTCATTAAAGGGCTCATGAGCATTCAATGATGAGTAGATGCTTATGAGTTAAATTGTCCATTTTGGGAGTCATTTATGAAGGGTGTAAGGGGTGTCATAAAAAGATTGACTTTTTTTATTCTCACTTACCTTTTTGGAAAAATGGCCATATCTTCTTAAATTTAAAATAAAAAAATATCCCCTCCCCAAAAAATGAAATTCGTAATTTTCACTAGACTCAAAAAAAAAATCAAAAAATGGTTCACACCGTGAACCATTTTTTGCAACTTTCACGCCTTAGGAGGCCACGTCAAATTTTTTTTTTTCAAAAAATGGTTCATGTCATGAACCATTTCTACAACTTCATGGCCTAAGGTTTCATGCCCTAGGAGTCCCTGCCCTAAAAATTTTAAAAATGGTTCATGTCGTGAACCATTTATGTAACTTCATGGCCTAAGGTTTCATGCCCTAAGAGTCCGCGCCGCCAATTTTTTTTAAAAAAAATGGTTCACTCCGTGAACCATTTTTGCAAATTCATGGCCTTAAGGTTTCACGCCTTAGGAGTCCGCGCCAAAAAATTTGAATTTAACTTTTTCGTGAAGTCCGCTTCACGGTGTGAAATGTTGAGGGTTCACGGAGTGAAACCTTTCGTTCATGTGGCAAAAAAATAAAATAAAATTGAATTTAACTTTTCCGTGAAGTCTGCTTCACGGCGTGAAATGCTAAGGGTTCAGGGCGTGAAACCCTTTGTTCATGCGTCCAATTTTTTTTTTCTTCAAAAATTCATGAAGTCCACTTCATGCCGTGAATTGCACCGTGCCAGTTCACGACGTGAAAGGGGGTCCGTTTGGGCCCAAAAAAAGGACTCTGGAAAACACCCCTATTTGGAGGCCCATATCTCCTAAATCGTATATTCGATGAAGGCACTCTAGAGCTCATCGAAAAGCTGACATCGAGCTCTTTAACTTTGGACTTGGCTGTCCGAAGTCAAAATTGATCGTTTTGGTTTCCGACCAGCAGCCTTAAAATTCGACTCAAATCGAGGCAAAAAACAGCCCGAAAACCACGAAAAATTAAAAAAAAAGCAAAAATGACGTCAAACCATATTCGGGCTACTTTTTTAGGGTCTAAACGACAAAATCACGGACGACTCAAGGAAATAAAGTTGTAGTACTCCAAAAATACTACAACTCTCTCATATAGAGTTTTTCAAAATTCCTTTTGAAACTCTCAAAAACATGCTGTGAAACGGGAAAAAAAATTTGAATTTTTTTCCCATCTTGAGACAGTGATGGAAAATAGGTTTTAGGACCTCCTCTTCCACCTGGGAAGTTACTAGCATACACTTTTTCCAGAAAATTATTCTTCGTGTGTGTAGCGCCTAAAATATTTAGGAAAAGTGTGCTTGCTCATTAAGGAGCATTTAGGCAATCTCACATGGCAACGATAGAGAGATTGCCAGGGATTACACAAGGACTGAACCCAATGGCTGACATCTTCTAGCCATTGAGATTTATGTCACAAATGCACCTCTCAATACCATTGGCCATGCCCATAACAAGCGTGTCATTGGGTTTTATACCACCTGTCACTTCGATCCCATTGTGCTTTGGTCCCTTACCTAACATTTTCACCAATCTTATAGGTACCAACCCTTGGATGCCCACACCTTAGATATACTGACTAGGCTAGGAAGGGGGATTACCCAAGGACTTAGTGAGTCTCTCCCAAACAAGAGTACTCACATACAGCCTTAGCGACATATAGAAATATGGCCGTATAGATTTCCAAAATTATGGGTAAATATGACGGAACAACAGATCATGTTCAATTCATACAAATGTTTGAACAGAGATGTGAAGTCTTTGGAAATCCCAACTGCCCCACCAGGTACATGTGTTGAACCTATGCTTAGGGAAAAGCTAGTCGATGGTTCATCACATTGATGCCGGCGATTAGGACCAACTTCAAAACCTTGAAAACAGCCTTTATCCATGGTTTTTCAAGATAAGGTGATTGGTGGAGTGCAGCAAAAGAACTCTATTCAATTGAGTGTAAACCCAACGAAACCATTAGAGACTTTATCCTACGGATAAAACTCTTAAACTCACAATGTGAGTCATGGGAAAAATTAAACGATTTTCAATTGAAGAGATGTTTCATGATGGGCTTAAAGAATAACAGCTTACATAACTTGATCATTATATCAAAACATTCGATCAACGTTGTAACGAAGCAATACGTTTAGATGATAACATATTGGAAGATGATTATGCTACGAGAGGTGTTCCTCATCTAAACCAAGAGAAGCAATGGCAAAAGAAAGATCGATCTTGGAATTGTCATTCCCCGAATTCTATGCAGCCTTGCTTAAAATCTTTCGATCGACATCTCTAAGAGAGGATGAGATCCTTCAAAACCAAACATCCTTAATGCCTCTACAAGTGAGAAACGAAATGCCTTGTGTTGAGTGCAATCACTACGACCATTCCAATCCCCATTGTGCATACAAGGCACCTATCTTTCTATACTACATATATTGTAAAACCTTTGATCATGATACCAAAAAGTATCCCACTTCATCCACAATTGACTCAAAACCTCCATCTCCCGTGCACCAAACAAAAAACAGTCCAAAGGGTAGAAATTGCTCACAGGAAGCAGTTAATCAAACACTTCAGTGTTTCTATTGTTGTGGAAGACTGCATAGTTTGGAATACTTCCATGCCCATAGTCACTGACACTTTGCGATCCATGTGTAGATGATGTGACATTGATCACATGTTCCAAGATTGCCCAAGACCAATTGCTTCAATGCAACTTGTCTCACAAAATAAAACTCTTAATATCTTAAGTGTACAAAATGGAAAATTGTCCACGGTACCCTTGAATGTGCTTACACGCTTACAAGCCAAGGCACGAGAAACGGTAAAAAAGAACACAAAAGATAATACCTCAACATGGGTAGAAAAACATGCTTTAAATCAAAACCCAAAAAAAAAAAGCAAAACCTTCTAAACCCAAGAAAAACAAGGGACAACAAACTATCGAAACCAAGGTTGAATTAAAGGACAGGAAAAAGGAGCCTGTGGAGGACATAAACCCAAAAGGGGACATTAACCCAAAAGAGCGAAAGGCTAAAATGATGTAGAAGCATCCACCTCAAAGACCACCACATAAACACCAACTCCCATATGTGTGACATATGATACAAAAGCCCAAAAGAAAATTTGATCTCGTCGCATGGTCAAACATAATGAAAAATAGACAATCCAAAGAAATACAAAAAATGAAACAAGTTCTAGTATGTCACTTAGTGAGGATGAAACAAGTTATGATTTGTCACTCAATGCACGTAATAGACCAATCAAGAAACTAGAACCCACCCAATCACCCCAAATTGATAATAATGATCATATGACATATATAGAATGCAAAAAGCAAGCTCAGGAGAGCATGCTTAGTTTGGTTTGCCTTATAGGATCACCGGTTGTGATTGAGCCTCATAATGCCAATCCTAATAAAGCAACCAAAATACAAAGCCTAGAGGAGTACTACTTTCCCTTTCAAGAGGAAGATATAATCTCTACAGAAGAGTTATTAGTGATAGATTGCACGAATTAGGCGCTTGAGAAAGCATGTGAGGAATTGGATAATTCTCTTACAAAATTAAAGTAGTCTCTCAAAACCTCATTTGGAGGAATGCTCTTCTCTCGGGAGAGGTGAAGCCAGCATTACATCAGCATTTGCACCTTTAAGACTCAACATGAGTTATACTAAGACATAAAGAGCTCCATAGAATAGGACTCTGAGGATTCGCAAGTTTCCAAATAGAACTCATTTAGAATTGTGGCCAAGTGTGCCAGTATACGCATTGGGAACTCTTGAAAAAGTTGAGAGCCAAAAAGAGGATGAAAGTAAGTGGGAATATGAAACAAAAATGGAATATGAAGTTGAAACCAAAATCTGAAACATCCATGGTTCATCTAGAAGATTCTATCATGGTATGGTTAGATTTCCCTACATGCAATGATGTTAAGCGTAAACACACATTGATTAGCCCTCGAGCTAGTCATAACATCATGACAATAGACACTTGGGTGTCATTGGGGGATAACCTAAACTTATCCCTACAGACAATGGTCTTGCAAGAGGAGCTAATGGATGAAGTTCTAGGTTGCTTTAGCTATGATACTCAAACAATAAGTGGAGATGTGGAATTTACATTTCGTGTTACCCTGGATTCCCTCGAGCATGATGTCATCCTTGGTGGAACTAGGACACGTGACTCGTATTCTATAAATGAATCCATGCAAACAGTCACCTTGAACACTCTTGCAAGCATTGTACAATTCCTATGGGAGAATGAGACCACAGAGGAGCTGGAACTTCTAACATATCTTACTGAAAAGATCCCTAGGATTCTGGTTGGATTGGAAATGTTAAATAAAATCACCACAGCTCAAGCACAGCTTTATCCAACATGAGAATACAATCTCATGACCCTTGAGTTATGGGATTTGTTAGGTCAAGCGACACTCACGGCTCATCCTGAAAGAATTTCCTTTACACAAGACTTGAACATACCATGTTTGGGGTACTTTGAACATATAATGTATATTGAAACTAACCCCCTTACTTGCAAGTTTTTTGTGGCTGAGTATGTGTGGAAGCAGATTTGATCTTTGGGCATAAATGGACTGTTGCTGCCCAAGCACCACTGTGCTTTGCTAGCGATCGAGTCATCGTGATGGTCAAGCGACGACAAAAAGTTGACAATACCATACTGCAAGGAGGAGGATTAGCGTCAACGACGACTGACTCCGATAAAGCATCTATTCGTTCAACCCCATCCTCAACAACGAAGTTCACAATGCCAAGACCTTGCAATCAACAGCTATTCTCGAAGAAGTTCCCACAATGCAACCATCTATTTCTCGCACGAAACTCAAAGGAAAAGCCCCGGAGTCTATGCCTCTTCATCCGATAAACCCCACCAAAGGAGACAACCACATGCTCGAAAGCCTCATCATCATTGACCCACTCTACAAGAGACTCTAGCCTCATCATCGTCAATAATGGTCATGAGTCTCGAACTTGTAGCCTCAGTGCCAACCAAGGTAAAGGAGGGCCCCAAACCTTCCACATAAACCTAAGGAAAAACTCCACCAAGACAACAAAAATCAAGATATCTTATTAGTATCGAGATGTGGGTGGAGAAGTAGCTACTTGTAGCTCAAGGCTACTATGAAGTTGCCAATCAAATTTGGGTGCCTCGACAGTCACAAAGCCTCTTCCTAAATGCATGAGGCCAAAGAAAAAGACAAATACTCCACAACACTGTCCATAAAAGCCTATGCAAGTTCCTAAAAGAACTCCACCAAGTTAATAAGTGTGGGTACTAAAAACATTACTGCAAGCACAAGTGTACTACCAAAGTAATAGCAAATCTTGGATTCCTAGGCGCATCACAAAGTCCCCTAAAAAGCACAAAGAAGGAAGTCTTAGCACAAAGCACATCAGCCATCGGTTTATAATGTTCATCAAAGATGGGTGCTTGTGCATGTGCTTCAACAACAAGGATATTATGATAGTAATCCCATCATATGGTTGCCAAAATTGAACAACGTGAAGAAAACCTCACCATGGACTTCAACCCCAACACCTTCACCTAAATTTCGATATAAGAATGGAGGCCCAAGTAACACCAACCAAACCACTCTCGTGCATTCATCACCTACACAAGAACTTGTGTGTTTAAGAAACCCCAATGGTAACCAACCAGCAGTCTTATCTATTACCTCTATAACATTTAAGCCAAATATTCAAGAATCAATTCCCACGTCTCCAATAGAGACTTATGAGCACATCAAAGACAAACTCACAATGCTCTTTTCACCCTTCTGGATATGAAGCATGAGTGCACAAGAACGTGTTGCTCGCAAGTCATGCCCTCGCTGACCCATAAAATCATTTAAAATAAAAAATCATCGGGGTTTCAGGGAATTCCATTTCATGGGTTTATCCCATTTCATGGAATTACCCCTTCACGAAATTTTATTTCACGGCCTGCACTTTCACGGGTTTACCCCATTTCATGGAATTACCCTTCACACAGAATTCCCTTTCATGGCCTGCACCTTCACGGGATTTCCTTTCATGGCCAAAAAACCTACAATCTCACGAGTTCAGGTATCTCACAATTTAACAGTCTCATGTCTTAAGAGCCTGTACTTTCATGATTTAAGCCATATCATGGATTAATCATCTCACGCATTAACACTTTTCCAATGATCTTTAATAGCCATTATATAATTGTTAAGCTTATAGCTTACTATTATTTTGGCTAAATTAATGTAGTAGCTGCTCCATGAGTACATATCCATACTCATGCATTGGAGGACATTTGCACCAAAGCCTCACCATCGACAAATTTCTAGGTACATCTTTGGATGGGGCCATGGAGGGCGAAAGCCTGGTCAACGATATAACCCATTGCCTATAATTTTCCTTCAAATTACAAACCTCTCCAAACGACGCTACTATCTTTACAAATCAATAATCTTCAATTCTTAGTGAACATATCTATATTAGCCTCGTAAGTCGACGTAATTATTTCAATCCTCACCAACAAGTGGCTACTTCAACATAGAGCAGTTCAATAAGAGTCTATTTGACTCGATTCTTGTACTTCAATTCTTAGTGAACATATCTATATTAGCCTCATAAGTCGACGTAATTATTTCAATCCTCACTAACAAGTGGCTACTTCAACATAGAGCAGTTCAATAAGAGTCTATTTGACTCGATTCTTGTACTTCATGTATATCTGCTTCATAAGAGCATTTACATATTCATAAAAACATAAAAAGCACATGGAAAGAAGAGTGTAGGAACAGGTCTTACCCAACAACATTTGACAAGAATCCTGTCACAAAAAGGGACATCATCATAGGCCAATTTCTTTAAATGATGAATATCGCGTCAATGAATCAAATGAGGAATTGAGAATCACCATCTCGTTCCTGATGATTATGTCTATGTTCCTTCGGATCCTTCCTTCTCTTCTCTCCTATTATTAACATCTCTTAGTATCCCCACTAACATAAATCACATGTAACCTTGCTTGTGATTGCCAAAAACAAAGTGAGCAAAAGAAGAAGAAGGCTCACACAAATATAAAAATGCAATCATTCGCAAAAAACCCCACCCCCCACCCTGTTAGGAATTCCCACTAAACCACTAACCTTTTCATTCACTAACTAGATTTTCTTATTCCTTCCGAAGGGACAAAGACCATTGTGCATCAATCAACATCAAAGCCATTGACAAAGCTTGTCCATTCTCCCCACACAAAGGTCTTCAACGTGATCACGCGAGGACACGATCGCTATCAAAAAGGGGGGATGTTAACCCATTTCTAGGGTTAATAAGATATACCACCATTATCTTACATCAAGGAGTCACGATAGATACACCAAAGGGTTATACATTAAAGATATGAAGCAGTGCTGTCCAAAGCTACAACTTGGGCAAGCGCCCCGTAATGGTGTAACAGAGTATTTATGGCGATTCCCACTTCAAGAGCGTGTGGTAGCAAGTTAGGATGAAGTCCTAAGTGATGCACCTCATGGATATATTATGAGAGTAGTCATTGTAATAGCATTAGGCCTTTTATGAGCCTAAAGGGCCCGGTCGGTCACAATTAAGTGAGTGTGAACAATTATGGCCATGTATATAAGTGAATATCTCTCATAATACAACATACTCTCCCATTATGAAATTGAGTCTTGCTCTTGCTAATCCTCTTGCTAATCTCTCTCCCTAATGCATGCTAGTGATGAGTGTGTGGTGTGAGTAAAGTGAGGTGAAAGGAGGGATGAGTACCTGCGTAGTGCAATGCGGTGGTGTGACAACGCTCATGGGAGGCGTGGTGGAATTGCTTCTCACCCTACCCCCCCTTGAAACACATCCAAAACGAGAGACCCTACCCCCCCTTGAAACAACAAGAGATTACCTAGTGAACCGCAACTGTCGTGTGAGGATCTTTCCAATGGCTGAACTCATAACCCTTGAGGTCTCAAAGCTCTACAATTCCTTGAGAAGTAATTCCACCGTGCCCCTTGCGAGCGTTGTCACACCGCTGCATTGCACTATGGGTACTCATCCCTCCTTTCACCTCACTTCACTCACACACACTCACTACTAGAATGCATTAGGGAGAGAGATTAGCAAGAGCAAGACTCAACTGCACAATGGGAGAGTATGTTGTATTATGAGAGATATTCACTTATATACATGGCCATAAGTGTTCACACTCACACTTAAACTGCACAATGGGAGAGTATGTTGTATTATGAGAGATATTCACTTATATACATGGCCATAAGTGTTCACACTCACACTTAAACTGTGGGGCCGATCGGGAACTTTAGGCTCATAAGAGGCCTAATGCTATTACAATGACTACTCTCATAATATATCCATGAAGTAGATCACTTAGGACTTCATCCTAACTTGCTACCACATGCCCTTGAAAGCGGAAATTGCCATAAATACTCCGTTACACCATTACGAGCACCCATCCAAGTTGCAGCTTTGGACGCCATTACTTCATACCTTGAATGTATGACCCTTTGGTGTATCTATCGTGACTCCTTGATGTAAGATAATGGCGGTAGATCTTGTTGACCCTAGGAATGGGTTAATAGACCTTCAGTGTTATTGTGTATACGCTGGGTGCAAATTCTCACGTTTTATGTCTATGCCATGTAGATGGAGAGAGCCTTTATTGCTTCAGATTTGTGAGACCATCCTAGATGACAATGGGTCTCTTATTATCATTGGTACATTGTATCAAGTGGTAACCATTATAGCGTAGGCCGAGCAATGTGGCTTCTCCTTAGACACCCTGGCGAATATACAGTGCACAATGCAGATTGGAAAGGTGTTTAGACAAGAGGTAAGCAACACTAACCATAGAGGTTGCTATTGAACATCACTTTTTGCTACAATAACTCATCTCATACTCTTGTGCATACATATATCCTCGTCGTTGCTATCTTCACGATCATAGTTGGAATAAACCATGCACAACCTTTCTCGCCTGATTATATCATTCACGATGCATTGGGTAAGATGCCCAGAAGGGACAACATGGCGAGGTATGGTATAAACATATAAGTTTTGCAAATTAAGGGTGTTGCATATTATGTGTAATTAAGAGAAATGTTTTCTTTGCAAAAAAAGTGGATGTCAACGTGGGTATGACTTTTGGGATAGCCTGTTGAAGCATCATGCAAAAGAAGGGCAAGTGATAGTAGAGCTTTATGCATGATGTGGAGATTGTGCATGATGGTAGCGTGCAAATTAGGCATGAACATTGTTTGTATTGATCCTAAAGAGGATGCTGTGGTGGAGGGTGTCTTGATGAAGATGTCATTGTAGTGCAATGAACATATTTGTTTACAAATATTCAAGTCAAAGAGATTAACAATTATTTATGATTATGTCATGATCTTATTTTACATATAAAAAGAGAGAGAGAAGGCAAGAGCAATACATGCTAAGGTTTAAACAATGTCATATAATGTTTGTGCTCAACATGTCATACAAAGCAATAAAGAATTAACATTTTCTATAGTGTGTGGTTGAATAAGGTAGTGTTAAGTTTGTAAACTCAAAGGATCTAAATGCAAAACATGATTTAAGTGTATTGTGTTGAGAAATGAGGATATATATATATATATATATATATATATATGTATGTATGTATGTATGTATGTATGTATGTATATAGAGGGAGGATAGAGAGAGTGAGCAAAGAGAGAGAGAGAGAGAGAGAGAGAGAGAGAGAGAGACAGAGAGAGAGAGAGAGAGAGAAGGGTATAGAGAGTTAGTGAAGAGATGGATAGAGAGAGAGAGGGAGAGAGAGAGAAAAGAGAAGCAAAGGATAGAGAGAGAGGTGGAGGAGAGAGAGAGAGAGAGAGAGGAGAGAGAGAGAGAGAGCAAAGAGAAGGACATAGAGAGAGAGAGGAGAATATATATATATGTATATATATATATATATATATATATAGAGAGAGAGAGAGAGAGAGAGAGAGAGAGAGAGAGGGAGAGAGAGAGAGTGTGTAAGGTCCCTCCCAAGCCATGTATGTGTCTCTTTTAATATAGATTTCAATAAGGAAAGAGAGTGTACTTAGAGAAGAGTGAGACAATAAGGCTAGAAACATTAGAAAAGTGTTAGAATAAAAATATTAGCTCCAAAAATCCTAAAAGAAATAACAAGACAAGAATAGTTCTGTTAAGAGATAAGTATCTCCAAAAATAGAAATTCGAATTTAGGTGATAAGAGGTCATATTTAGAGTACTTTTACATATTTAGAGTCCATGCATACTAAAAATGTGAAACAGCAACGTGTTTCTAAAGATGGCATGTTTGCAGCTATATACAGACGTTTTTGCCTATTCTACCTGGGTAGGATTGTAGGCTAGATACCTTCCAGTTCTTTTGACTAGTTATACGACCATATTGTGAGTTTTTATCAGAGAGTTATGGCTGAAACAATTTGCTGATTCTGTCAAGGTCTCTACACAGGGAAAACTGTAAGAAGGTAGTAAGTAGCATCAAGGTAATCCTAGACCTTGAGATGTATATATCCCTTCATTCTTATCTAATCTCTTAGAAGAGAAGGCTAGATTTTGATGGTCTTTCAGAGGAAGCGATCACAACTCCATAGTTTTCTTTTAAAGGAAGAATAGTATGCCATAGCCCCATGCAAGAGAAGGCTATTTTGCCATAGATCTTCTCGAAAGAGAGAAAAGTCAGAGTACGAGTAAGAGGAGATAAATCTTGGCGATGATCGGATGATTTTAATTCGTAAAGAGAAGGTATTAGAAGACTCTCTATTCTCATATATCAAGTTATGAAACTCTTATTAACGAGCAAAGATAACGATAAACGATAAATTTCTATAAGGTATATATATATATATATATATATTTGTTGTTTTTCTATTATATATCATTCTTAGGGGTTGAGGTATGGCCATGGCTTCTCTATTAATTTTTAATAGTGATCTATTTGATTGATTTACTAGTTAAAGTTTGTATTCTTTTACTAGTGATCTATTTGATTGATTTACTAGTTAAAGTTTATATTCTTTTAAACAACAGCATATGCCTTAATAAAGAATATCTTATCGTGCAATCTTAAGTTGAAATGCTAAAATCTTTGTGAAAAGGATTGTTTTCTTAAGAAAGTAACATGGATTTTAGTCCTATGGTTTAGTTGAGTAAATGGATTGTTATCTTGGTTAAATTAAGGTATAGGTACAAATCTCCCTGCCTTGACGCTGCCTCGTTCTTGTGCTTGTGTAGCTGGACAGCGGAGACGTTAGTAAGGCCTAGAGTTGGCCCATGGTATCCCTCATACCATTGGGAGAATGAGGTTTGCCAATTGAGGCAAGTGATTGTGATGTTGCCCAGTTCTGAGAGCCTAGGCTAGTGCGGTGAATTAGCCCACCCTAGTGCATAGACATCCTTCTGAGGGGTAGAAGGATCAAGCGATGGAGCCTGAGAGGGCAACACGCCGGCTTGAGTCCTCGCTAGTGGCCTACGATGAGGTGTATGGTCCCGTAGGGTTTTGCCCAGCATGTAGAGGTTGGAAGGCCGAATTCTAGATCATCGGTAGTATAAAGGAAAAGAATAAGAGAGCCGGTTTGGCTTGTATGGAATTAATTCATGTATAATTTTTTTATATAAATCTTGTCTTTGGCATTATTGTACTGTGGAAAAAAGGCTATTTTAACAAACCTTGTGAAAGGGCCTTAATTAAGGAACATGTTTATTTATGTCAAACAGTGTGGTAGGATTAATTAGAAAACAAATTGACGCGTGAGTAGGGTGGAAAGTGGGAGGATTGAATGCCCCGACGGCACCATCCTACTACGGACGGGTGGACCCGATTAGTCGGGTAGCTTTCCAACATATTAAGTGAAAGCCTTATGTTAGATAAATAGGTTCTCGGGCAATTCTATTCTAGAAGACTAGGCCAGCCGGCTGTGCCTTGCATGGATGAGGAAAAAAGTGTTGTCTCTAGGAATCAAGACTAGTAGTTGCCCAAATTATGATCAATTACCCTATGGGTGATTTGATTTTTAGAAGACCATGCTCCCCTTGCTGCTGCGGGATAGAACTAGGTCTTACCTATGAATCGTATCCTTGAATCTCTGCATGGTCAAGGTGTCAGTGAGTAGGAAATTTTATCTCCAAGATAAGACTTAGTGGACTATCTTAAGTGTTTCCCCTATTTTGGAAGGGGGGAACCTTAGAGAGAGAGAGAGAGAGAGAGAGAGAGAGAGAGAGAGAGAGAGAGAGAGAGAGAGAGAGAAGCAATGGAGAGATGTGAGATGGTTGGAGAGAGGAGAGTGAGCAAAGAGAAAGATATAGAGAGAGAGAAAGAGAGAGAGAGGGGAGAGTGAGATAAGAGAGGAGAGAGATGATAAGAAACGTGGTGCTTATGCTAGATCAAGTGTGTGGAGGAGAGGGACTCACAAAATACAAGAAAGAACTCTTGCTTATTAAGTTGCTTATGCATACAACTAGGCTTTGCTCTCATGCTAAATGCCTCATGGCCTCACCTTTAAATAGGTGAACAAGTGGACCTCAAGTCCATTCACACTCACACCCTTCTCTCACCCTTCTACTCAACCTTAGTCTCTTAATACCCCCCCTCAATACCAACTATGGAAGGATGGAATAGGTGGTATTGGACATAAGATGCCTTTATAACATTAGGCGTACAAGGCTTGAATATAGGTGTGCTAATCTAGGATTTACAAATGTGTTCCTAGAGCCTTAGAGGCTATTACATTGATGCCATCTAAGTCTTTATTTGTTGTCGATGAAGATGTACACCTTGATGATGGTGCACCCTACTCTTTGTGTTTGCTTGGCTTCTTGTAGATGACATGGTTGAGACATACATGCCATTGCTTCCACCATATGCTTTCCACCTTGACCATTCTCACACAATGATCAAAAGCAGGCTGCCACCCTTGCTTTAATGGTTTGCTTTTAGATGGTCCTCCAACATGCTTTATGCTTCCTTGAATACCATATCTCCTCCATGAGTGATGAGGTAGATTTAAATGGGGAAGGGAAAGGGAGGGTCTTACCACTTGCCTTATGCATTGGTCAAGGGCAGTGTCTACTCCACAATTACAATAGCTTTTATGCATGTTAGTTACAAGATACCCATTAGGGTTTGAACTTACAAGCTTAATGAGTAATTTGTTGAGGTAAGTGCTCAAACAAATAAGGCTTATTATCTTTGGCTCAAGAAGGAGAGGACATGGCTCATAATGTTGCCAATGCCTCTTACAAAAGTAATGCCAAAAAATGCTTAAAATCATGACAACCAATAAGGTAGAGCATTTAGGGATTCTATACTCATTGTTACAACTCATCTTATACGATGAAAAATCAGAATATGCAGCGGAATGAAGTGCCTTGGGCTTGGGAAACGAGAGTATACGGCTTATGGCTTGCCTATGCCTCTTACAAACAAGGGCCTCAAGGGTTACACACATAAACATTGAAGATGAGCACTTAATGTACATGTGCCCAACTTTAAGAACACTCAAAAAACTGAGTTTTATGATAAAAAACCAGAATTCTTCAACCTCTTTAGCTTATGAGGTGAAGGCAATTGATTCATGGTTGCACCATTCCTCTTTGAAAGAAGCGGTTGTTGATGAAGGCTTGAAATGTAGCACTTATGGTGTGTGCCCGGCCTCCATGTTGATGAAGAAGAGCCTCCGTAATGTAGATGACCTCCTCCTTTGATGATTAAGACCACCTTAGTGTTTAGCAACACTTTAGTTGATGATTAATATCACCTTTTGTGTGTATAAAACACAATTAGTGCTAAAAAGCACATTTTTAGTGTAAAATAACACTTATTTTGGCGATTAACTCACCATTAGTGTTTAATAACACTATGAGTGTTTAAAAACACTTTAAGATAACCTCCCTTTGTTGGATTAATAGAGTGATTAGTGTTAAACAATACAATTAGTGCTTAGAAGCACACTTTAATCACTTTGAAAGCTTAAAACTTGATGTCGGTGTTGAAGCTTGACGGGTATGAGAGTTATGGCTACCTCATGTAGATGGAAAACACTTCAAAATCAAGATTAGGACCAGCAATACTAATGCACTCTCACACTTGAGTGATTAGTGGAAGGGAGAGATGATTAGAGAGAACAAAACCCAAAAAACTCAAGCTTTAATGGAAAGCTTGAGTGAAAATGAGAGAGGCGCCTGGTTTTTCTTCTCCTGTCAGCGCATCCGTGGACAAAATAAGCTCAGATTTGAGCTGTAGAGTCTCCACTCACTGGGCTACAATAGCCCTAAGACATCTTGCCTAACGAATGACTACAGCCGGCGAATTTATGTACGACCAGGCTGCGAAGCAGAAAACGCAGGCGGCGCACTCAGAAGGTAATGCCGCAGCGTGGAATGATGATCTTCAAAAATTAGCCATACGTTTGTAAACGCCCACGCCTCCTCTCCAATTTTGTTGAAGACATCTCGGCGAGTTATGGCTTCTACAGGCTGCTGGAAGGCCTCCAATGGCTGCTGGAAGGCCTCCAATGGCTGTAGGTTGAGCTCCACACAAAGAAGATGAGGAAAAAGTGGATTTTTTTGACCTAATCTACACCACAAATGGTTCAAATCACCTAGGCTCTGATACCATGATAAGAAACGTGGTGCTTATGCTAGATCAAGTGTGTGGAGGAGAGGGACTCACAAAATACAAGAAAGAACTCTTGCTTATTAAGTTGCTTATGCATACAACTAGGCTTTGCTCTCATGCTAAATGCCTCATGGCCTCACCTTTAAATAGGTGAACAAGTGGACCTCAAGTCCATTCACACTCACACCCTTCTACTCAACCTTAGTCTCTTAATAAGAGAGAGAGAGAGAGAGAGAGAGAGAGAGAGAGAGAGAGAGGTAATGGAGAGATGTGAGATGATTGGAGAGAGAGAGAGGAGAGGAAGGGAAGATGGTAATAGATAGAGAGAGAAATGGAGGCTCAAGGTTGGTGGTGGAGGGGGCTAGGCTGGGAGGTGGTGGGCAGAGATGGTGGTGGGAATAGTTAGAGAGAGAGTGTTCAAAGAAGAGAGAGGGTAGCCAAGAAAAGCTCTCTCCACCACCGAGTTCCCTTGATGACCATCCCTAGTTGAGGGCTAGGGTTCACAACATAACTCTTGAAACAAGAAGATTTATTGACATTGTGCCAATAGTAGAGTTGGACCAACAAGAGGAATAAGTGAGAAAGGAGAACATAGCCATCTTAGAATCAGACCATCTCTCATAGCCAAATAGCCAAGCTAATTTCAAAATTCGACAAGAATAGAGATCCCTATAGCCACTTGGTAGCTTTTAAGCAAGTCTATACCACAGAAAGGGTGATTGATCCTCGAACCAAGATCGATGCTTTTGGATTAACCCTAGAAAATAATATTTTTATTTGGTTTCAAATGCTAGAGGACACATAGAAAGAGAGCATGGAGGATTTAGAACTAGCATTCACAACCACTATAAGAAATCATCATTTGTTATTAGCTACACACCTCCAAGAGGGAACTCAATGCATTCACCTAAAGGATGAGTAATATAACACAACTGTCGTAGGGCACTTACCAATGTTTCAAACTTGAGTCCCTTGAGGCCTCCAAGCTCACTTGTTAAGCTCCAAACCTCCAAGCTGTCACCGTAGAGTTGCTCACACTATCGCATAAGGCAATCACTCTCTCTCACTCTCCCACACAAGAATAATCATGCAAGCATAGAAGAGGCACAATGCTAGAAGAGCTCTCTATAGCACAAAGGGGGATTGTGTCTTTTCATTTATGAGAAAATGCCTTATATACATTTCTGCTGCTCGCACCTTTGAGTCCTCATTGACCAAAGGCTGAAAATATTCTTTCTCGATGTAGCTTTCTGTTGGGAACCATCCAGCTTTTGACCACTACCCAGCATTGCCATGCCAACCTTGTTGCCCAATATATCCATTGGGAACCATCCAGCTTTTGACCACTACCCAGCCTTGCCATGCCAACCTTGTTGCCCAATATATCCATTGGGAAAAGCTTTTGGGACATAAATCTTCTCTCTTGTAAACAACCTTGTAACTGAATCTTGCTAATGGGTAGTACCCGAGCAGATAAAAAGTGGTAAAGGGGAACTATCGAGGAATGAGAGATACGGGATAGAGAAGAGAGTAGAGAGGACAACTAGGGGTGATATGGCATTGTACTTTGGGCTAAGCCTTTTCTCTAGTGATACAAGTGATTTGTTTGTGTAATTGACAAGATATCTCATTCCTACAAATCTCATTTGTTTGTGTAATTGACAAGATATCTCATTCCTACACATCTCATCTCATTCATCCACATCCATCCAATCTTTCACATGTACAACTACTCACATGTATCCATACATTTATATCTATCACTTCACGTCCACATATATTAAT
This sequence comes from Cibotium barometz, assembly GCF_041138505.1. Lineage (NCBI taxonomy): Eukaryota > Viridiplantae > Streptophyta > Polypodiopsida > Cyatheales > Cibotiaceae > Cibotium > Cibotium barometz. The sequence goes on from NC_141052.1 coordinate 3,627,644, forward strand.
GTCACACCACATTCTTTCACATACACATCCACATCCATTCTTTCACATACTCATCGACATCCATTCTTCACATACATATCCACATCCATTCTTCACATACACATTCACATCCATCCTTCACATACACATACACATCCACATCCATCCTTCACATACACATTCACATCCATCCTTCATATACACATCCACATCCATTCTTCACATACACATCCATATCCATCCTTCACATACACATTCACATCCATTCTTTGTTGAAAGAATGGTAGAGGGAGAGGAGACACACACACAGGAGCAAACCCTAATGTATATTGCAAACCCTAACCATAGAGGGAAGCCATCTCCCTTCTCACAAAGCATAATACCATAATCCATAATACACACAACACACTATGACCACACACATCTAACCCTAGCTAATGTCCACACACTATGACCAGCTAGACACGCGGTCATTTATGTCTCACACATGTTCCTACCTAACATGCCAGCACATAGCATAGCTGGCTCACACTGACATCGAGCTTGAATCTCAACAGCCCCTCTCAAGCTCATGATGTACTGCCGATGAAGATGTAGATGAGCTTGGGATATCAAGACTCTCAACACTCCCCCTCTCAAGCTCATCCCATGTACTCCCAACATAGTACGGAAGTACTCAAACTTCTCCCTACTAAGTGGCTTTGTAAAGATATCTGCCACCTGCTCATCAGTCTTCACATACTGAAGATCAACTGTACCATCCAGCACCTTCTCTTTGACAAAATGATAATGGACCTCTATGTGTTTGGTCCTCGCATGAAACACTGGATTCTTGGCCAACTATATACTGTTGTCACAATGAATGACAACTTTGCCATCAATAGGCCCAAAATCTGCCAAGAGATTCTTTAACCATACTGCCTCACAAGTAGCAATGGCTGCACCCCTGTATTCAGCCTCTGTACTGGATAAAGCAACTGTAGGTTGCTTCTTGCTACTCCAACTCACAACGGCACTTCCAAGTGTAAAAGCATAACCACTAGTAGACCTCCTGTCATATGAGCTACCTGCCCAATCAGCATCTGTGTATCCGTGTATATCCAAGCTTTTTACCACTCTCATAAAGTAGACCATAATGTGCAGTGGTCTTAACATATCTCATAATGCATCTCACTGCATCCAAGTGAGGTTTTCTGGGGCTCTGCATAAACTGGATTATTAGCCCCACAGCATAACTCAAATCTGGGCGTGTGATAGTCATGTAAATGAGACTACCAACCATCTTTCTGTACATAGATGGATCATCTAACTCTTCACCATAATCAGCCCGCAACTTCACATTTTGCTCCAAAGGTGTACTCATAGGCTTACACCCTGTCATGCCATACTTTGCCAATATATCCAATGCATATTGGCACTGTACTAACCATGTACCTGCATGATCTTTGATCACTTCTATTCCAAGAAAGTATCTCAACTCACCAAGGTCTTTCATATCAAATTTCCCACTCAAAGCTTTCTTGACATGCATCACATCTGCACCATGATCACCTGTGATAATCAAGTCATCCACATAGATGACGAGTAAAACAATCCCATGATCTGTCTTCTTCACATAGAGTGAAGAATATGCTGTAGAAATTTGAAATCCAAGTGAGATAAGATATCTGCTCATCTTATCACTCCAAGCACGAGGTACTTGCTACAAACCATATAATGCCTTTTTCAATCTGCATACATGAGTGGGATATCTTGGGTGTACATACCCTTCTGGCTGTGCCATATGCACTTCCTCTTGTAGATCTCCATTTAGAAATGCATTCTTGACATCCATTTGATGCATTTCCCAACCATTAGTTGTAGATCTCCATTTAGAAATGCATTCTTGACATCCATTTGATGCATTTCCCAACCATTAGCTGCAGCCATAGCAATGACTGCTCTCACTGTTCCCATCTTTACCACTGGACTAAAGGTTTCATCATAGTCCAAGCCTTGGGTTTGTGCATAACCCTTAGCTACCAATCTTGCTTTATGTCTCTCAATGGAACCATCAGATTTGCACTTCACTTTGTAAACCCATTTACAGCCAATGACATTTTTGTCCTTTGGTAATGCAACCAAGTCCCATGTGTCATTATGAACCAATGCGTCCATCTCAACATCCATTGCTTTCTCCCATACATGCTTTCCAATAGCCTCTGTATAACATGTAGGTTCCACATGCTTCACCATAGATGTCATATATGCATAGTGCATAGCAAAATCTCGATATGTCTGTTATCAACGGGATATCTGACACTTTGGGATCTCCGCAATGCATGCGGATCACTCTGAACACCTGTCACTCTAGCATGTGGTGGCACATATCTATCCTGCCTAGCACCAGGTGTGCGTAAAACAGGTATGCCAAGTTCCTCATCCAAACTTTGAATTGGACGATTCATAACCTGTAATTCCAATTCCTTCAACCTTCTTCTTGCCTTTATCCATAGCACTACTCCCAGTGCTCACACTCTCATGCCTCAAATGTCCTGACCATGGATGTACACTGCTACTCTCAACTTCTGTTGTTGCTGGCCCAGACATAGTAGTAGAATTAGAACTTGCTTGTGGCAAGTTCACAGGCACATCTGCTTCAAGTGACTCAATGACACCCTCATCTTTTGCTTTGCCAACTAGCAAGCTCATCAAACACCACATCTTGTGAGATGACCACTTGTCTAGTTTGTGGATTGTAACATTTGTATGCCTTACGATCCTGTGCATATCCAACAAATACACATTTTTCTGCCTTAGGATCCAACTTCCTCCTTCTTTCATTAGGCACATGTACATAAGCTATGCATCCAAAAACTTTGAGGTGTCCAATGTCTGGCCTATAACCTGTAAGCCGCATCTCTGGCGTACTTCCATGAATGGCTACTGTAGGTGTTTTATTGAGTATATACACTGTAGTAGCATAAGCTTCTGCCGAATAATAATCTGGCATGCTCTTTTCATTGAGCATTGCCCTAGCCACCACTGCACATATGACTCTATTCTTTCTCTCAGCCACACTATTTTGCTGAGGTGTATACTTGCAAGAAGTCAATTGTCTTCTTATTCCATGCTTCCTCAAGAAATGTTCAAAAGCTTTTGAGGTGTATTCACCACCTCCATCTGTCCTCAAACATTTAATCCAACAGCCATATTGCTTTTTTGCAAAAGCTTTGAAATCCATAAACTTTTCCAATACTTCACTCTTCTCTCTGAGAAAGTATATCCATGTCATCCTGCTGAAATCGTCTATGAATGTCACATAGTATAAACTGCCTTTGATAGATGGGTTTTGTGCAGGACCCCATACATCACTATGTACTATCTCAAGTGGCCTGCTACTCATGTTTCCTTCTCTAGGAAATCGCAACCTTGCCTGCTTTCCAAACTGACAGGCTTCACAAACATGCATATGCCCATCATACTTGAATCTAGGCAATCCACTGACAATGACTCTTGTCTGCATGTTCTTTAACCTTTGTATATTGACATGTCCAATCCTCTTATGCCACATATCAATGTCCTGTACCACATTCCTACTTTTACAGAACATGGCTGGTTTTAGCTCAGGAATCCCAGCATCCAGCTTAAACAACGTGCCTTCTTTCTTGCCTTTAGCAAAATGACTCTACATCCATGTTTAAAATCCTCAACGAAGCAACCATGCTCGTTGAAACAAACCTGTAATCCCTGTTCCACCATTTGATCAACTGAGGCCAAGCTTTTTGTGATAGAAGGCACGTACAATACATCAGACATAGATTTTGTTTGACCATTGTGCATAACCAATGGTACACTTCCAACATGTGTAATGACATGCTGGGTATCATCTCCTGTTTCCACATAGCCTTTCACATCCATAGGCTTCATATGCTCAAACCATTCACCATGACAAGTCATATGGTTTGATGCTCCAGAGTCCATATACCAAGTATCATCATTCTCAGCATTTGTTATCATCGATCCCACAACATGTTTCATGGCAAACAAGTGATTTGCAGTGCCATCATTACTGCTTGATGCATAATTTCCACCATGTTGTGCATAATTTCCATCATAATGACCACCACGTTGTGCTCTACCCTCTCTTAAATCATTCTATTTGCGGAAACAATTTCTTGCCATATGACCAAATTTCCCATAGTAATGGCATTCTACATCTTGCATAGATGTTTGTTGGCCTTGCCAATGTCCTCTACCACGAGGATTACCTCTGCCTCTCTGAGGTGCATATCCACGACCACCTCTAGCACCATATAAAGGCTGAAAATTCTGTTGTGAGTGATGACCTGTCCTGCCATCCACGACCATTACCACCACGGCCACGTGATGCGAATCTCCCCCTGCCTCTAAAACCTCTTTGCGAGTAGAAAGCCTGATTTCTGCCATTATCATCATGGCTAGTAGATGCATCCAGAAATGAATCACTGAGTTTGATTTCCTCAACAAGCAAGAGTGAAACCAACTCATCAAAGTCTGGTAAACCTGTACTCCGAACCGAGATGGATGTATCAAAAGATTTATATTCCATGCCAAGACCACGCAAGGTAATATCCACCAAATCATCATCAGGCATGGGGGCATTTATTGTTGCCAATGCATCTGCAAACTTCTTTATTTCTTGCACATAATCATGGATGCTCCTTTTATTCCGCTTCACATTCTGTATCTGCTGTTGCAACAATTGAGACTTGTGAGCACTCGTGTCTGTATTAAACATCTTTACCAAAGTATCCCATGCATCTTTGGGATTCTCAGCATCCTATATGTGTATGAGCATAGCATTAGAAATACATATAGACAGATAATGCAACACTTTGAATGCTCTTTCTGACCATTGCTTATTATGAGCAATAACCTGCTGTGTAGGTTGTCGAGGTAGTTCAGGCTCTGGCTCAGCACCGATAATGAGATTCCAAAATCCTTTTCCTTTCAAGAAACTCTTGATCCTGTACTTCCATGCCTGGAAGTTCTTCCTATCCAGCTTTTCACCAACAATCTGTACTGGATTATCCGACATGTTTGCTCAATGCAATACACCTTCCGCACAATTCCAAATCTGTAAATGAGCCTTCCTCAGCTCAACCACACTCCAATGAGTGTTCTAGATACTCCAAAGTAGCCAACAATCTTCAAATTTGATGTAGAAAATCAACCTGTATGCATCCAAAATGAATTGGCTCACGCAGTCTGAGATACCCTGTTTTGATGCTCTTTCCAAGGTTCCAAATCACAATGTAATGGTGTAATCAAGTATGGGTAACTTGCATTAACACCTAAACAACCTCAATGTTGAATATCAACACCATCTGACATGTGTACAGATCAATTTTTGAAAACCCCTTTCTCTGTTTTTGGGAAAAACCAGAAAAACCAGTAGTAATTTGGCTCTAATTTCTTCAATCCTTGACCAAATTGAGCAACCAGGCATTCATTAGCTTAGCAATGATGTCCACTAACTCCATGTACGAGGAATTTGTCCAATTGTTTAAGACCAAAGATTAATCGCTCAATTAAAATTACTCTGTTTCTCTGCAACCAGTGGACAGGCTTTTTAATCAGCTCATTCCCAGCTTAATTAGGCATAATTGATCAAACCAACCATGTAGCCCTCTTCTCCAATGTGTATAGCAACCAATTGCTAACGCAATTGTGGAAGTAATCAAGTAACCAAGTAATAATCGACCTCCTCGCTTCAAATATATCAAATTTCTGCCCTGTTTTTCTGTCCAGAATGTGCCGCCTGCATTTGAGGGATTTGGGAGTGATTTAAGTGTTAATTGGTGAGGTATACAAGTGCCCAACACACTTGGGTATGTGTGCAACCAATCAATGGTTTGATTTTAGCCAAAAACATGCTCCAAATGCATCAAATCTTGAGTTGCTTTTCTCTGTTTTGTGAGGCTAAAAAACCAGTAAATTCAACTCATTCAAATGCATTCAAATTGCTCCAAAATTAGTTTAAGGCTTGCATAGGAGTTGCCAATACATCTCTCCTTGTCAGGTACATGTGTCTTTTGCCAAATTTACATGTATTTCCACCATACATCATTGTTTCCAAGCTTTAATGGAAAGCTTCAAAAAAACCAGAATTTTTCTTTGCTTTGAGTTGCTCTAGTTTGCTTTGTTTTTGCCTGAATCACCTGCAATCCGCTCAAGGATGTTTAGAAGACCTTACCCGGTAGGCCAAGCTCTCAGATTTGATAGTAATCGGTGTGCTCCAAGCTTCACAGCTCCAATGGCAAGCTTCACAGCTTTTCTTCATAGCTTCTTCTCCCTCTTCTCTCACTCACTCATAAACCCTAATAGACAGCAGAAGGCTCTCATACCATGTTGAAAGAACGGTAGAGGGAGAGGAGACACACACACAGGAGCAAACCCTAATGTATATTGCAAACCCTAACCATAGAGGGAAGCCATCTCCCTTCTCACAAAGCATAATACCATAATCCATAATACACACAACACACTATGAGTTGTGTCCACACACATCTAACCCTAGCTAATGTCCACACACTATGACCAGCTAGACACGCGGTCATTTATGTCTCACACATGTTCCTACCTAACATGCCAGCACATAGCATAGCTGGCTCACACTGACATCGAGCTTGAATCTCAACATTCTTCACATACACATCCATATCCATTCTTCACATACACATTCACATCCATTCTTCACATACACATCCATATCCATCCATCCATTCACATCTATCTGATTCACATCACATCTCATCACATCTATTCACATCACATCTCATCACATCTATTCACATCATATTACATCCATCCATTCATTCACGTCTATCTGATTCATTCACATCTATCTGATTCATTCACATCTATTCACATCATATTACATCCATCCATCCATTCATTCACATCTATTCACATCACATTACATCCATCCATTCATTCACATCTATTCACATTCACATAGCATCTCATCACATCTATTTTCTATGCAAGTTTTCAGTTTGATTTTCTTTTGAATACAAGGAGTATTTCTTGAATCAGTATCCCCAAAACTTCTTGATCGGAGTTCTGAATTTCATACCAGAATTCCTCGAATTCTATAACCTTGATCTACAAATCAATTCGAAGGGTCTCAAACTTAGTTTCAGATTTGGCGAGAGTTTCGAGTGTATTTTTCTAAACTGGTCACACCTTCTGTCCTCAAAACTGACGAAAGAGTTTGGTCTTGGTCATAGTCTGATTCAAGGTTCGAGTCAGATAAGATTTTTCCTGATCTATCTTTCTCGAAAAGGTTTGATAATTCAGTTACTATTTTACTGAATTTCTTTCTTTGAATATTCACTTAACTGATTTCTAAATTAGTTACGAATTCCAATGAGGAATGGATTAATCATTTATCTAAATATTTCGATCTCGATAGATTTCTTGAATTCTCTTTTTACAATCTAAGTGAATATAAAACGATAGAAATTTCTCTCTTAGAGTATTTAATTATTCATTTAATATGAAGTGGTTTTGAGGGCTTCCCATGTGATTGATAATACTCCTTGTAAATAACCTATTCTTAGGTAGTTTTAGCTCTACATGCATACTAGATAGTTTTACGAATGGTAGAAACACTTGAATTTATCATGTCTCAACGTTTACAAAAAACCTAGGTGAAGCAATTCTAAAGAAATAGTACAAAAATGCAAACTAAATAAGAATTCTAAACCTTAAGAATTAGCTAGCCTAACTAGATAAGGGTCCTAAACCTTAAGAATTAACTAGCCTAACTAGATAAGGATCCTAAACCTTAAGAATTAACTAGCCTAACTAGATAAGGATCTTAAACCTTAAGAATTAACTAGCCTTAGAGAATCTCTATAAGAGATAAGCCATGGAGTAATTTGCTTACAAGGATCTAAGACCTCATAAACTAATGACAATAGTTGTTGGGATCATATGAGAAACTAAATATATGGCATGAAAATTCTTTATGCATCTATTTATGCATAAAAATTAACTTCAGTGTGGGAGTAACTATTTTATATAAAAAAATCCTTTTATGCATCTATTTATGCATAAAATCAAATCTAATAAGAATAACACTTTTAAAATAAAAAGAATTTCTTTATGCATCTATTTATGCATAAAAATCAATTTTTATAAAAATAACGCTTTTATAATAAAAATTTTCCTTTATGCATCTTTCTATGCATAAAATCAAATTTAATAAGAATAACACTTTTGTAATAAAAAAATTTCCTTTCTGCATCTTTCTATGCATAAAAATCAAGTTAAATGAGAATAACACTTTTGTAATTTTAGAAAAATTCCTTTACGCATCTTTCTATGCATAAAAATCAAATTTAATGAGAATAACACTTTTGTAATAAAAAAAATTCTTTATGCATCTTTCTATGCATAAAAAATAAATTTAATGAGAATAACACTTTTGTAATTAAAAAAAATCCTTTATGCGTCTTTCTATGCATAAAAATTAAATTTAATAATTAATATCAGTGATATCCATGCATATTCATAGGTGAATATGTACATGAAGTAATTAGAATATTTCTTTTAGATGCAAAAATGGTGGGAATTACTCTTTTGGAATAACATAAAAACAAACTTTCTTTTCCACAAAATTCTAGAAAATTTTACCATAACCTCTTTTGTATGGCTGACCATTTCTCATTTTTATCATTCTTTATTTAACTTAAATTAACCCAAATTAGATTTATAGAACTCTAATCTATACAATTTTCTAAATTCAAGAGAGAACAATAAAAAGAGTTTAATTAATCCTTTAGTTAATCTTTCTAGGATTGAGAAAAGTTGGAATGTAAAGAGGAGAAGGGGGTGGCATTTTTATCAAAGGCATAGCATTTGAATTTAATTCAACATCTGCAAAACATAAAAATTAAGAAAACCATAGATTCTTCATTAAACAAGTAAGAAAATTAGCTTACATGGAGCTTGTAAGCTCTCCTTTGGCTTGAGGGATTGAGGGTTCTACTCTTGTTTGAAGCAAGAGTAGCCACCAATTCACTTTGGAGAGGATTAGGCCAAAAATAATTGAATTAATAAAAAAACAATGTAGATGGCTTAGGAGGACGACAGGAGTAGAGTAATAGTGCATAAACACCATTAAGCTTTTACAAAGGGGGAGCTTCTATTTATAGGAAAAAGTGAGCCTCTAACCAAGAAAACTGATTCTAGAATTTTCCAGATCAGTTGGTCAATTTTTGACCATTTTTGGGCCAGTTCAGCTTACTTTTTGGATCTAGTTTTGAAATAGGAGAGAGGAGAGATGAAAATATCTCATTTTACTGATTAAGAATCGGGGGTAATGATGAGAAAAAGGTGCCTACTTCATGAGGGAAGATCCTCACACTAAGGTGTCAAAATTCAGTTTTTTAATTCTTTTCTTTGGTCCTTAGTCCACTCTTCATCTTATGTGAGTATTTACTCAATTTTGGGGGGTTGTTCTTTTATTCTTCAATTTATCTCCTCCCTACATTTGGATTAATCTTATTGGTCCATAGGAACCTTAATTGGACCATCATCCAATTTTTTTTGAAAATCTAGACCCTTAGGCTAAGGTCCTTTATACCTATTTTCAATTAATTCCAATTGCACATTCGAAAGTTCTTTTTGAATTTCTGTTTCAAGGAAATCATTTTAGACACTAGGAGGATTTTTATATCCAAAAATATCTTAATTTTTAATTACCTCCCTCTAGACATTTTCTCTCTCCAGGCTAAAACAGGGTAAAACAGGATCTTTCTTTTATTTCAGAGAGGAGAATAATTATAAGATCAAAAGGGGAGGTTCTTACACTTGCACACCTCAAAAGCTAGAGGACGCAATCTTACACATCTTTTATTATCAAAAGTTTTTGATATATACATAGAGCATCTCGGTTCCAAAAGTCACCGCCTCAATCGCATACACATAAAAAGGCAACACTGCAATGGAGACATGCTATGATATACACGATTCATCACTAATAATGGTGCTGTAATTCTTCTCCTAGGAATAAAGCAGCTAAGAAGTCTAAAAATACAGCAAGAAATTCTAAAATTCCGAGGTGAGTGATTATAGAGTTGTACATAATGAATAACTCCTAGCCTTATCAAGATCATGGTGGCTAGCGAGATATTTTGTCTAAGTCCGTGTCATTGATTGGTATTGACGCGAATACTTCACCCTCAAGAGAGCCACATAGGCTGACATCGCTCTACTGGATCATGAAAGTATAGATCCTCAAAGAGGCGAGCGAGTTTCACTCTGCTTTCTCAGGTTGCAGCAGAGTTGATGAGATTTTCGACGGCAAAGGCGATCATATCCTGACTCTGGGATAGTCCAGGAATGCTAGATAGATTTGGGGTATCCATCTAAAAATCCAATTCAATTTATGAGTTTTCAATTTATGTTCATTTCAAACATAATCTTAACAAGTGAAAACATTATTTCCCAGATTTACTTTAAAATTTTAGGCAATTTCTACTGCTATTTTGTAAGTTTACAACAACGCTCTGATACCAGCGGTGAGACCCCTCTACCCCCTCCGTGCATCGGATTCCCGGTTTGCTAGCAGCACAGCGGAAGTAGCTTCTTCTTTTGTGGAGCAGGGTTTCCCACTTGGGGCCTCGCCCTCGAATGTCCGAACATAATCTGGTGGTCATTCCGGATCCGAAATCGGGAAAATTTTCCTTGCCCGAAAAATGGGGACGATTCCACCTTTTTGATTTTCTTAACGAATTTTCTAACGGGGTCAAGAGACTAAACTATCCTTCACGTGATTAAACCAGATATAAGGAAAACTATCACTGACTTGGTTTGAAGAAATCAACGCTTTTTTCTTAACCGAAATCAGGCACAACTGTTGATCTACTCATTTGAGAAATTCTTCAGGTTTTTATTTAACTACTTGAATTCTAAGCATATTCCTATTATTTTAATTTAATTATTAAAACTCCACTAATTCTAGCCTAACCCCATCTCGCCCATGGATTAGCCACACCACCCAACCACTGGAATCGGTAGAACCAGACAATTACTCACCCACCCATAATTGAATGCCTTTCTTAACTTTTGCTTTCGAATACAGATATGCACACACTCCTCTTTAAACCTTTAACATATAAAATAATCCATTGGCAAACAGTTATTGGTTACAGATGTCATAACTCAAAAATTCCATCCAGTCCCTTGTTTCTCAAAAAACAGTATCACTCTGGACTCTCCGTTGAGACCAACTGGTCAGCAAACGAGATCCAGTAAACAGATTACAATAATCATTTCGTCCATCATACATATCTTCCACGACATACGCATGGGTGTCATAGGCACCGCGAGCCCGTGCATCTCCTGGTCAAAACCCTCCAGGATCCTCCTTAGGTGTCCTCGCACTTCACTCAGGGACCGCTTTATCGGCCCTTGCCCATCATACCAAAAGTGCACCATTTTTCAACCATACCGAGGTTGGTCAAGACCTGGGTAGGCCTTGCCACGTGAGTCATCCTTTGAACACTCCGTGCCAGCTGTTACAACCGAACTTCCCTTAGAAAAACATATACCAAATGCTCCCTCCACCATTCTGGCGTAAGACAATCCTTTAAGAAAACAGGGTTTCTAAGCAAGTTTTTAGTTTGATTTTCTTTTGAATACAAGGAGTATTTCTTGAATCAGTATCCCCAAATTTTCTTGATCAGAATTCAGAATTTCATACCAAAATTCCTCGAATTCTATAACCTTGACTGATTCAAGGTTCGAGTCGGATAAGGTTTTTCCTAAACTATCTTTCTTGAAAAGGTTTGGTAATTTAGTTACTATTTTACTGAATTTCTTTATTTGAATATTCACTTAATTGATTTCTAAATTAGTTACAAATTCTAATGAGGAATAAATTTATCATTTATCTGAATATTTTGATCTTGATAGATTTCTTGAATTTTCTTTTTTACAATCCATGTGAATATAAAACGATAGAAATTTCTCTGTTAGAGTATTTAATTATTCATTTATCAAATACTCATAGAATTTAAACATAGAATTTAAGAGAATTCTAATTTTGATATAAAAATTCTTTATGCATCTATTTATACATAAAAATCAACTTCAATGGGAATAACACTTTTATTAAAAAAAATCCTTTTATGCATTTGTTCATGCATAAAATCAAATTTAATAGGAATAATGCTTTTAAAATAAAAAGAATTTCTTTATGCATCTTTCTATGCATAAAAATCAAATTTAATAAGAATAACACTTTTATAATAAAAAAATTTCTTTATGCATCTTTCTATGTATAGAAATCAATTTTAATAAGAATAACACTTTTATAATAATAAAAATTCCTTTATGCATCTTTGTATGCATAGAAATCAATTTTAATAAGAATAACACTTTTATGATAAAAAAATTCCATTATGCATCTTTCTATGCATAGAAATCAAATTTAATAAGAATAACACTTTTAAAATAAAAAAAATCCATTATGCATCTTTCTATGCATAGAAATCAATTTTAATAAGAATAACACTTTTATAATAAAAAAATTTCCTTTATGCATCTTTCTATGCATAGAAATCTATTTTAATAAGAATAACACTTTTATAATAAAAAAAATCCTTTATGCATAGAAATCAATTTTAATAAGAATAACACTTTTATAATAAAAACTTTCCTTTATGCATCTTTTTATACATAGATTCAATCATTTGCAAAACATAAAAATGATTGAATTTAATTCAATCGTTTGCAAAACATAAAAATGATTGAATTTAATTCAATCGTTTGCAAAACATAAAAATCAAGAAAACCATAGATTTTTCATCAAAATTCGTAAACAAAGTAAGAAAATTAGCTTACATGGAGCTTGTAAGCTTTCCTTTGGCTTGAGGGATTGAGGGTTCTACTCTTGTTTGAAGCAATAGTGGCCACCAATTCACTTTGGAGAGGATTAGGCCAAAAACAATTGAATTATTAAAGAAATTCAATGTAGATGGCTCAGGACAGGAGTAGAGTAATAGTGCATAAATACCATTAAGCTTTTACAAAAGGGAGAGGCTTCTATTTATGGGAAAAAGTGAGCCTCTAACCAAGAAAATTGATTCTAGAATTTTCTAGATCAGTTTGGTCAATTTTTGACCATTTTTGGGTCAGCTCAGCTTACTTTTTGGATCTAGATTTGAAACAGGAGAGAGGAGAGATGAAAATATCTCATTTTATTGATTAAAAATTGGAGGTAATGATGAGAAAAAGGCGCGTACTTCATGAGGGGAGATCCCCACACTGAGGTGTCAAAATTCAGTTTTTTAATTCTTTTCTTTGGTCCTTAGTCCACTCTTTATCTTATGTGAGTATTTACTCATTTTGGGGGTTTTTCTTTTATTCTTCAATTTATCTCCTCCCTACATTTGGATTAATCTCATTGGCATGTCAAACCTTTGTTTGGACCTTAATCCAAAATTTTCTGAAAACAGGGGCCCTTAGGCTAAGGTCTTTTGTGCACATTATAATTTATTTCTAATGCACCTTAGGAATTTCTTTTTGAACTTCTGTTTCAGGGGAATTTATTTTAATAAGAAGGGATATTTTTCCATCCAAATATATCTAAAAATTAAATTATCTCTCTCTAGAATATTTTCTCTCTCTAGGCCAAAACAGGTAGAAACAAGATCTTTTATTATTCTGAAAACGGGATTGATTACATGGGAAGAAACTAGACATCTTGAGCGGCTGGGGAGGAATCTTACATCTCAAGTGTGCTTCATAGTTTTACATGAGAAAATATGAGGAAGAATGCTCCTTTTCACTCAAAGTTCCACTAATGCATATGCATATGTATCCATGCCGCCATCCCACCTAGCTTGTTCTATTTTATGAGATGTCTAGAGGAATAGGCCACAATTACGTTAGAACTTGTATCGCCATCCAAAGTACCTGTACTATCCTATTGTAATAATGGCAAGAGAGGGTATGCCTCAATGCCAATAACAACATTCCAAAAGTCCTTTGTTGACTTGGTGCATTATATAGGATCACAATAGGTAGTTGGTCTCATCAAGCTTATCCTTAAACAAAAAGCATCCCAAGTGCATCACTATCTCCTCTACCATTCCTGCAAATAACTGTCTCTAAGAGAATTCAAATATCCCACTAAATTCAACCGATATGGCTACCTACACAGGTAAACATACCAGTTGAATTTAGTGGGCATCTACCTACACAGGTACTGTGAGAAGGCCCACTGAATTCAATCGGTATGGCTACCAGTAGATTACTACTAATGATGAAGGAAGCCTACCAAGTGTATGAAAAATTACAAAGAGTAGAGTGTGAAAATAATACTTATCAAAGAATGTAGAAATTGATGACAATGTTGACGATGTTGTTGAGGTTGTTGAAGGTGAGATCAAAGATATGATATTGAAGATGATGATGGCCCTGTCTGCACAAAACATTATGGTGCATGTTATGCCAAAAACCCAAAATCAAACAAAAATAGTTTAAAGTGATAGTCCCCTGGGATGCCTGTGAAAACATTATAGCATGCAAACGAGCCTTGAAATACAGCCAAAATGCTCAAAAACATGTAAATTATTTTTTAATATATTTAACATCACACTATATAGTATACCATCTAAGAGGATAGCTCAATCTCAGACAATTAAAAGAGAAACTCGAGAAGAAGTTAACATTTTTTAAAGTTAATATCACACTATAAGGTATACCATCTCCACCTAAGAGGATAGCTCAATTTGAGACAATTAATAGAAAAACTTGAGGAGAAATTAACATTTTTTCAAATATAGTTAACATCACACTATATGGTATCCTTTCTCCACCTAAGCATGTAGGATCCCTGTCCCCACCGCGCAACGAATTCAGGGGTACTAGTAGTGGAAGTAGCACTTCTTACATGGGACAGGGTCCCACACTCTGGGCCTCGCCTACCACGGATATCTGGACAAGAGACTAATCCATCAATTCTTCCAAATCCGAATCCGAAAAAACTTCCCTTGCCCGAAAAGCACGGGCGATTCCTCCAGGATAACTTTTCACTAACGTAGTCAAAAACCTTAACTAACTGAACTGATCTGACTGAACCCGTAAGTCCCATAGTCAGAGATCAGGGAAAAGATTGTACTTGGATCATAGAGACCAACGCTTTTTTCCTCATTGAGAGGCACAGCTGTTGATTCTTTTTCATAGAACAATTTTTATCCATGATTTACCTCATCTATCGTACCATACAGATTTTTATCCATGATTTACCTCATCTATCATACTATACAGAAATTGAGTCTCGTTTTACGGCTCCATCAGCCCAGCCTAACCCCATCCAGTCCCATGGGTTAGCCAACTGCCCAGCCACTGTAGTGATGGAGTCCAATTAGGAATTTGGTTAGGTTTTGTCCTGGGTACCAGGGAAAAGAGTTCCTAGGCCCCCTAGTAGCCGGATATTCATGCAAACATAAAACTAGTCACACCACTTACACACCCAATATGAACTTGCCTTTTTCATAGATTCAATAATTTTTAAAACAATCATTTAATGAAATCAGTGTCACTGATCATAATCCTTTAATTCGCTAGTTGAATCCTTATTTCCAAACATTCCTTCATCGGTGTACCTATGGCATCATTGGCAACTAGAACGCTCACCACCTGTTCACTCTCAGGGGCCTTTTCGTTCCTAGCTCATAGTAACCGGAAATATATTCACATAACAAAATGAAATCTCCGTTGAAGATCAGCAAGATCAACTAACGGATCCATATAAAAGAGCCATGGACTCATCCGTTGAGGACCACCAAGGTCAACCAACTAGATCCATGCCCGAATTCAGAAAACAACTCTTACTCCTTGTTCCAACATCCTGCCCGACGTACGTGTGGGTATCTTTGGTGACCCAGAGCCCGAGAACCGTATGGTCAGCACCCTCTAGGATCCTTCGTAGGTCACCTAGCGCTTTACTCATAGGCCGCTTCCTTGGTCCCTCATCCACTATACCGGAAGCTCACCATTTAAATCAAACCGAGACTGGTCAAGACCTCAGCCGACCTTGCTACACGAAACATCCTCTGATGACTCTCCGTATCACAGCAGTTGCAACTTTATCAGATAGGTCTCCATGACCTTATTCACAAGACGGTCAAAATGCATTCTTGACATAAAACAGTCATTTAAAAACAGATTTCACATACAAATACAGTTCCAACAATATTTCCATCTTTTCTCATTACTCCACATCCTTTCACATTAGTCCCCATCTTTTCTCATCTTTCCACAATTTTATTTTTTTCATCGATCCCTATCATATCACATCATTCCCACATCAAATCACATCCAATCGCATCATCCACGCATCAGTCCACATCATCCATACATCCATCCACATCATCCACATCAATCCACATCATCCATACATCCATCCACATCATCCATACATCCATCCACATCATCCACATCAATGCACATCATCCATACATCCATCTACATCAATCCACATCTTTCATACATCCATCTACATCAATCCACATCATCCATACATCCATCTACATCAATCCACATTATCCACACATCAATCCACATCATCCATACATCCATCTACATCAATCCACATTATCCACACATCAATCCACATCATCCATACATCCATCTACATCAATCCACATCATCTATACATCCATCTACATCAATCCACATTATCCACACATCAATCCACATTGTCCATACATCCATCTACATCAATCCACATCATCCATCTACATCAATCCACATTCATTTCTCATAATAAGTATTCCCATTCTCTTCTAATCACATCTTTTTCTATCTCATCACTTTTTTCCTCATTTATCCTCATCAAATTTCATCCACTTGCATCTACCCATATATCTCATCACTTCACCACTTAACGTTCATTCACATCTTGATTCACATCACATCACATCCATTCACATCCCTTATCATTCATTCACATCCCGATTCGCATACTAACACATTCATTCACATCCTATATGATTCATTCACATCCTGATTCACTTGCTTACATCCTGATTCACATGCTATCACATTCATTCACATCTATTATTATTCATATCTATCCAATTTACATCACATCTCATTGCCTCAATTCTCGTTCATATCCATCACATTTACATCCACATGTATTCTCCCACATACATCCATATCCATACTTATCACCATCACATACACATCCACATCTATCCTTTCACATACATCCACATCCATTCTTTCACATACATCCACTTCTATTCTTCATATACATCCACATCCATCCCATTCATCCACATTTATCTGATTCACATCACATCTCATCACATCTATTTACCTCTCATCCTCATCACATCTATTCTCATCCCATCCATTCTCTATTCATTCCCATCTATCTGATTCGCATCCCATCTCATCACACCTATTTACTTCTCATTCTCATCACTTCTATTCCCATCACATCCATTCTCTATTCATTCTCATCTATCTGATTCATATTACATATCATCACATCTATTTACCTCTCATTCTCATCACTTCTATTCCCATCACATCCATTTATAGAATGTAAGAGAATTCTTATTTTTGATATAAAGTTTCTTTACACATCTTTTTATGCATAAGAACAACTTCAGTGGGAAATAACACTTTTGTAAAAAATCCATTTATGCATCTATTTATGCATAAATTCAATTTTAATGAGAATAACTCTTTTGAAATAAAAATAAATTTATTTATGCATCTTTCTATGCATAAAATCAAAATTGATGAGAATAACTCTTTTGAAATAAAAATAAATTCTTTATGCATCTTTCTATGCATAAAATCAAAATTGATGAGAATAACTCTTTTGAAATAAAAAAAATTCTTTTCTGCATCTTTCTATGCATAAAATCAAAATTGATGAGAATAACTCTTTTGAAATAAAAATAAATTCTTTATGCATCTTTCTATGCATAAAAATCAATATTGATGAAAGCAACACTTTTGCAATAAAGAAAATTCTTTTATGCATCATTTTATGCATAAAAATCAATATTGATGGAAGTAACACTTTTATAATAAAAAAATTTATCCAATATACATTTAGAATTTAAATATAATGAAAATCACTCTTTTACAATAAAAAAATAATCAATATGCATCTTTCTATGCATAAAATTTAATTTTAATGGAAATAAAACTTTTATAATAAAAATATTTCTACTATTCATTTTTTTATGCCTAGAATGAAAATAGCACTTTTAGAATACACAAACGATGGGGATTACTCTTTTTGAATAATAAAAGCTAAAACTTATTTCACAAAATTTAAGAAAATTTTGCCATAACCTGCTTTATATGGCTGGCTATTTTTCAAATTTTTTTTTCTTAATTTACTTAAAAATGATCCCCAATTTGATTAAAGCATTCTAAACTAATCAAATTTCACTTTTAAAAGAGAAACAATATGAAAAGTTTACTTCAAAAAATTTGATTACTTAACTAGGATAAAGAAGGGCTGGATTTAAGAATGAGAGAGGGGGAAAGCCTTTCCAGCAAGGCATAGTATCAGATTATCATTTCAAAGATAACAAAAAATTTAGAAAACCATTAAAAGAATAAGAAAAAGTAGGATTTCTAACTTACATGAAATTCTGGGAGCTTTCCTTTGGCTTGATGGTTTGAGGGATCTACTCTTGTTTGCAACAAGAGTGGCCAGTTCTTTAGAAGAGGGAAAGGTAAAAAACTAATGAATTATTCATAAATTCATAATTTTTGACTCTGGGGAGAAGTAGAGTAACAGTGCATAATAAAACACTATTAACCATTTACAAAGGGGGAGGCTTCATTTATAGGAAAAAGTGAGCCTCTAACCAAGCAAACTGATTCTAGAATTTTCCAGATCAGTTTAGTCAATTTTTGACCATTTTTAGGTCAGTTTAGCTTACTTTTTGGATCTAGTTGAAGTCGGAGAGAGGAGAGATGAAAATATCTCATTATTTGTGAAATAGACGCCTCCTTCATGAGGGGAATTCCCCTACACCGAGGTGTCAAAAATGCATCATTTCTCTAAATATCTCTTTAAAAAAAAAAACTAATATCCTTGTACTTAGTCAACTCTTCATCTTATGTGAGTATTTACTCATTTTTTGGAGGGATTTGCTTTATTTCTTCTATTTATCTCCTCCATACATTTGGATGGATCTGATTGGTCCCTCAGAATCTTAATTTAAAATTTTTCAAAAATCTGGACCCTTAGAATAGATTATAATTGATTTCTAATGCACCTTTCCTCATC
The DNA here is from genome assembly GCF_041138505.1 of Cibotium barometz. Lineage (NCBI taxonomy): Eukaryota > Viridiplantae > Streptophyta > Polypodiopsida > Cyatheales > Cibotiaceae > Cibotium > Cibotium barometz. The sequence goes on from NC_141052.1 coordinate 3,646,935, forward strand.
TCGCAAAATTAGAGGAGAACTCTTTTCCTTAAGATCCAACTAATTCTGGGGTTCCTTATAGTCTGGAGAACCTAACAGAATTCTAGGATAAAGATCCCTTATATAAAACCCATCATCAGATAATAATTCACTCAGATTGTAACATTCAATCCTTATCACAATAATGGTCCATTAGACCAAAATTTCTATCTGAACAGTCCTTCATGGAAATTTTCAATTTTACAGATTTTTAATTTGATATCCCTTAACTTGATCCACTGGGTCAAGTGTTAACAGCAGCAATCTGCCCCAGCACAATCCACTAATCTCATAGTGATTTACTGAAGTCATTAACATCATTCCAGCTACGAACATTATCACAGGGACTCATCCCATTCATCCTCATTGTGGTTTTGCTTAGATTATTACATTTCAACCAAAATTCAGGAATCTTCATTTTTCAATCAGAATCCAAATCAACTTATCAGTTCTCAACCAGAATTTAAAATCATATCAACCACATTCAAATTCATCATTTAGATAGTATTGATGCTTATAATTTCAAGTCTTAGATTTACTCGTATATACTGCCAGAGCAGTAAAGAGCTGCAGTTATACCCTCGGTATATATGGGTAGTCACGGTCCTTGGAACTATAAGGTAAATTCCATCATGTCTAGGCCTCCAGCAAGTCAGGGATTCCAGACAATTGCGGTACTTCCATCTGAAGACCCAATTACCAATTTACGAATTTCAGTTTGAATCTCAATTTGTATGAATTTTATCACACAATTACAACCCTTTACTGCTTCTTCAGAATTTTTGACATTTTTGGCTTCTCGGTTGATCCTCATTAGCCAATTTGCTTTGATACCAACTGTAGGATCCCTGTCCCCATCGCGCAACGAATTCAGGGGTGCTAGCAGTGGAAGTAACACTTCTTGCGCAGGGCAGGGTCCCACACTCAGGGCCTCGCCCCCACGGATATCTGGACAAGAGACTAATCCATCGGCTCTTCCAAATTCGAATCCAAAAAAACTTTCCTTGCCCGAAAAGCACGGGCGATTCCTCTAGGATAACTTTTCACTAACGTAGTTAAAAACCTTAACTAACTGAATTGATTTGACCGAGCCCCGTAAGTCCTATAGTCAGATCAAGGAAAAGATTGTACTTGGATCATAGAGACCAACGCTTTTTTCCTCATTGAGAGGCACAACCGTTGATTCTTTTCCATAGAATAATTTTTATCCAGGATTTACCTCATCTATCGTACTATATAAAAATTGAGTCTCGTTTTACGGATCCATTAGTCCAGCCTAACCCCATCCAGTCCCATGGGTTAGCCAACCGCCCAACCACTATAGTGATGGAGTCCAATTAGGAATTTGGTTAGGTTTTGTCTTGGGTACCAGGGAAAAGAGTAATGAAATCATAGTGTCACTGATCATAATCCTTTAATTCGCTAGTTGAATCCTTATTTCCAAACATTCCTTCATCGGTGTACCTATGGCATCATTGGCAACCAGAATGCTCACCACCTGTTCAGTCATCAAGGGCCTTTTCGATAGTTCCTAGCTCATAGTAACCGGCAATATATTCACATAACAAAATGAAATCTCCGTTGAAGATCAGCAAGATCAACTAATGGATCCATATAAAAGAGCCATGGACTCATCCGTTGAGGACCACCAAGGTCAACCAACTAGATCCATGCCCGAATTCAGAAAACAACTCTTACTCCTTGTTCCAACATCCTGCCCGACGTATGTGTGGGTATCTTTGGCGACCCAGAGCCTGAGAACCGTATGGTCAGCACCCTCTAGGATCCTTCGTAGGTCACGTAGCGCTTCACTCATAGGCCGCTTCCTTGGTCTCTCATCCACTATACCGGAAGCTCACCATTTAAATCAAACCGAGGCTGGTCAAGACCTCGGCCGACCTTGCTACACGAAACGTCCTCTGATGACTCTCCGTCATCCATCTTTTCTCATCTTCCCACAATTTTATTTTTTTCATCGATCCCTATCACATCACATCATTCCCACATCAAATCACATCCAATCGCATCATCCACGCATCAGTCCACATCATCCATACATCCATCCACATCATCCACATCAATCCACATCATCCATACATCCATCCACATCATCCACATTAATCCACATCATCTATACATCCATCTACATCAATCCACATTATCCACACATCAATCCACATCATCTATACATCTATCTACATCAATCCACATTATCCACACATCAATCCACATCATCTATACATCCATCTACATCAATCCACATTATCCACACATCAATCCACATCATCTATACATCCATCTACATCAATCCACATTATCCACACATCAATCCACATCATCTATACATCCATCTACATCAATCCACATTATTCACACATCAATCCACATCATCTATACATCCATCTACATCAATCCACATTATCCACACATCAATCCACATCATCTATACATCCATCTACATCAATCCACATCATTCATACATCCATCTACATCAATCCACATTATCCACACATCAATCCACATCATCCATACATCCATCTACATCAATCCACATCATCCATCTACATCAATCCACATCATCCATCTACATCAATCCACATTCATTTCTCATAAGTATTCCCATTCTCTTCTAATCACATCTTTTTCTATCTCATCACTTATTTCCTCATTTATCCTCATCATATTTCATCCACTTACATCTACCCATATATCTAATCACTTCACCACTTAACGTTCATTCACATCCTGATTCATATCACATCACATCCATTCACATCCCTTATCATTCATTCACATCCCAATTCTCATAATAACACATTCATTCACATCCTGATTCACATGCTATCACATTCATTCACATCCCTTATCATTCATTCACATCACTTATCATTCATATCTATCCAATTTACATCACATCTCATCGCCTCAATACTCGTTCATATTCATCACATTTACATCCACATGTATTCTCCCACATACATCCACATCCATACTTATCACATACACATCCACATCTATCCTTTCACATACATCCACATCCATACTTATCACATACACATCCACATCTATCCTTTCACATACATCCACATCCATTATTTCACATACATCCACTTCTATTCTTCACATACGTCCACTTCTATTCTTCACATACATCCATATCCATCCATCCATTCATCCACATTTATTTGATTCACATTACATCTCATCACATCTATTTACCTCTCATCATCATCACATCTATTCTCATCACATCCATTCTCTATCCATTCTTTATTCATTCCCATCTATCTGATTCGCATCCCATCTCATCACACCTATTTACTTCTCATTCTCATCACTTCTATTCCCATCACATCCATTCTCTATTCATTCTCATCTATCTGATTCATATCACATATCATCACATCTATTTACCTCTCATTCTCATCACTTCTATTCCCATCACATCCATTTATAGAATGTAAGAGAATTCTTATTTTTGATATAAAGATTCTTTACACATCTATTTATGCATAAGAACAACTTCAGTGGGAAATAACACTTTTATAAAAATTTCGTTCATGCATCTATTTATGCATAAATTCAATTTTAATGAGAATAACTCTTCTGAAATAAAAATAAGAATAACTCTTTTGAATTTATGCATAAACTCAATTTTAATGAGAATAACTCTTTTGAAATAAAAATAAATTTATTTATGCATTTTTTATGCTACTAAAATTATGGTAAACTTATGATTTAATTCCATAAATTAGATTAAAGTCTAAGGATAGTTATTCTATCATAATTGTATTACAAAGTCTTATTCTTTCTAGAAATATTGAAAATTATCAGTAATAGCACAGTGAAGCTATGGTAAAATTTTTAGAAATTATTACATAACTCATTTTTATGCATAATGTTAAAAGAGGACTTCCTACCATATTCTAGGATTAGTCATCCTATGCTAAAAGAATGATTTTCATCACATTCATGGAAAACTAATTTTTAGTATTTATGCGTAAATAATTAATTAAAGAAAAGAGAAATTTTTGGTATTTTTATTTTTATGCAAAAAGAGGAATTCCCATGAAAATGGAGATCCATGTAATTAAATGGAAAAAGAGAAAATTTGATATAATGAATATTTTTATTTAAATTTAAAGAGATTTTAGATAAATTTATTTTATGCATGAGAAAATTTAAATGATAAAAGAGGAATTCCCATGACATTTGAAATTCAATCATTTAAATGGTAAAAGTGGAATTCTTGGCATATTTGAATTAATGAATATTTTTATTTTAAAAAGAAATTTTAGAGAAATTTATTTTATGAGAAAAGAGGAATTCCCATGACAATTGGAATCCAATCATTAAATGAGAAAAAGAGAAATTTTAAGCTTGTTCAAAAAAATGGATATTTGTATTTAGTTAAAAGAAAAATTTTTATGGTATTTAAGTAGAGAAAGATTTGAATTAATTTTTGGTGACAAAAGAGGAATTTTTACCATAATTCCACCTAGAGAATTAAACTTGATAAATGAAACTGGTAGAAAGAATCTTTAGATATTTATGTGGATAATTCACCACATTGATATTTTTCCAAAATGAAAGAAGAGTATTTTCATTAAAACCTGATATTATCATGTAAAACCATTTCTTAATCTATTATAGTTAAGAAGGAATGAAATTCATAAAGTCGGAATTTTCTTCGGTTAGAAGTTTAGTAGATGTTATCTAAAGAAAATCCTTAGAATCAAAGCTAGAACTAAACCGAATGATTTTGGTTAGACCACGACTATGAGAGGGACGGTCAGTAAACTACTTGTCCATCTCTCGATCTGAATCAAGCAAAAACTTCGTGAGACCAATTCCAGTTCTTAATACAAAGAATAGACTACCGTTGAATTAACCTAGTTTTTCCTTGACTGAAATCACCAAGAATCTAGTTGGACATTTAGTCAAATGATGGGTAGATTACCATTATGAGAGATCAATGATTCTCATTATGAAATTATGGATTAAGGAAAAAGGGTTTTGTGGAACCAATCTCAAACTGGGAATTTTACTTGCATAGAACCTCTGTTTTCTTTTAAAGGACTATTTTACACCAGAATGCTGAAGGAAGCATTTGGTATGTGTTTAACTAAGAAGAGGTTCGTTGCAACAGCTGGCAGAGTGTCATCAAGGGACGTTGCTTGGCAAAGCCTGCCGAGGTCTTGACCAGCCTTGGTACAATTAAAATGGTGCGCTTCCGCTATGATGGGCAAGGACCAAGACACCTAAGTAGGATCCTAAAGGGTTATGATAGGTGATGCACGGGCTCGCGGTTGCTAGGACACCCATGCGTGCATCGAGGAAGATTCAAATGGACTAAAAAGAATGACTTTTGTGAATCAAATTTTGATATTGGATCTTGTTGGTTGGCCAGCTGGTCTTCAACGGAGAGTCCAGATGACATATTTTGTAATATAATGGACTCAATATTTTGGAGGATTATGATCAGTAATACTATGATTTTCATTGAAGGATTGTTTTAAAGACAACTGATTCTATTATAATGGCAATTTCATATTGGGTGTGTACGTGGTATGCCTACCTTAATTTTTGCATGAAACACTGGCTAGGGGGCCTAGGAACTCTTTTCCTCTCGGTACCCGGGCAAAACATAACCAAATCTTTATGAAGGAATCCCCCTTATTCTATGGGAAGGAATCAGTGGTGGCTGTGCCTCGTTAAAGGAGGAAAAAAGCAGTGATTCTATGGACCAAGTGCAAGTCTCTTCTTTGATATGACCATGTGACTTCAGGTTTGGTCGGATCAGTTTGAATAGTTAAGACTTGAACTCGTTAGATTAATTCTCTCATTAGATGATTTTCTTGGCGAATCGCCCGTGCCTTCCGGGTGAGGGGAGTTTTTTCGGGCTCGATTTCGGAGGAACCACCGAGCTAGTCTCCTGCTGTCCGGATATCCATGGGTGAGGCCCCGAGTGTGGATCCCTGCCCCACGTGAGAGGCTGACGCTGTTTCTGCCACCAGCGACCTCAGAGGGGGCATTGTGGAGGGGGAGGGGGTCTCACAAGGACTTCCTTTGGGAGCCATGTATCATAGTTTTACTTTTTTCACCACATGAGAGTTTCTTCTTTCCTTTTCTCACTTTTAAACTAATGTTAAAAACTAGTATCATTGGGTTGCATAAACAAAGACACATTTGTACCATCTCCTGCTCTGCAAAAGATTTGACACCATATGTTTCCTCTATAATTTCTATACTTGGATGTTGAATGTATGCATGTAGCACATAGTAAATTTGAGGAAGATCAAAAGCACTTTTCTTTGTAAATTTAATAGAGAATCTATTGAACATTTGGTCTATCTGATCATGTGTGTGCCCACTAACAAGAACCAAGCTTAATCTTCTTGAAGATCTTGTTATGTACTAACATGTTCAAGTATGCAAGCAACACTTGATTTTTGTTCTCTCTACTAGTATTATATCTAGCTACAAGTAGAGAAAAAATGGTGAATCTCTAGGCCACTCTCTAATGATCTTTTAAATAATTGTAACTGTCAAGTTTGGATCCTTGTTGTGAACATTGGGAAAACTTATGAAGACTTTAGATGACATGACTCAATTAAAGACTAATGCTCCAACTTACATGAAGTTAGATAAATTTTTCTTCCTTCAAAATTTTGGGTGAATGTATAAAGTGACACAACATGGTTTTCTTTTTGAACCATTCCATCAATGACCAAGCCTAAGTACTTCTCCTTTTCCTCTAAGCATTTTTTCCTATGTTTCACTAATTTCTGGCACTCTGTGCTTTGTTGTCTCTATGAATCTTCAAAGCTTGTAGAATATGGAATGAAATAAACATTCAAAGGTTTAATTACCTTGGAAACAAGTGCAAAAGAAAACCATGATCAATTATGACACAAGGAGAAGCTCTAAATTTAATTATTTAAACTTACCTTTTTATTGTGCACTCTTTGATGTAGCCCATTTTGATTTAAACTGTGCACAAATTTGAAAAACTGGGGATTTTCACATGTGAAAAATATTATCTCCATATCCTAAGGAATGAGAGAAGTGAAAGTGTGTGGTTCACTATGTCCGTTGTTGACTCCACATAAAGATTGTACACTTCTCTTTTGGTAAAATTATATGGCAAATGAATAAAGCTAGAGTTTAGGAGAACTTTCCCATTAAACAATACAAAGTTTTCTAGCTATTGCCTTAGAAAAAAAAGTTGTGTTTCATGAGAATTAAAATTAAAAGGAAAACCCTCAAGTGTTGTAGTTGAGATGACACTTTTAACTCTTTGATTTTGCAAATGCCAAAAACTTTCTATACACATTGCAAAATATGAAATCCCATGAATTGGAATCGAAGAGGTAGAGGTTGTCACACAAGACCTTAAGAAAATATTTTGTTATCTTCTCTTCATGCTTGTTATGGGCTACCACACCTCCAAGAGGGAACTCAATGCATTCACCTAAAGGATGAGCAATAGATTACAACTGTCATAGGGATTTTCACATGTGAAAAATATTATCTCCATATCCTAAAAGGAATGAGAGAAGTGAAAGTGTGTGGTTCACTATGTCCCTTGTTGACTCCACATAAAGATTGTACACTTCTCTTTTGGTAAAATTATATGGCAAATGAATAAAGCTAGAGTTTAGGAGAACTTTCCCATTAAACAATACAAAGTCTTCTAGCTATTGCCTTAGAAAAAAAAGTTGTGTTTCATGAGCTTTAAAATCAAAAGGAAAACCCTCAAGTGTTGTAGTTGAGATGACACTTTTAACTCTTTGATTTTGCAAATGCCAAAAACTTTCTATACACATTGCAAAATATGAAACCCCATGAATTGGAATCGAAGAGGTAGAGGTTGTCACACAAGACCTTAAGAAAATATTTTGTTATCTTCTCTTCATGCTTGTTATGGGGGCTACCACACCTCCAAGAGGGATCTCAATGCATTCACCTAAAGGATGAGCAATAGATCACAACTGTCATAGGGCTTTGAACTTGAGTCCCTTGAGGCCTCCAAGCTCACTTGTTAAGCTCCAAACCTCCAAGCTCCACCTCCATGCTCCACCTCCATGCTGTCACCGTCGTAGAGTCGCTCGCACCGTCGCATAGGGCAATCACTCTCTCTCACTCTCCCACAGAAGCATGAATCATACACAAGCATGAATCATACACAAGCATAGAAGAGGAGCAATGCTAGAATGCTCTCTCTCTCTCTCTCTCTCTCTCTCTCTCTCTCTCTCTCTCTCTCTCAATCTCTCTCAAGATACAAAGAAGAACTCTCTATAGAACAAAAGGGGATTGTTTATTTTCATTAATGATGAGGAAATGCCTTATATACATTTGGCCCTTATTCACAATTAGGTGCCCAAAACTTACTTAACTAGGCCTTGGGTGGCCAATATCTCATAATGTACAACTTTATAGTGCCGTTTCATGACACTTATTTATTAAGAGACTAAGGTTATGTAAAAGGGGAGGAGAAGGGTGTGTGTGTGAAGGGACTTAAGGTCCACTAGCTCATCTATTTAAAGGTGGAGCTGGAAGGCATTTTGTATGGAGCAAGAAGCCTAGTTGTATTTTGAGAAACTTAATAAGCAAGATATTTTCTTGTATTTTGTGAGTCTCTCTCCTCCAGAGAGTTGATCTAGCATGAGCACCACGAATTCTAACATGGTATCAGAGCTTGGCAAGATTAGGCCTCTTTTGTGGTGTACAATAGGTCAATTTTCTTATCTTTTCCTTTGTGGAGCTGAACCTCCTACCAGTGGAGGCCCTCTAGCTACTCGTAGAGGCAAGATCTTGGGAAGCTCTCAACTAAGAATTTGAAGGAGACATCTCGGCGCTTAGGGCTGTACCATCAATTGACGGGTTGCACCTCTTTCCATCGCGGCATTGTTGTCTGTGCAGGCCGGCACAATTTCTATGCTGCTGTCGATGTCATACAGCCATTTGACGTCTACAGCTGATTACAAGCCACGTGGGCTTAGGGCTTTGGAGCCCATAGCCTCAAGATTCTATAGCTTGAATTTTACCCCTAATGGTCGCTTGACGCGTTTGCTACAGTCAAAAGACCAGGGTGCTCTTTTGGTAGCCATTGAAGCTCACCATTAAAGCTTCAAAATCAAGTTTTTCTTGCTCTAATTCTCTCCTCTTTGCTCTAATCACCTAAGTGCTCTAATCACCTAAGTGCTCTTGTGAGGGCTTGTTGCTGATACTATTTTTGAGTTTTGAAGTGGTGGCCATACACCATGAGGTATTCATGAGCCTCATTCTCATCAAGCTCCATCATCAACATCATCTCCAAGTGCACAAAGCTTTTCAAGCACTAACAGTGTTGATTAACACTAATGAGGCTTTTGATCCAGCAAAGGGGAGTCATTCCAAAGTGTTTTTAAACACTAAGAGTGTTCTTAAACACCAATGGTGAATCTAATCACCAATGCAAGTGTCAGTAGATGCTAGAAATATGCTCTTAAGCACTAATCGTGTTTTTAAATACTAATGGTGATCTTAATCACCAAACAAAGTGTTATAACACTAATGAAGTTAATCTCCACCAAAATTAGTGGTTGGGCACAAACCCTAAGTGCTAAACCATAAAATTTACCATCTTAATCTCCTATTTATGCAACATCCTTGGCTTGATTAAGGGTTGTTGCACTCTCATAAGCTTTCTCTTTCTACTTAAGCCAAAATATCATAAATTTCTAGTTTTTTCTTCTTCATAAATGTGAGATCCCCCTGTTCCCACCGAGCAACGGATTCGGTACTGGCAGCGGAAGTAGCACTTCTCGCACGGGACAGGGGTCCCACATTCGGGGCCTCGTCCACGGATATCCGGACAAGAGACTAATCCGTCGGTTTTTCCAAAACCGAACCCGGAAAAAACTTCCCTTACCCGGAAAGCACGGGCGATTCCACCAGGATAATTTTTTACTCTAACGTAGTCAAGATCATTACTGATCACGCTGATCCAACTGCACCTATAAAGATACTCGGTCGGATCAAGGAAGAAACTTGCACTTGGATCATTGGGATCAACGCTTTTTTCCCCATCAAGAGGCACAGCCGTTGATTCCTATCCATAGAACAATTACTATCCGGGACTTACTTCATCTATCGTAATAACAGAAATTGAGTCTCGGTTTACGGATCCATCAGTCCAGCCTAACCCCATCCGATCCCATGGGTTAGCCAACCGCCCAACCACTGTAGTGATGGGATCCAATTTGGAATTTGGTTAGGTTTTGTCCCGGGTACTAAGGAAAAGAGTTCCAAGGCCCCCTAGCCGGAAGTTCATGCAAACATAAAACTAGCCACACCACTTACACACCCAATATGAAATTGCCTTTTTCTTAGCATCAGCTAACTTTAAAACAATCCTTTAATAAAACCATAGTACCACTGATCACAATCTTCCAATTTATCCGGTTGATTCATAATTTCCCATCATTCCTTCATCAGAGTATCTATGGCATCATTGGCAACTAGAACGCTCACCACCTGTCCACACAGAGGCCGTTTCCATAGTTCCTAGCCCATAATACTCGGCAATATAATCACTTATCAAGATGGACTCTCGTTGAAGATCAGCAAGATCAACCAACAGATCCATATAAAAGAGCCATGGACTCATCCGTTGAGGACCAGCAAGGTCAGTCAACCAGATCCATGCCCGGTTTCACAAAACAACTCTTACTCCTTGTTCCAATATCTTCCTCGACGCACGCGTGGGTATCCTAGGCGACCCAGAGCCCGAGCACCGTATGGTCAGCACCCTCTAGGATCCTTCGCAGGTGACCTAGCGCTTCACTCATAGGCCGCTTCCTTGGTCCCTCATCCACCGTACCGGAAGCTCACCATTTTAATCGAACCGAGGCTGGTCAAGACCTCGGCCGACTTTGCTACGCGAGACGTCCTCCATTGACTCTCCGTCAGCAGTTGCAACTTTATCAGTTAGGTCTCCACGACCTTAATCACAAGACGGTCAAAATGCTTCCCCAGCATTCTTGACATAAAACAGCCATTTACAAACAGCATTTACAAACAGTTTACAAATACAGTTTCTATATTAACTCTCATTTTTCCACATTATCCCTCATTAATCCACATTACTTATTCCACATTCCATGTATATGTGTACTCATCCAATCACCTCCTTTTCCATCTCTTCACTTCAGATTCCTTCACATCACATATCATATATTCACATCCATATCCACATCCATACATCCACATCCACATCCACATTCACATCCATACATCCACATCTACATGCTTATCTCCATTTTCACATCCTCATTTATACATCCACATCCCATATCCACATTCATACATACACATCCATATCCACATCCACATCCACATCCACATTCACATCCATGCATCCACATCTACATGCTTACCTCCATTTTCACATCCTCATTTATACATCCACATCCCATATCCACATTCATACATACACATCCATACATCCACATCTACATCCACATACATACATACATCCACATCCACATTCCACATTCACATCTATACATCCACATCTACATTCACATTCACATACATCCACATCCACATCCACATTCACATCCATACATCCACATCTACATGCTTATCTCCATTTTCACATCCTCATTTATACATCCACATCCCATATCCACATTCATACATACACATCCATATCCACATCCACATCCACATCCACATTCACATCCATGCATCCACATTTACATGCTTACCTCCATTTTCACATCCTCATTTATACATCCACATCCCATATCCACATTCATACATACACATCCATACATCCACATCTACATTCACATACATACATACATCCACATCCACATTCACATTCACATACATCCACATCCACATTCACATTCACATCTATACATCCACATCTACATCCACATTCACATACATCCACATCCACATTCCCATTCACATCTATACATCCACATCCATTCACATCTATACATCCACATCTACATCCACATTCACATCTATGCATATATATCTTCATGCATATATCCATTTTCACGTTCATACATCCACACTCCCATCTCCACATCCACACATCCACATACATACATCCATTTCCACATCCCCATTTATATAACCCATATACCTTCACATCTAATCTTTTACATCACATCCATTCTCGCCCTATCACAACCCATATACATCTTATCCTATCACATACACTTCTTACCTCATCCCCCCATACACATCTTAATTCATCTTATCACCTCCTAACTTATTTCATAAGCATCTTATCACCTCTTATCACACCTCTTATCACATCTCTTATCACCTCCTAACTTATTTCATAAGCATCTTATCACATCTCTTATCACATCCTATCACATCTCTTATCTATTTATAGAATACAAGAGAATTCTTACATTTGATATAAGATTTCTTTACACATTTATTTATGAATAAATTCTATTTAAGGAGATTAATACTTTCAAAGTAAAAATCAATCTTTTATGCATCTTCCTATGCATAAATTCATTTTTAATGAAAATGACACTTTTGAATTAAATTTTAATCTTTTATGCATTTTTCTATACATAAATTCAATTTAGATGAGAATGACACTTTTGAATTAAAAAATCAATCTTTTATGCATCTTCTTATGCATAAATTCAATTTGGTAGGAATTACACTTTTAGAATAAAAAAATTTCTCTTATGCATCTAAGTTAAGCATAAAATCCATTTATGAGGAAAATCACACTTTTAGTATAAAAAGAATATCTTTTATGCATACCTATATGCATGAAATTCAATTATGATAAAAGTCACACTTTTATAATAAAATAATCAACTTTTATGCATACCTCTATACATGAAATCCAATATGATAAAAGTAACACTTTTGATATAAAAATTTTTCCATTATGCATACTTCTATGCATGAAATAAAAATGGTAAAAATAACACTTTTGATATAAAAATTTATCCATTATGCATACTTCTATGCATGAAATAAAAATGGTAAAAATAACACTTTTGATATAAAAATTTATCCATTATGCTTAGCATTAAAATTCAATTTCTCCATGATTGTAATGAAATTCTTTCAATTAATCTAGGATGATAATTCCTAGAATATGGTAGGAAGTCCTCTTTTTATGCTTTGAATGAGATTATTTTATGCATAATTTTTATAAAAATTTTGCCATAGCTCCGCTGCTATGACTGATAAATCTCAATTTTTCTAAGGGATAATGCTTATCATTAAGAAAGTAATTAAAATAATCTCTAATTGGATTATCAATCCATAATGGATTGAATCATTAATATACATAAACTAAAAGCATAGAAAAAAGCCATTAATTTGGCCTCAAGCATAGCTTAATCTTGGGTTAAGGAAAAGCTTTATGAAAAGCTTGATTTGGATTGAGAACGGTTCATGAGTATGACCATTTCTTGAGTGAGAGAGAGACTTTACATAAAAATCATTAGAATTTAAACATAAATGAAAATTAACTTCAATAGCATTATGTAACTCTTCACTACTATTCAAACTTCAATAGCATTAAAAAAAAAAAAACCATACCAATTAAACTTCTCAAGCTTGAGAGGGGTTGAGAAGAGAGAAACATTGAGAAATTATAGAAAGATCAATATTCACTAATTACCTTACAACTTGCTTGATTCTTTGTTCACGGTAGAGGCCCCCAACCAATCAATTGGTTAAGTATGTTGATGGAGCCACTAATTGGGATTGAAGAAAGAGGGAAGCTCCAAAAACTAGTGAATTATTAAATGAATTCATAGTTCTTGGCTTAGGTGGAGTAGAGTAACGATGCATAAACACTATCTATTTTTCAACAAGGGGGAGGCTTCTATTTATAGGAAAAATTGAGCTCCTAACCAAACAAACTGATTCTAGAATTTTCTAAATCAGTTTGGTCAATTTTTGACCATTTTTAGGTCAGTTAAGCTAACTTTTTGGAACTAGACTTAAATGAGGAGAGAGGAGAGATGAAATATCTCAATTTTTATGAGTTTAAAACTCATTCAAGCATGTGAAATATGCACCTCCTTTAAAGAACTCTCTTTCCTTACATATGTCATATTTTTAATATTGCTCATAATTTTTTTACTAATAAACCTTGTACATTTTCAACTCTTCATCTTATGTGAGCATTTACTCATTTTTGGGTATTTTCTTTTTACAAGTTGGATTTATCTCCTCCCTACACATGGATTGATGCTATTGGTCCATAGGAACCTTAATTGGACCATAGTCTAAAGATTTCTGAAAATCTAGACCCTTAGGCTAAGGTTCTTTATAGCTATTTTCAATTAATTCCAATTGCACATTGGAAAATTCTTTTTGAATTTCTGTTTCAGGGGAACTCATCTGAATTAGAAGAGATATTTTTCTATCCAAAAATATTCAAAATCTGAATATTCTCTCTCTAGAATATTTTTCTCTCTCTAGGCTAAAACAGATAGAAACAAGGTCTTTATATTTCTGAAGAGGGATTGATTATAGAAGAAGATACTAGACATCAAAAAGGGTTTTGGGGGAGGAATCTTACATTCTACCCCACTTAAAAAACGCGAGATGTCCTCATCTCGCAACTTGTGATAATTTCGCAAGATTCACGAATATGAGACTTAGAGAAAAATTTTAATCAAGATTAACCACCAAGATAAGTCTTAAAGAGAGCAAGATTCAAAATATGAACAAGATTTAAACTTTATTCATTCTCGGAACTTATACAGTAAAGATAGAGGAACTCTTTACACTTCCATAAGCCCGTCCATCATATGGTCACAAAAGCAGTCCTCACAAGCTGCACAAGTATAAGGTAACTCATCTATGGGAATGATTCTGTGGGTTATTGCTGCGCCTATCTCAGTGGTATGAGGTGTTCTAACAAAAGGACCTCTGAGAGGCAAGCCAAAAACGGGGTAAAGGCATATCTTCTCATGAGGAAGAAAACACGCCAGTAAGAAGACCCGCTCAGAAAACCCAGGATGTCTTGATCTCATGACGCAGTAGTATCGGGGACCCAAACCCAAAGCTTCAATAACCATGGCCAAGCGGACATTGTTACGGAAGTGCTGCTGACCCCAGGGTGTTACCCTAGTTATGTCTTGATAGGTCCGCCATTTGGTCTGCGCTACAGAAGTTCCCAAGTGAGGAAAAAGTGAGCGCTCATACTGTTCTATAAAATCCTTCTTCACAGACTCACTTGCGTCTTGAAGGTGAGGAATCATTATGGATAAAACTAATTCTTGTTGCCAAGCCATGAAGGAGATTAGGAAGAAAGGAGATCGATGGGAGTAAGATTACTGTGAGCGACAAGTAAAAGTTACGACTTATATAAAGGAAGGAGCTAGCGTAACTTAGAAGCCAACGGTAGCTTGCCACTGAAGTTTTACCGTCTTTCCATGATTTGGGTTTGGCACAATTTTCTATAGAAGGCATTAAGAACTTTGAGATGAGGAGATAAAAGAAGCTCGTAAGCTAAGTCACTTACTTTCTTTGAAGTCAGATAAGGCTCACAATATCTGGGGGATAACTTCTTAAACTCCCCAATAGATAAAGAACTTCTTTTGTGCCGTACTCAAATGAAGACCAAAACCTTGGTATCCAAAACACCGATTTTCACTTCTGAACTCATTGTTCTGAATCCTTAAAACAGCGTGACTCTTGAGAAGTATTCTAGGGAAAGGGTCTTCCTTTTTTTAAACAGAATCTTTCTTTTATTTTTGAGAGGGAATAATTTTAAGATCAAAAAGGGAGATTCTTACTCCTGTATGCCTCGAAGGCTGGGGAGGAATCTTACATTCTACCCCACTTAAAAAAGTGCGAGATGTCCTCATCTTGCCAAGTAGAGGACAACTCTTTTTCTTAAGATCCAATTTATTCTAGGGTTCCTTATATTCTGGTCAACCCAACAGAATACGGGGATAAATATCCCTTATATAGAACTCATCATTAAATAAATTCATTTCAGATCATATCATTCATATCTTTAACACGATAATGGTCCATCAGATCGAAATTTTTTCTTTCTGAACATTCCTCCACGGGAATTTCAGTCAAGCAAGTTTTCAATTTGTCATCCCTTAACTTGATATACCGAGTCAAGTGTTAACAGTAGTACTTTGACAGCACAATCCACTAATCTCATAGTGATTTGTTGAAATCATTATCATCATTTATCATTACAGGGAGTCGTCCCATTCATCCTCATTGCGGTTTTGCTCAAGTTATTATATTTTAACTAAATTTCAAAAATCATCATTTTTCAATCAGAATCCCAATCAATTCATCAGTTCCCAAACAGAATTAAAAATCATATCAACCACATTCAAATTCATCATCTGGATAGCATTAACGCTTATAATTTCAAGTCTTAGATTTACTCGTATATACTGTCAGTAAAGAGCTGCAGTTATACTCTCGGTATATACGGATAGTCACGGCCCTTGGAATTATAAGGTAAATACCATCATGTCTAGGCCTCAAGCAAGTCAAGGATTCTATATAATTGCGGTACTTCCATCTGAAGACCCAATTACCAAATTACGAATTTCAATTTGAATATCAAATTGTATGAATTATATCACACAATTACAACCTTTTTGTGTTTCTTGATAAATTTCTGACCTATTTGTCTTCTCAATTGATCTTTATTAACCAAATGCTCTGATACCAACTGTGAGATCCCCCTGTTCCCACCGAGCAACGGATTCGGTACTGGCAGCGGAAGTAGCACTTCTCGCACGGGACAGGGGTCCCACATTCGGGGCCTCGTCCACGGATATCCGGACAAGAGACTAATCCGTCGGTTTTTCCAAAACCGAACCCGGAAAAAACTTCCCTTACCCGGAAAGCACGGGCGATTCCACCAGGATAATTTTTTACTCTAACGTAGTCAAGATCATTACTGATCACGCTGATCCAACTGCACCTATAAAGATACTCGGTCGGATCAAGGAAGAAACTTGCACTTGGATCATTGGGATCAACGCTTTTTTCCCCATCAAGAGGCACAGCCGTTGATTCCTATCCATAGAACAATTACTATCCGGGACTTACTTCATCTATCGTAATAACAGAAATTGAGTCTCGGTTTACGGATCCATCAGTCCAGCCTAACCCCATCCGATCCCATGGGTTAGCCAACCGCCCAACCACTGTAGTGATGGGATCCAATTTGGAATTTGGTTAGGTTTTGTCCCGGGTACTAAGGAAAAGAGTTCCAAGGCCCCCTAGCCGGAAGTTCATGCAAACATAAAACTAGCCACACCACTTACACACCCAATATGAAATTGCCTTTTTCTTAGCATCAGCTAACTTTAAAACAATCCTTTAATAAAACCATAGTACCACTGATCACAATCTTCCAATTTATCCGGTTGATTCATAATTTCCCATCATTCCTTCATCAGAGTATCTATGGCATCATTGGCAACTAGAACGCTCACCACCTGTCCACACAGAGGCCGTTTCCATAGTTCCTAGCCCATAATACTCGGCAATATAATCACTTATCAAGATGGACTCTCGTTGAAGATCAGCAAGATCAACCAACAGATCCATATAAAAGAGCCATGGACTCATCCGTTGAGGACCAGCAAGGTCAGTCAACCAGATCCATGCCCGGTTTCACAAAACAACTCTTACTCCTTGTTCCAATATCTTCCTCGACGCACGCGTGGGTATCCTAGGCGACCCAGAGCCCGAGCACCGTATGGTCAGCACCCTCTAGGATCCTTCGCAGGTGACCTAGCGCTTCACTCATAGGCCGCTTCCTTGGTCCCTCATCCACCGTACCGGAAGCTCACCATTTTAATCGAACCGAGGCTGGTCAAGACCTCGGCCGACTTTGCTACGCGAGACGTCCTCCATTGACTCTCCGTCAGCAGTTGCAACTTTATCAGTTAGGTCTCCACGACCTTAATCACAAGACGGTCAAAATGCTTCCCCAGCATTCTTGACATAAAACAGCCATTTACAAACAGCATTTACAAACAGTTTACAAATACAGTTTCTATATTAACTCTCATTTTTCCACATTATCCCTCATTAATCCACATTACTTATTCCACATTCCATGTATATGTGTACTCATCCAATCACCTCCTTTTCCATCTCTTCACTTCAGATTCCTTCACATCACATATCATATATTCACATCCATATCCACATCCATACATCCACATCCACATCCACATTCACATCCATACATCCACATCTACATGCTTATCTCCATTTTCACATCCTCATTTATACATCCACATCCCATATCCACATTCATACATACACATCCATATCCACATCCACATCCACATCCACATTCACATCCATGCATCCACATCTACATGCTTACCTCCATTTTCACATCCTCATTTATACATCCACATCCCATATCCACATTCATACATACACATCCATACATCCACATCTACATCCACATACATACATACATCCACATCCACATTCCACATTCACATCTATACATCCACATCTACATTCACATTCACATACATCCACATCCACATCCACATTCACATCCATACATCCACATCTACATGCTTATCTCCATTTTCACATCCTCATTTATACATCCACATCCCATATCCACATTCATACATACACATCCATATCCACATCCACATCCACATCCACATTCACATCCATGCATCCACATTTACATGCTTACCTCCATTTTCACATCCTCATTTATACATCCACATCCCATATCCACATTCATACATACACATCCATACATCCACATCTACATTCACATACATACATACATCCACATCCACATTCACATTCACATACATCCACATCCACATTCACATTCACATCTATACATCCACATCTACATCCACATTCACATACATCCACATCCACATTCCCATTCACATCTATACATCCACATCCATTCACATCTATACATCCACATCTACATCCACATTCACATCTATGCATATATATCTTCATGCATATATCCATTTTCACGTTCATACATCCACACTCCCATCTCCACATCCACACATCCACATACATACATCCATTTCCACATCCCCATTTATATAACCCATATACCTTCACATCTAATCTTTTACATCACATCCATTCTCGCCCTATCACAACCCATATACATCTTATCCTATCACATACACTTCTTACCTCATCCCCCCATACACATCTTAATTCATCTTATCACCTCCTAACTTATTTCATAAGCATCTTATCACCTCTTATCACACCTCTTATCACATCTCTTATCACCTCCTAACTTATTTCATAAGCATCTTATCACATCTCTTATCACATCCTATCACATCTCTTATCTATTTATAGAATACAAGAGAATTCTTACATTTGATATAAGATTTCTTTACACATTTATTTATGAATAAATTCTATTTAAGGAGATTAATACTTTCAAAGTAAAAATCAATCTTTTATGCATCTTCCTATGCATAAATTCATTTTTAATGAAAATGACACTTTTGAATTAAATTTTAATCTTTTATGCATTTTTCTATACATAAATTCAATTTAGATGAGAATGACACTTTTGAATTAAAAAATCAATCTTTTATGCATCTTCTTATGCATAAATTCAATTTGGTAGGAATTACACTTTTAGAATAAAAAAATTTCTCTTATGCATCTAAGTTAAGCATAAAATCCATTTATGAGGAAAATCACACTTTTAGTATAAAAAGAATATCTTTTATGCATACCTATATGCATGAAATTCAATTATGATAAAAGTCACACTTTTATAATAAAATAATCAACTTTTATGCATACCTCTATACATGAAATCCAATATGATAAAAGTAACACTTTTGATATAAAAATTTTTCCATTATGCATACTTCTATGCATGAAATAAAAATGGTAAAAATAACACTTTTGATATAAAAATTTATCCATTATGCATACTTCTATGCATGAAATAAAAATGGTAAAAATAACACTTTTGATATAAAAATTTATCCATTATGCTTAGCATTAAAATTCAATTTCTCCATGATTGTAATGAAATTCTTTCAATTAATCTAGGATGATAATTCCTAGAATATGGTAGGAAGTCCTCTTTTTATGCTTTGAATGAGATTATTTTATGCATAATTTTTATAAAAATTTTGCCATAGCTCCGCTGCTATGACTGATAAATCTCAATTTTTCTAAGGGATAATGCTTATCATTAAGAAAGTAATTAAAATAATCTCTAATTGGATTATCAATCCATAATGGATTGAATCATTAATATACATAAACTAAAAGCATAGAAAAAAGCCATTAATTTGGCCTCAAGCATAGCTTAATCTTGGGTTAAGGAAAAGCTTTATGAAAAGCTTGATTTGGATTGAGAACGGTTCATGAGTATGACCATTTCTTGAGTGAGAGAGAGACTTTACATAAAAATCATTAGAATTTAAACATAAATGAAAATTAACTTCAATAGCATTATGTAACTCTTCACTACTATTCAAACTTCAATAGCATTAAAAAAAAAAAACCATACCAATTAAACTTCTCAAGCTTGAGAGGGGTTGAGAAGAGAGAAACATTGAGAAATTATAGAAAGATCAATATTCACTAATTACCTTACAACTTGCTTGATTCTTTGTTCACGGTAGAGGCCCCCAACCAATCAATTGGTTAAGTATGTTGATGGAGCCACTAATTGGGATTGAAGAAAGAGGGAAGCTCCAAAAACTAGTGAATTATTAAATGAATTCATAGTTCTTGGCTTAGGTGGAGTAGAGTAACGATGCATAAACACTATCTATTTTTCAACAAGGGGGAGGCTTCTATTTATAGGAAAAATTGAGCTCCTAACCAAACAAACTGATTCTAGAATTTTCTAAATCAGTTTGGTCAATTTTTGACCATTTTTAGGTCAGTTAAGCTAACTTTTTGGAACTAGACTTAAATGAGGAGAGAGGAGAGATGAAATATCTCAATTTTTATGAGTTTAAAACTCATTCAAGCATGTGAAATATGCACCTCCTTTAAAGAACTCTCTTTCCTTACATATGTCATATTTTTAATATTGCTCATAATTTTTTTACTAATAAACCTTGTACATTTTCAACTCTTCATCTTATGTGAGCATTTACTCATTTTTGGGTATTTTCTTTTTACAAGTTGGATTTATCTCCTCCCTACACATGGATTGATGCTATTGGTCCATAGGAACCTTAATTGGACCATAGTCTAAAGATTTCTGAAAATCTAGACCCTTAGGCTAAGGTTCTTTATAGCTATTTTCAATTAATTCCAATTGCACATTGGAAAATTCTTTTTGAATTTCTGTTTCAGGGGAACTCATCTGAATTAGAAGAGATATTTTTCTATCCAAAAATATTCAAAATCTGAATATTCTCTCTCTAGAATATTTTTCTCTCTCTAGGCTAAAACAGATAGAAACAAGGTCTTTATATTTCTGAAGAGGGATTGATTATAGAAGAAGATACTAGACATCAAAAAGGGTTTTGGGGGAGGAATCTTACAATAAATCAGCCCATTACTCTCTAGTAACCTTCTTCAATACCCAATGTCAAAGGACAACACCCAAATTAAGAAGTTCTCAGGAGAGGGCTTCCACACTTGGCAAGTCCTTGTCAAGTACAAAATGATGTCCAAAGGCTTTTGGCCATTCATCTCCGGCACTAAGGTTATTGAACTAAGGCTGAAGATATTGAAGATGATGAGAGGGCACAAGCCATCATCATGCTTCATCTTGATGAGGCTCTCATTCACCATGTGGACCAGCTTCTGACTGCAAAGGAGAAATGGGACGAGCTTGATAAGCTCTATGGAGCTCGTGGTAAGAATTCCAAGATCTCACTTAAAATTGAGTTTTTCAGCTTGGAACTCAAAGAGGGCGACGGCATTGGAGCCTTTATCTCTCACTTGAAGGGCCTTATGGCTCAACTTGCATCAGTGAATGCGAGAATGGATGAAGATGATGCACTGTTTTGCTAAAAGTAGTTAAGAAGGTGTACCCCACCTTAGTCACCACCCTGAAGAACATACGTAATCCCACCCTTGAAGGAGTCATTCAATCTTGTCTTGATGAAGAAAAGAGGCCAAAGGAAGGAGTTGAATCTTCAAAATACAACCACTTCATCGAATATCGAACAAGCTTTGTCACATCAACAAGTGTAAACAAACGGGACATATCACTTCTAAATGTCCTAACAAAGAGTCAGAGGAGGCTAACTTTGATCAGCCTCTAAATCCACTGAGAAATTATTTTAAATCTCAATGTAACCACACCTATATTCCTAACCTTGTACGTTGAATGTTATAAAGGCATCCTATGTCCAATACCACCTATTCTAATTTTTTTCATAGTTGGTATTGAGGGGGGGTATTAAGAGACTAAGGTTATGTAAAAGGGGAGGAGAAGGGTGTGTGTGTGTGAAGGGACTTAAGGTCCACTAGCTCATCTATTTAAAGGTGGAGCTAGAAGGCATTTTGTATGGAGCAAGAAGCCTAGTTGTATTTTGAGCAACTTAATAAGCAAGATATTTTCTTGTATTTTGTGAGTCTCTCTCCTCCACATAGTTGATCTAGCATGAGCACCATGAATTCTAACATTATTAATGTCCTCAATTGCAGGATCATGTTTGTTAATCCAAAATGGGATTAACATTCCCCCTTCCTAATGTAGGTTCTTTCTGTAGAACTTGTTACCGAGGTCTAAAGACTTGGTCACCGAACTCATGTCAGTAGAAATTTCTTTGAGATTGGAGCTTTCTCTGAGTGTGTGTCTAAACGCTGAGTGGGAGCGCCAAAATCTTGTGTCCACCATGTCTAAACGCTGAGTGGGAGCGCCAAAATCTTGTGTCTTCAAACGTGACATGCATGTAACCCGGAAGACATCTTAGATGATGGTAGTAGAGCATCATGCCCCTGTCAGAGCAGAAGCAGATGGCTCTTGATTCATGCCAAACTTTAGTTGCTCAGCTTCATAGCCATCATAGGGCTCCTTAGGTTGATCGATCAGCACCACTAGCAATTTCAAAAATCTAAGGATTGCCACAATTGTTGGGTCTAGAATTTTTTGCCATGCTTGTATCCATGTAGGCATTTGTTTTCTTTGCTCCCATATGTCTGGAAATGTCACTGGCATGAAGATCTGAAAGTTGTATAGCAGACATGGGAGTTGCACCATTTGGCTTCTTGAAACTCTAGCGACATCCATCTTCTCTTAATTGGCATGTATAATGGGTCAACTGTTGAGATATCAAGCTCATCTAGTGAGGCGGTGGACAATGATGACCTGCCTGGGGGATAGGCCCCACACTTACACCACTGGCATGGTTGGTGAGATCATGGGTGATATGTAGCTAGTGGGATGATAGGCTGTGTGACAGCCATTCTAGAGACTGGCATAGTTATAGCGCCAGCTCATTTAGTTGGGTTCACACTATAGAGAACCCTAGTATGTATTTGGTTGAGTACCCTTTCATATTGTGTGTACTCTTATCTTTGTATATGGTGTGTTGAGTGTTGTGTGAAGAAGAAGAAGATTTTCAGCCTCTCACCTTGTGTGTTCTCTTTTAGGGTTTTGTGAGTGTGTGTGTGCTTGTTGCAAGAGCTCAAACTCTCTTCTCCTGTGCATCTTTTCATGGTATCAGAGCCTAGTTCATGCTAAGGGCTGAGCTGCAAGTAAGAGAAGCAGAGGAAGCAGTACAAGGGTAAGAGCTTCACCTACTCTTCCCTATTTGTGTTGGTGACTACACCCTTGTTGAGCTCTACGAGAGGCACCGACAAACGATCTCTGATCGAGGAGCTTTCTTCGCGAGAGCAAAGCTATAGGGAAACTATAATGTCCTATCGGACTAAAATTTTTTGGGCCAAAAACGCGTTTCGGGTGCGTTAGGACCTCCGTTTTTCAGAAAGCAAGCGATTTCGAGCACTACGGATAAGTCATCGATTCTATTGTAGAACTTTGTTTTAAGTCATCGATTCTATTGTAGAACTCTGTTTTAAGAACTGCAAAAAGATAGATTGGTTGTGCAGACATTGTGTGTGTTGCAAGGAGGTCAACAGTTGCCATTGGGTGTAGGTATACACATTAAGGTCACTAGTTGTGACATTTGAGTGCAGTACAATACCGCTGCAGAAAATACAGCAGTTTGTGTAGGACAAACCAGCGTGCTGTTTTTGGTAAATTTGTGTGTCTATGTCAAATGATGGCATAAACCAGATTGTTGCTGAGAAGCTTAACAAGAACAACTTCCATGCTTGGAGGTTCAGGATAACAAATTTTCTGATGGGAAAGAGTTACTCTGGGACTACATAGAAGGTGAGCGTGAAGAGGCACCGGAGATACTGGAGATCAATCCGACTGCTGTAGATGTGAAGGAGTTCAAGGATTGGAACCAAGGAACCAGAAATGTTATGTATTGGCTCTCTATCAGTATATAGGACACCATAATTGGGCACATATAGGATGCCAAGTCTCCCGAGGAGGCGTGGGACACCTTGGTAAAACTCTATGAAACGAATACCAAGGCACGAAAGATACAGTTGAAGAATGAACTTCATACTGTGGAGAAAAAGAGTATGTCTGTGAAGAATGACTATGCATTGAAGATCAAGGGTATTGTGGAATGAACTTCATACTGTGGAGAAAAAGAGTATGTCTGTGAAGAATGACTATGCATTGAAGATCAAGGGTATTGTGGAATGAACTTCATACTGTGGAGAAAAAGAGTATGTCTGTGAAGAATGACTATGCATTGAAGATCAAGGGTATTGTGGAATCCTTTGCATCTATTGGCATTTCAGTAGATGATGATGATAAGGTGGAAGTCTGTCTACGTGGTCTCGGGCCACAATACAAGGCATTCAAGACGTTTATTCAGACTCAAGAAAACATTCCCAATTTCACAGATTTGGTGTGTCTATGTTGATTATAGAAGTCTGTCTACGTGGTCTCGGGCCACAATACAAGGCATTCAAGACGTTTATTCAGACTCAAGAAAACATTCCCAATTTCACAGATTTGGTGTGTATATGTTGATTATAGAAGAGAAGAGCTTGGGTGAAGACCAATAGTCTTCACAAAACAAAAATAGTTCAGAACAACAGGCCTTCTACACAAGTTCAGGAAGAGGATGAGGTAGAGGAGGCCGTGGACGCGATCAATGAGGTGGCCGAACAGGTAATCAGAATTATGGCTAGCAGCAGCAACAACAACAATCCCAGAACAACAACAACATGTAGGTGGAAGAGGCCAATTCAAAGGCAGGGGTAGTCAAAGAGGTCATGGAAATTGGCAGAGGTAGTATAATGATACATGTGGATGCTTTTATTGTGGTAAGCTTGGACATGTGCAGGCAGATTGTTATAAGAAGCAGGCTGATGCAGAATGGGAAATTGTTATAAGAAGCAGGCTGACATGCAGAATGGGAAATTGCAGCAAAACAACTATGCATCCTTGAGTAAAAACGATGAGGATAATGAAAGGTTGTTTGTTATGCAGCATGTCGTTAATGCCATGTCTGAAAATGTTGAAGCAGCACATAAAGATGATGTATGGTACGTTGATTCAGGTGCTTCGAACCACATGACAAGTCAGGGGAGTGGTTCAAGGAGATGAAAAACCTTGAAAGACCAGGTTTTGTGGAAACAGGGGGGATGACACTGCTCATCCGATTGTCCATGTTGGAGATGTGCCATTGTCTATGCAGGATGGCAAAGTGAAGTACCTTGCAGATGTACTTCATGTTTCGAACATAACAAAGAATTTGGTTTCAGTTGGCCAGATGATTGAGTAGGGTCTGCAGGTTCGGTTTAACCCTGATGGTTGTTATCTTGAAGACTTTAAAGACAAGTGCAGGTTGGTTGCAAAAGGCAAGTGCAGGTTGGTTTGCAGAAGGCAACAGAGTGGGCAGAATGTTTACATTGAATGTAAACATGCCTGAAGTGAGTGTTGCGATGTTTGCAAATGGTTCAGGAATTGTTGCAGACACAGACATTTGGCATAAAAGAATTGGACATGTGAATGTGCAGAGAATGAAGTCTATGCAGACTAAAGGAATTGTGACAGGGTTGCTAAAGTTTAAAGTTGAAGGTATGCAGAAAATATGTGAAGCATGCCAATTTGGAAAGCAAACAAAGCATGTATTTCCATGTGACAAAAATGTGAGCAGAAATGCACTAGATGTTGTGCATTCAGATGTATGGGGTCCTACGAAGACCATGTCTATGGGAGGCTACAGGTAGTATGTGACATTTGTTGATCACACAAGGAAAGTGTGGGTATACTTCATGAAGGACAAGAGTGAGGTGTTCACTCATTTTCAGAATTTCAGAGTTATGGTTGAGAAAAGCAAACGGGGAAACATGTACAGTGCCTAAGGTCAGATGGGGGGAGAGTACTTCTCCAATGAGTCCTCTGAGTTTTTGAAGAAGAATGGTATTCGGAGATAGTTTACATGCATATACACTCCACAGCAAAATGGAGTTACCGAGCGAAAAAACAGGCACATTGCTGAGATTGCGCTAGCATTGATGGGAGAGAAGAATATGCCGCATAGCTATTGGGCTGAGGCTATTTTTACAGCAGTTTATATCATGAACAGGACTCCAACTGTAGCCATACATGATGTAACTCCACAGGAGAGGTTTACTGGCAAAAAACTTGATTTGTCTCATCTCAAAGTCTTTGGATGCATTGCATATGTGCATGTGCCAGATGAACTGAGAACTAAGCTGGATCCAAAAGCTGAAAAATGTGTGTTTATTGGGTATTCCCTTGAGCAAAAGGGATACAGGTGTTATAACCCTGCTACACGTGAGTTGAGAGTAAGTAGGGATGTTATTTTTGATGAGATGAGCAGCTGGTATGCTGCTGAAAAAGAAGCTGTTGGTACTGATGTGAGTGAAAATGTGGTTGCACAGAATGCAAGTTAGCAATCATAGTCTTTGAGTGGACCAGGAGAGTCCCCATCTAATGGTTTAGTTGATAGACCATGGAGTGGTAGGCTGCATCATAATACCAGTCTTGCAAATGTGATTAGTACATCACATGAAGGCAAAGAGAAAGTGATTGAGCCACTCAGTATGACTAACATTTCTACAGGGCATTCTCATGTTGATGGAGAGTCTAGTGGCTCAGAGATGAGCCTTGATGAGGATCTTGGGATACCAGCTATGAGAACATCTGGTGTAAAGAAGGCTATGGAAGCCATGAATGCAAAGCTGCAAAGATTTGGGAGAGTGAAGAACCCTGTGTAGAGGTTCACCTATGATGGTTATGTGGCACATCACTATGCATACATGGCAAAAGTTATGTAGGTTGTAGAGCCCACATGCATTGATGAGGCTATTGGAAATGTGTGTTGGGAGAAAGCTATGGATGAGAAGATGGATGCACTATATGGAAATGAGACTTGGGATTTAGTGCAATTGCTTGAAGGCAAGAAAGCCATTGGTGGATGCAAGTGGGTGTACAAAGTAAAACATAACAGTGATGGAAGCATAAGCAGGTACAAGGCTAGATTGGTAGCCAAAGGATATGCGCAGCTAGATTGGTAGCCAAAGGATATGCCCAGACATATGGCATTGATTATGAGGAAA
Source organism: Cibotium barometz (assembly GCF_041138505.1). Taxonomy (NCBI): domain Eukaryota; kingdom Viridiplantae; phylum Streptophyta; class Polypodiopsida; order Cyatheales; family Cibotiaceae; genus Cibotium; species Cibotium barometz. The sequence continues at coordinate 3,674,583 of NC_141052.1, forward strand.
CTTTCAGCCTAGTTGCCAAGATGGCAACAGTGAGAGTTATGATAGTAGCAGTGGCTGCGTCAAAGCAATGGTCTTTACATCAGATGGATGTAAAGAATGCATTCTTGCATGGGGATTTGCAAGAAGAGGTGTATATGTTGTGAAAAGATGCAGGGGGGAAGAGAGCTTGAGCTCTTGCAAGCACACACACACACTTACAAAACCCTAATAGAGAACACACAAGGTGAGAGGCTGAAAATCTTCTTCTTCTCTACTCAACACTCAACACACCATATACAAGATAAGAGTACACATAATATGAAAGGTACTCAACCAATACATACACGGGTTCTCTATAGTGTGAACCCGACTAAATGAGTTGGCGCTATAACTATGCCAGTCTCTAGAATGGCTGTCACACAGCCTGTCATCCCACTGGCCGCATATCACCCAAGATCTCACCAACCATGCCAGTGGTGTAAGTGTGGGGCCTATCCCCCAGGCGGGTCATCAGTGGCCACCGCCTCACTAGACGAGCTCGATATCTCAACACACACACACACTTACAAAACCCTAATAGAGAACACACAAGGTGAGAGGCTGAAAATCTTCTTCTTCTCTACTCAACACTCAACACACCATATACAAGATAAGAGTACACATAATATGAAAGGTACTCAACCAATACATACACGGGTTCTCTATAGTGTGAACCCGACTAAATGAGTTGGCGCTATAACTATGCCAGTCTCTAGAATGGCTGTCACACAGCCTGTCATCCCACTGGCCGCATATCACCCAAGATCTCACCAACCATGCCAGTGGTGTAAGTGTGGGGCCTATCCCCCAGGCGGGTCATCAGTGGCCACCGCCTCACTAGACGAGCTCGATATCTCAACACTCCCCCTCGAGCTCAACTCCATCTCATGTACACCAAGCGAAGCCCTGAATCTGCGGAGCTTCTCTATACCCAATGCTTTGGTGAAGATGTCAGCTACCTGATCCTCTGTGCTGACATAAACAAGGTCAAGGTCTCCTGCCAAGACCTTCTCTCTGACGAAGTGGTAGTGGACCTCTATGTGCTTCGTACGAGCATGAAAGACTGGGTTCCTGGCCAACTGTATACTGCTAATGTTGTCACAGAAAATGACAACTTGTCTATCCACTGACAGACCCAAATCTGCAAGTAGCTTTCTCAACCAAGCTACCTCACATGCTGCCATAGCAGCTCCTCTGTACTCGGCCTCTGTACTCGATAGAGCAACCGTAGGCTGCTTCTTGCTGCTCCAAGTCACAGCAGCACTCCCCAAAGAAAACATAAAGCCACTGGTAGATCTTCTGTCTGAGATACTACCAGCCCAATCAGCATCTGTGTACCCATGTACACATATCTCTGTCCTAGTCTCATAGAATAGTCCACAATGCAAAGTAGACCTCACATACCTCAGTATGCGTCTCACTGCATCCAAGTGCGGTTTCCGTGGAACCTGCATAAACTGACTCACCAACCCAACAGCATAGCTCAAATCTGGTCTGGTGATCGTCATGTAGTTCAAACTTCCTACTATGCGTCTATACATAGTAGGATCCTCCAAGATCTCTCCTGAATCTGCACTCAACTTGCCATTCTGATCCAATGGCACAGAAATAGGCTTACAGCCTGTCATACCATACTTGGACAACATGTCCAAGCCATACTGTCTCTGCAGTAATCCAATACCATGTGGTGACCTAATCACCTCAATGCCCAAGAAATATCTGAGCTCCCCCAGATCTTTCATCTCAAACTTCTGTCTTAGCAAGATCTTTACATCAAAGATCTCTGCATCATGGTCCCCCGTTATGATCAAATCATCTACATAGATGACAACAAGCACAACTCCTCTATCACCATGTCTCACATACAGCGAGAAATCTGCATTGGCTACATGAAAGCCAATAGTGACAAGATATTTGGAAATCTTGTCAGACCATGCTCTTGGTGCTTGTTTTAAGCCATACAAGGCTTTCTTCAACCTGCAAACATGCTCGGGGTGACCCACATCCTCATAACCAGGTGGCTGCAACATATACACCTCTTCTTGCAAATCCCCATGCAAGAATGCATTCTTTACATCCATCTGATGTAAAAACCATTGCTTTGACGCAGCCACTGCTATCACAACTCTCACCGTTGCCATCTTGGCAACTGGGCTGAAAGTTTCCTCATAATCAATCCCATATGTCTGCGCATATCCTTTGGCTACCAATCTAGCCTTGTACCTGTTTATGCTCCCATCACTGTTATGTTTAACTTTGTACACCCACTTGCATCCAATGGCTTTCTTGCCTTCAGGCAATTGCACTAAATCCCAAGTTTCATTTCCATATAGTGCATCCATCTCCTCATCCATAGCTTTCTCCCAATACACATTTCCAACAGCCTCATCAATGCATGTGGGCTCTACAACCTGCACAACCTTTGCCATATATGCATAGTGATGTGCCACATAACCATCATATGTAAATCTCTGCACAGGGTTCTTCACTCTCCCTGATCTTCGCAGCTTTTCATTCATGGCTTCCATAGCCTTCTTTACACCAGGTGTTCTCATAGCTGGGATCCCAAGCTCCTCATCAAGGCTCATATCTGAGCCACTAGACTCTCCATCAACATGAGAATGCCCTGCAGAAATGTCAGGCATACCAAGGGGCTCAACCACTTTCTCTTTTCCTTTACGTGATGTACTAACCACATTTGCAGGGCTAGTATTATGACGCAGCCTGCCACTCCATGGTCTATCAACAGACCCACTAGATGAGGACTCTCCTGGTCCACTCAAAGACTGTGATTGCTGACCTGCATTCTGTGCAACACACTTCCACTCACATCAACCCCGACAGCTTCTTTTTCAGCAGCATACCAGCTGCTCATCTCATCAAAGACAACATCCCTGCTTACCCTCAACTCACGTGTAGCAGGGTTATAACACCTGTATCCCTTTTGCTCAAGGGAATATCCAATAAACACACATTTTTCAGCTTTCGGATCCAGCTTAGTTCTCAGCTCATCTGGCACATGCACATATGCAATGCATCCAAAGACTTTCAGATGAGACAAATCTGGTTTTCTGCCAGTAAACCTCTCCTCTGGAGTTACATCATGTATGGCTGCAGTTGGAGTCCTGTTCATGATGTATACTGCTGTAGAAACAGCCTCAGCCCAATAGCAATGCGGCATATTCTTCTCTTCCATCAATGCTCGCGCAATCTCAGCAATGTGCCTATTTTTCCGCTCAGCAACTCCATTTTGCTGCGGAGTATATCTGCATGTGAACTGTCTCCGAATACCATTCTTCTTCAAGAATTCAGAGAACTCATTGGAGAAGTACTCTCCCCCTCCATCTGACCTTAGGCACTTTACATATTTCCCTGTTTGCTTTTCAACCAAAAACCTAAAATTCTGAAAGTGAGTGAACACCTCACTCTTCTCCTTCATGAAATATACCCACACTTTTCTTGTGTGGTCATCAATGAAAGTGACATAGTACCTGCAGCCTCCCATAGACACGGTCTTCGTAGGACCCCATACATCTGAATGCACAAGATCTAGTGCATTTCTGCTCACATATCTGTTACGTGGAAACACATGCTTTGTTTGCTTCCCAAATTGGCATGCTTCACATATTTTCTGCATACCTTCCACTTTAAATTTTGGCAGCCCTGTCACAATTCCTTTTGTCTGCATAGACTTCAATCTCTGCACATTCACATGACCAATCCTTTTATGCCATATGTCTATGTCTGCAACAACTCCTGAACCATTTGCAAACATTGCAGCACTCATTTCAGGCATGTCTACATCCAACGTAAACATTCTGCCCACTTTGTTGCCTTTTGCAACCAACCTGCACTTGTCTTTAAAATCTTCAACATAACATCCATCAGGGTTAAACCGAACCTGCAAACCCTGCTCAATCATCTGGCCAACTGAAACCAGATTCTTTGTTATGTTTGGTACATGAAGTACATCTGCAAGGTACTTCACTTTGCCATCCTGCATAGACAATGGCACATCTCTAACGTGGGCAATTGGATGAGCAGTGTCATCCCTTGTTTCCACAAAACCTGGTCTTTCCGGGTTCTTCATCTCCTTGAACCACTCCCCATGACTCGTCATGTGGTTCGAAGCGCCTGAATCCACATACCATACATTATCCTTTTGTGCTGCATCAACATTTTCAGACATGGCATTCACGACATGCTGCATAACAAACAATGTTTCATTATCCTCATTATTTCTGCTTGAGGATGCATAGTTGTTTTGCTGCACTTTCCCATTTTGCATGTCAGCTTGCTTCTTATAACATTCTGCCTGCACATGTCCAGGCTTACCACAATAATAGCATTCACGTGCATCATTGTACTGCCTTTGCCAATTTCCACGGCCTCTTTGACTCCCCCTGCCTCTGAATTTGCCTCTTCCACCTGCGTGTTGTTGTTGTTGTTGATTCTGGGACTGTTGTTGTTGCTGCTGCTGCTGGCCATAATTCTGATTACCTGTTCGGCCACCTCCTTGACCGCGTCCACGGCCTCCTCTACCTCGTCCTCTTCCTGAACTCGTGTAGAAGGCCTGTTGCTCTGAACTGTTTTTACTTTGTGAAGACTGTTGGTCTTCACCCAAGCTCTTCTCTTCGATAATCAGCATAGACACCAAATCTGTAAAATTGGGAATGTTTTCCCGAGTCTGAATAGACGTCTTAAACGCCTTGTATTGTGGCCCGAGACCACGTAGACAGACTTCCACCTTGTCATCATCATCTACTGACACACCAATAGATGCAAGGGATTCCACAATACCCTTTATCTTCAACGCATAGTCATTCACAGACATGCTCTTTTTCTCCACAGTATGAAGTTCATTCTTCAACTGTATCTTACGTGCCTTGGTATTTGTTTCATAAAGCTTTACCAAGGTGTCCCACGCCTCCTTGGGGGACTTGGCATCCTGAATGTGCCCAATCATGGTGTCCTGTATACTAATGGAAAGCCAATACATTACTTTCCTTGCTCCTTGGTTCCAGTCTTTAAACTCTTTCACATCTGCAGCAGTCGGATTTATATCCGGTATCTCCGGTGCCTCTTCATGCTCACCTTCTATGTAGTCCCAATAACCTTTTCCCATCAGGAAATTCGTCAACCTGAACCTCCAAGCATGGAAGTTATTCTTATCCAGCTTCTCAGCCACAATCTGAGTTATCCCATCATTTGACATCTTGCCAAACACACAACTTTACCAGAAACTGCACTCTGGTTTTTCTGCACAAATGCTGTATTTTCTGCACAGCGGTACTGCAGTACTCTCAAATGTCACAACCAGTGACTTCAATGCACATACATACACCCAATGGCAAGTGTAGACCTCTTTGCAGCACCCACAGTGTCTGCACAGTCAATCTGTCTTCCTGCAGTTCTTAAAACAGAGTTCTGCAGAGAATCGATGACTTACCCGCAGTGCTCGAAATCGCCTGCTTTCTGAAAAACGGAGGTCCAGACGCGCCCGAAACGCGTTTTCGGCCCAAAAATTTCAGTCCGTAGGACAATTTCAGTCCGTAGGACTGTATAGTTGCCCTATAGCTTCACTCCCGCGAAGAAAGCTCCTCAATCGGAGATCGTTTGCCGGTGCCTCCCGTAGAGCTCCCGACAAGGGTGTAGTCACCAACACAATAGGGAAGAGTAGTTGAAGCTCTTACCCTTGTACCGCTTCCTGTGGTTGTCTTGCTTGCAGCTCAGCCCTTAGCACGAACCAGGCTCTGATACCATGAAAAGATGCAGGGGGGAAGAGAGCTTGAGCTCTTGCAAGCACACACACACACTTACAAAACCCTAATAGAGAACACACAAGGTGAGAGGCTGAAAATCTTCTTCTTCTCTACTCAACACTCAACACACCATATACAAGATAAGAGTACACATAATATGAAAGGTACTCAACCAATACATACACGGGTTCTCTATAGTGTGAACCCGACTAAATGAGTTGGCGCTATAACTATGCCAGTCTCTAGAATGGCTGTCACACAGCCTGTCATCCCACTGGCCGCATATCACCCAAGATCTCACCAACCATGCCAGTGGTGTAAGTGTGGGGCCTATCCCCCAGGCGGGTCATCAGTGGCCACCGCCTCACTAGACGAGCTCGATATCTCAACATGTTGCAGCCACGTGGTTATGAGGATGTGAGTCACCTCGAGCATGTTTGCAGGTTGAAGAAAGCCTTGTATGGCTTAAAACAAGCACCAAGAGCATGTGATAGCAGTGGCTGCGTCAAAGCAATGGTCTTTACATCAGATGGATGTAAAGAATGCATTCTTGCATGGGGATTTGCAAGAAGAGGTGTATATGTTGCAGCCACGTGGTTATGAGGATGTGAGTCACCCCGAGCATGTTTGCAGGTTGAAGAAAGCCTTGTATGGCTTAAAACAGGCACCAAGAGCATGGTCTGAAGATTTCTGAATATCTTGTCACTATTGGCTTTCATGTAGCGAATGAAAATTTCTCGCTGTATGTGAGACACAGTGATAGAGGGGTTGTGCTTGTTGCCATCTATGTAGATGGCCTTGTGCAATAAACCCCTCCGGGCGATGATCCGAGACCTGATCATTATGGGGGACCATGATGTAGAGATCTTTGATGTAAAGATCTTGCTTAGACAGAAGTTTGAGATGAAGGATCTGGGGGAGCTCAGATATTTCTTGGGCATTGAGGTGATTAGGTCACCACATGGTATTGGATTACTACAGAGACAGTATGGCTTGGACATGTTGTCCAAGTATGGTATGACAGGCTATAAGCCTATCATACCATACTTGGTTGTAAGCCTATCATACCATACTTGGTTGTAAGCCTGAGACAGCAGGCTGTAAGCAGGCTATCTCAGCCTGAGACAGCAGGCTGTAAGCCTATCTCAGTGCCATTGGATCAGAATGGCAAGTTGAGTGCAGATTCAGGAGAGATTTTGGAGGATCCTACTATGTATAGGCACATAGTAGGAAGTTTGATCTACATGACAATCACCAGGCCAGATTTGAGCTATGCTGTTGGGTTGGTAAGTCAATTTATGCAGGTTCCTCGGAATCCACATTTGGATGCATTGAGCTGCATACTGAGGTATGTGAGGTCTACTTTGCATTGTCGACTATTTTATGAAACTGGGATAGAGATATGTGTACATGGGTACACAGATGTTGATTGGGCTGGTAGTATCTTAGATAGAAGATCTACTAGTGGCTTCATGTTTTCTTTGGGGAGTGCTGCTGTGACTTGGAGCAGCAAGAAGCAGCCTACGGTTGCTCCATCCAGTACTAGAGGCCGAGTGTACAGAGGTGCTGCTATGGCAGCATGTGAGGTAGCTTGGTTAAGAAGGCTACTTGCAGACTTAGGTCTATTAGTGGATAGACAAGTTATCATTTTTTGTAACAACATTAGCAGTATATAGTTGGCCAAGAGCCCAGTTTTTCATGCTCGTACGAAGCATATAGAGGTCCACTACCATTTTGTCAGAGAGAAGGTTTTGGCAGGAGACGTTGACCTTGTTTATGTGAGCACATAGGATCAGGTTGCTGACATCTTCACCAAAGCATTGGGTACAGAGAAGCTCCGCATATTCACGGCTTCTCTTGGTGTACATGACATGGAGTTGAGCTGGAGGGGGAGTGTTGAGATATCGAGCTCATCTAGTAAGGCATTACTGATGACCCGCTTGGGGGGATAGGCCCCACACTTACACCACTGGCATGGTTGGTGAGATCATGGGTGATATGCGGCCAGTGGGATGACACGCTGTGTGATAGCCATTCTAGAGATTGGCATAGTTATAGCGCCAGCTCATTTAGTTGGGTTCACACTATAGAGAACTCTAGTATGTATTTGGTTGAGTACCCTTTCATATTGTGTGTACTCTTATCTTGTTATATGGTGTGTTGAGTGTTGTGTGAAGAAGAAGAAGATTTTCAGCCTCTCACCTTGTGTGTTCTCTTTTAGGGTTTTGTGAGTGTGTGTGTGCTTGGAAGAGCTCAAGCGCTCTTTTAGGGTTTTGTGAGTGTGTGTGTACTTGTTGCAAGAGCTCAAACACTCTTCTCCCCTGCATCTTTTCACCAACTTGCTATGTTGGTGGCACGCACATATAGACCTAGATGTAATCTGGAATTGTTAAGTACTCTTTTCGCCAGTCTGGTTGTATTCTAAAATCTTCCAATTTGGGTTGCACCTCATCTTTGACAATGGTGGCATAGCTGTCTCTTGTGTGTATGGGGTGAGCCTTTGTCTACCTTTGCAGAAGCAGCTGATCATGAAGGTGATGATCCTTATTTCCAGCAGGTCAGCTAATTGGGGGGTTGGCAACTTTGTGTGCTTTGCCACATTTGCCCATAATGTGCCCTCTCCAGCCAAGGGAATTAATTCTTCTAAATCAAGGCAAGGAGCTCTTAGAGGATATAGCATATTGTGTTGCTTTGTTGGTGTGACCTCGAGTAGGCCTCTAGCATGATCCATCGAGTTGGCTCAAATGGAGTGATTTGCATGAGGACCTTGAACATCAATTTTGGCTTTAAGAGAGGATTGCCAACGCAAATGAAACCCTCGTACTTTGCACTAGACAATGATTCCAAAATTGTGTCGTCATCAGCACAGTGAAGGCTTCAATAGTATCCTCGGGAATAGGAAAGCGTACTTCTTGAGGGTGCAAGTGAGGTGCTAGTATCTCCTTGAGGGCAATAGGGTTAGTGGGAAAATCTATCTGCTAAGGAATGAAGGTTGAGAAAATGCAATCAGCTTGAGATGTGTTAGTAGGTGGTGTATTAGGATATGGGTTAAGTAGCTTACTAGCGAGATTAGAATAGACATGGGTAAGTTGACTTTGAAGATGAGGACGAGGATTATTCTTGACCCTGACCTGTGCGCTAGGGGGTGGGTGGCTAGGCTTGTGAGATTTTATAAATTCTTGTAAGTCAAGGATTTATAGTAGGATATTCAATGTGGGTAGCATTAAAATTGTACTGTACATTTGTTAACATGGCTTCTAAAGGTTTGTAGATATTAGAGTATAACTTTAGAATTCCAAAAGGATGATATAAAACAGACTCACATAAGTTAAGATGTTGGTGAGTATTATATACTTTGAGCCACCCATGACTTATAATCCACTGATAGCTATGTGCTACCACCTCATAGTCGGCCGATGTCTTGGGAATGTCATCTGGGACAAACAAGTCTAATTTTTTGACATTGTTGTCCATAATTTCAGAATTTTGGAGTACCCAACACCAACTACGAGGGTTTAACACTATAGGATGTAATGGGTAAAAGAAGATATCTTGTGGATTAGTTAAGACTATGTCCCCCTGACAAATTACCTATTGTAGGGTCAGCATCTCGTTCAGTATTTTGCTTAATTAGGGTTAGTTCACCTAAGCCTATGTCTTCAGATAGATTTATATCATATTTAAGTAAAGAGAGGGTTAGTGTAGACAAAAACAGAGTGAGAGTTTGAGGAGGGGCCCGAGGAGTTACTGGCAACTGACCTAACTCCGCAAGGAGTAGGCGTAGGTCATTGGTAGGCTCCGGCCTCTAACTTCTATCTTGGATTGCCAACCGACATTCTAACTCTTGTAAGCGAGAGTCATTGTTGCTGAGGAGGTTTGATATTGCAGTTTCTTGAACCATCCTTGTAGCATCCAACTCCTCGAATCTCTGGGTTGCGTCCTCTTGGGCATGCCTAGCTGTTGCTTCTCTTTCTTGAGCTTTGGTGATTCGTTTGGAGACTTTCGGCAGCTAGCCTCTGACCGTCCTCCCTATAGTTGCTGCGTGTAAGTTGTGCCATTGCTTCTTTGTGTGGGCCAATTCTTTCCTTTGCATTTTGACTTGGCTTGCACTTATAGTGTTGTTAAGTGTTCTTATTTTTTCTGCATGGGCCTTGTTCGATTGTTCTCTCTCTTGCTGTAAGTGAGTTGCCCTCTCCTCCACTGCTTTCAAATTTGAGGTTAGCTATTGGATCTGGCTTTGCAACTCTTCTTCTTTGGCCCTGGCATTGTGCTGGAGCTCTTGTACTTGGTGGGCATGAAGTGCTATAAGCTCATTGGTATGGGTGACCTCCTTTTGAAGTTGCTCTTTAGCTTGTTCTTTACCTTGAGGTCTATATTTTCTTTGATTCTTTGTACAATGGTTTGGCTGAGACCATATTATTGCTTTCCAGTGCTTTATATATCTATTATCTTGCTCCTCTGTGTCTTTCAAGATTTTCATTATGTGTTATGACATCTTTATGTGTGGCTTCAGTTGCTTCCAAGTGGTCCTTTAAGGTTTGCACTTGTGTGTTTGAGTCGTTAACCGGCTTCCAAAGGGCAGCGTTATGATCATGGAGCATGTGTGTTGTGAGGAGGTGGCAACACCAGACCTTTTGCTCCTTCTCCCATAATGCACTTGTGCTTGTGCCTTCTTTAAGTCCAATAGCTCATCCAAACCTTCCATTGTATGAATTGTTAATAGTCGACTTTTGGTAGGGAGACCAGTTGGGGTATTCTTTCCTCATCTTCCAACCGCCTTCTTTTTCTTGGGCTTGATGGCTCTGCACTTCTTTGTCTTTTGCTTGCATCATTGTGGGATGTTGTTTCATGTACTTGAGCCATTGCTGCCTCAACACATTGTGTTTCCTTAGCTTGTATTGATGCTTCTTGTTTGAGCGGCGCTGTCTCTGTTGGTGTGTCTGCCAGAGTTGAATCTTTAAGTGGGGATAGGTCCATGAATATCAGCTGTGCTGAGCTCTTCGGGGGAGTAACTTGCTGCATGAGCTCTTATGTGTCTTGGCTGATTGTGGTTTCTTGCAATGCTTCTTGGTATGTTCGGATTTCCTGGTGCTACCTTTGCCTCTAATCTTTGTGATTCGGTAGATATATCTGGAATGATCCCCCTCATTTTCTTCTCTGTCTTCTTCTTTCTCCCCTTTATCTCCTTCATTATTTCCTGGGTCTCCATTAAGACAGCTTGCCCCTCTTGCATGTCTTCAGCTCTATCAGTGTTGGTTGCTCTGGCAACAATGTGAGTTGCAGGTGCTCCGCTGGTTTGGGCTCTAGGAGAGGCCTTTCTACAACGTGATTAAGAACTTGGGTGAGTAGGTACGGGTTGCAAATCTTGGACTGGTGAGCCTTCAAATAGTTCTCCATCTCTCTATGAATATAGTAGGCCCAATAGTTCTCCATCTCTCTATGAATATAGTAGGCCCAATAGTTCTCCATCTCTCTATGAATATAGTAGGCCCAATCCTCCTCCTTCTCTTCATGTACCTTAGCAATTCTGTTCAAAGGCACCATGTTGTATCTATCCACTGGCTTGACGTGCATCATTAATGACATGGCCCTGTAGGCTTTTTCTGTAGCCTCATCATGGATATTCTCATACTCGGCCCCATTAGAGTTGTAAGAATGTTTCTTTAGCATTGCATCCAGAGGCATTTTGTCGAATGCGTGGGCATGGACTTTGATTGTTTTGGCAGGAGTTGTAGAGCGTCATGTATGAGCTCTTCCGCGATCAAGAGCTGCTCTATAGTGTCGTCACCCTTTGTGATAGTTCCCCATTTGGTGCCCTTGTCATAGGTCTTGATGTATTCGGCGCGCAGAGTTTTATATCGATGCTTCTTGGGAGTATTGAGCCATTCTTTCCAAGCTTACCTTTTCCAGCTTCGCTTTCCAGCTTTGCTTTTACTTCAGCCTCTTCTAGAACTCGGAGGCACTCTAGGCTATGGTGATGTAAGGCGACCTTTCCATGGATTGCAAGTGCTTCTTTGCTGATGATGGCCCCATTTTTGTTCTTGTTTTCTTTGATGATATTCTGATTTACTCAAAGAATGCAGCTGACCATGAAGCTCATGTCAGAAAAGTTCTTGAGATTCTAAGGAAGCACCAACTCTTTGCAAAAAAGAGCAAATGCACTTTCTCTGCTGACCATGTTGAATACTTGGGCTTTTTGGTATTTAAAGATGGAATTTCTCTAGATTTCGCAAAAGTCCAAGCAATCATAGATTGGCCTGAACTAGTTAGTGAAAGAAGTCAGAGGATTCTTGGGATTGACTGGTTGGTATAGAATTTTTATACCAAAGTATGCTCTCATAGCTTCCCCCCTGACTAATCTTCTCAAGAAGAATACCGTTTTAATGGTCTGCCAGGTGCCAAAGTGCTTTTGATAAGCTGAAGATTGGCTTGGTAACCAATTGTGTTCTAAAGCTGTCAGATTTCTCTCTACCCTCCATTGAACTGATGCCAGTGGTTTTGCCCTGGTGGTTTTGCCCTGGGAGGTACACTCATGCTGCAGGAAGGTCATGTAGTCGCCTATGAATCCCAAAAACTTAGAATGCATGAGAGGAATTATGCTGTCCCACGACTTGGAATTACTTTCAATAGTATATGCCTTGAAGTTGTGGTGGAGACATTACCTGCTGGGTCAAAGATTCACTTTGATGTCAGATCATCAGAGCTTAAAGTGGATCTTCACTCAAAAGGATCTCAACATGCGCCAAAGAAGGTGGATGCAGACCCTGCAGAAATTTGATTTTGAAATCAAGTACCGCCCAAGCAAAGAAAATTTGGTAGCAGATGCCCTCAGCAGAAAAGCCTCCTTGCTTGCAATTACTATAGTGTCAAATCCCTTGATTATTGAATCAAGAGAGAAGATCATGCAGGATAGATTCTTTGGCCCTATTGCTACCCTACTTATGCACGAAAGCAAAACTCCACAGGAGTTGAACGGAGTTCAAGGGTAGAGCCTAGATGATAGAATTATGTATTATAATTGCAAGCTATGCATTCCCAAATGAATAAGGGTCAAATTCTAAATGATGCCCATGACAGCCTTATTGCAGGACATCCAGGTTTGATCAAAACCTACATGTCTGTGAAGAAAAGCTTCTTTTGGCCTGGTCTAAGAAAGGATGTACTTAATCATGTACGTCAATGTCTAACCTGTCAAAAAGTCAAGGCCGAGAGAGTAAAATGACTGGGAAGTTACATCCATTAGATGAAGTGGGAATGTATCAGTATGGAGTTTATTATTGGATTACCTTCAGTGCAATTAGGTTACAACTCCATCTTCGTGGTAGTTGATAGGCTAACCAAAAAAGTTACCCATTTGATTCCAGTAAAAGAAACCTACACCGTAGTGGATGTGGCCAGAGTGTTCCTCAAGGAAATATTCAGATTGCATGGCCTACCCACCAGGAGAATAGTAAGTGATCAAGATCCCAAGTTCACGTCGTCAAGATTCTGGACTGCATTTTTTGAAGCAGTAGGAACCTTCTTGGATCTTAGCACAGCTTACCACCCCGAGATCGATGGTCAAACTGAAAGGGTGAACCAAGTAATCGAAGATATACTTTGGTCATGTTGTGGTGGCAGGGAACCCAAGAAGTGGCTAAGCTATCTGCACCTAGTTGAATTCGCCTATAATGCTTCTTATCACCAAAGTATTGTGATGAGCCCTTTCAAAGCTCTGTATGGACAAGATTGCTTAACTCCATTAACTTGGTCCGACCCATTGATTAGGGTCGAGATGTCCAGATGCCTTGGATAGACAGAAGCAGTATAAAGATAAGAAGAGGACAAACAGAAAATTCGAAGAAGCAGATATGGTCTTCATTGGAGTACGCCCCAAAAGAAGTTCTCTATCTCTTGGAAAGTACAAGAAGTTATCCCCCAGATATTGTGGACCATATCTGATACAAAGAAAGTAGGTGACTTAGCCTACGAGCTTCTTCTACCTCCTCATCTCAAAGTTTATAATGTATTTCATGTCAGCCTTCTTAAAAAGTATATACCAAGCCCAAATCATGTGCTTGATGATGAAATCTTAACTTCTTCAACCCAAGGGTAGATGGAACTCCAACCTGAAGAGATCCTTGATGCTCGAGAAAAGGTTCTCAGGAACAGAATTCTGAGAGAATTGTTGGTCAAATGGAAGTTCTATCCTTTTGAAGATGCCACCTAGGAGAAAGAAGCCGAACTGTTGGGGGATTACCCCTAGTTTGCGAGATGAGGACATCTCACGTTTTTCAAGTGGGAGAGAATGTAAGTTTCCTCCCTAGCCCCTCAAGATGTCCAGTATCTTCCCTCGTAATCAAATCCCTCTTCAAAAATATAAAAGATCTTGTTTCTACCTGTTTTTGACTAGAGAGAGAAAATGTTCTAGAGAGAGATTATTCAGATTTCAGATATTTTTGGATGGAAAAATATCTCTTCTTATTAAAATAAATTCCCCCCAAAACAAAAGCTCAAAAAGATTTTCAGAAGGTGCATTAGAAATCAATTATAATCTATTCAAAAGGCCTTATTCTAGGGGTCCAGATTTTTAAAAAAAATTTCAGTTTAATCTAGATGGGAATTTAACTGACTGTCAGTTCAGAGTTATACCTTTGGGAGTTTTCGACGGGATCCTTGGAATGGATTGGCTCCACAAAAATCAAGCTGACATTCACTGTCATAAATGGAACCATTTCCTTCCGTGACATTCATGGAAATAAAGTTCAAGGAACCAGAATTTCAGGATCCCCAAGTCTGCAATTAGTAAAGGCTTCTGAGCTACTAAAAGGACTTAGAAAGAAGCAGCTCATTTATGATGTCAAAATGAATCCAGTAGACACAAAGTTAAAAGCTAAAGAACCTGAATGGCTAATGAATATGGTGATTTATTCCCAGCAGAATTATTAGAGATGCCTCCAATTCGGGAAGTAGATCATGTGATAGGATTGATCCTCGGAGCTCAGCCAGTAGCCCTACGCATGTACAAAATGGCAGTTCTTGAAGCCATCAAACTTAAGGAATAGCTTAGACAACTGTTAGAGCAAGGGTTTGTAAGACCCAGTGTTTCACCTTGGGGTGCGCTAGTTCTCTTTTTCAGAAAAAGACAGATGGAATGCTAAGACTCTTTGTGGACTACAGAGGCCTCAATCAGCTGACAGTTAAGAATAAGTATCCTATCCCCAGAATTGAAGAGCTTCTGGAGCCCAAATCTTCACAAAGATAGATCTCAAATCGGGGTATTATCAGATCAGGATTAATGAGCAAGATGAAAACAGCCATCAATACTCGGTATGGGCATTCTTAATTCATTATCATGTCCTTTGGATTGACAAATGCCCCAGCTACATTCAATCGCTTAATGCAGGGCATTCTCAGAGAATACTTGGATGATTTTGTTCTTGTTTTCTTTGATGATATTTTGATTTACTTAAAGAATTTCAGCTGAACATGAAGCTTTTGTTAGAAAAGTTCTTGAGATTCTAAGGAAGCACCAACCCTTTGCAAAAAAGAGCGAACACACTTTCTCTACTAACCATGTTGAATACTTGGGCTTTTTGGTATCCAAAGATGGAATTTCTCCAGATTTTGCAAAAGTCCAAGTAGTCATAGATTGGCGTGAACCAAAGTCAGTGAAAGAAGTCAGAGGATTCTTGAGATTGACTTGTTATTGGTATAGAATTTTTATACCAAAGTATGCTCTCATAGCTTCCCCCCTGACTAATCTTCTCAAGAAGAATATCCCGTTTCAATGGTCTGCTAGGTGCCAGAGTGCTTTTAAGCTGAAGATCGCCTTGGTAACCAATCCGGTTCTAAAGCTGCCAGATTTCTCTCTACCCTTTGAGGTAGTAACTGATGCCAGTGGTTTTGCCTTGGGAGGTGCACTCATGCAAGAAGGTCATGTAGTGGCCTATGAATCCCGAAAACTCAGAACGCATGATGCTATCCACGACCTGGAACTACTTTCAGTAGTATATGCCCTGAAGTTGTGGAGACATTACCTACTAGGTCAAAGATTCACTTTGATGTCAGATCATCAGAGCTTAAAGTGGATCTTCACTCAGAAAGGATCTCAACATGCCCCAAAGAACGGGGATGCAGAACCTCCAGGAATTCGATTTTGAAATCAAGTACTGCCCAGGCAAAGAAAATGTGGTAGCAAATACCCTCAGTAGAAAAGCCTCCTTGCTTTGCAATTAATGTAGTGTCAAATCCCTTGATTATTGAATCAAGAGAGAAGATCATGCAGGATAGATTCTTTGGCCCTATTGCTACCCTACTTATGTAGGAAAGCAAAACTCCACAGGAGTTGAACCGAGTTCAAGGGTATAGCCTGGATGATGGAATTATGTATTCGCACGCTATGCATTCCCAATGATAAGGGAAATAAGGGTCAAATAATGAATGAAGGCCATGACAACCTTATTGTAAGACATCCAGGTTTCATTAAAACCTACATGTCTGTGAAGAAAAGCTTCTTTTGGCCTGGTCTAAAAAAGGATGTACTTAATCATGTACGTCAATGTCTGACCTGTCAGAAAGTCAAGGCCGAGAGAGTAAAAATGCTTGGGAAGTTACATCCATTAGACATCCCCCAGATGAAGTGGGAATGTATCTATTACTGGATTACCTTCGTGGTGGTAGTTGATAGACTAACCAAAGTTGCCCATCTGATTCCAGTAAAGGAAACCTACACTGCACTAGATGTGGCCAGAGTTTTCCTCAAGGAAATCTTTAGATTGCATGGCCTACCCAGGAGAATAGTAAGTGATCGAGATCCCAAGTTCACATCCAGATTTTGGACTGCATTTTTCGAAGTAGTAGGAACCTTCTTGCATCTCAGCACAGCTTACCACCCCAAGACCGATGGTCAAACTGAAAGGGTGAACCAAGTAATTGAAGATATACTTTGGTAATATTGTGGCAGGGAATCCAAGAAGTGGCTAAGCTATCTGCACCTAGTCGAATTCGCCTACAATGCTTCTTACCACCGAAGTATTGGGATGAGCCCTTTCAAAGCTCTGTATGGACAAGATTGCTTAACTCCATTAACTTAGTCCGGACCCATTGATTAGGGTTGAGATGTCCAGACAGATGCTTGACGACATGGAGCAGCAGATGCAGTCGATTCATAAAGATATAAAAGCTTCCCAAGATAGACAGAAGCAGTATGCAGATAAGAAGAGGACAGACAGAAAATTCGAAGAAGAAGATACGGTCTTCATTTGAGTACGCCATAAAAGAAGTTCTCTATCTCTTTGGAAGTATAAGAAGTTATCCCTAAGATATTGTGGACCATATCTGATCACAAAGAAAGTAGATGACTTGGCCTACGAGCTTCTTCTGCCTCCTCATCTCAAAGTACATAATGTATTTCATGTCAGCCTTCCTAAAAAGTATATACCAAGCCCAAATCATGTGCTTGATGATGAAATCTTAACTTCTTCAACCTAAGGGTAGATGGAACTCCAACCTGAAGAGATCCTTGATGTTCGAGAAAAGGTTCTTAGGAACAAAATTTTGAGAGAATTGTTGGTCAAATGGAAGTTCTATCCTTTTGAAGATGCCACCTGGAAGAAAGGAGCCGAACTGTTACTACGGGATTAACCCCCAGTGTTGCGAGATGAAAACATCTTGCGTTTTTGAAGTGGGAGAGAATGTAAGATTCCTCCCTAGCCCCTCAAGATGTTCAGTATCTTCCCCTGTAATCAAATCCCTCTTCAGAAATATAAAAGATATTGTTTCTACCTGCTGTTTTTACCTAGAGAGAGAAAATGTTCTAGCGAGAGGTTATTCAGATTTTAGATATTTTTGGATGGAAAAATATCTCTTCTTATTAAAATAAATTCCCCTAAAATAGGAGATCAAAAAGATTTTCAGAAGGTGCATTAGAAATCAATTATAATCTGTTCTCAAAAGGCCTTATCCTAGGGATGCAGATTTTTGAAAAATTTTAAATTAAGGTTATGAGGGGCCAATCAGATTCATCCAAATGTAGGGAGGAGATAAATAGAAGAAATAAAGAAAATCCCCCCAAAAATGAGTAAATACTCACATAAGATGAAGAGTGAACTAAGGACCAAAGGAAATACTAAAAAAAAGAAATTTTGACACCTCAGAGTGGAATGAAGGAGGTGCCTATTTCACATGTGTGGTGTGTTGAAAGAACGGTAGAGGGGGAGGAGACACACACACAGGAGCAAACCCTAATGTATATTGCAAACCCTAACCATAGAGGGAAGCCATCTCCACTCTCACACAAAGTATAATGCCATAATACATAATACACACAACACACTATGAGTTGTGTCCACACTAGCTAATGTCCACACACTATGACCAGCTGGACACGCGGTCATTTATGTCTCACACATGTTCCTACCTAACATGCTAGTACATAGCATAGCTGGCTCACACTGACATCAAGCTTGAATCTCAACATCCCCTCTCAAGCTCATGATGTACTGTCGATGAAGATGTAGATGAGCTTGGGATATTAAGACTCTCAACACTCCCCCTCAAGCTCATCCCATGTACTCCCAACATAGTTCGGAAGTACTCAAACTTCTCCCTACTAAGTGGCTTCGTAAAGATGTCTGCCACCTGCTCCATCAGTCTCTTCACATACTGAAGATCAACTGTACCATCCAGCACCTTCTCTCTAACAAAGTGATAATGGACCTCTATGTGCTTGGTCCTCGCATGAAACACTGGATTCTTGGCTAACTGTATACTGCTCATGTTGTCACAATGAATGACAACTTTGCCACCAATAGGCTCACATAAATTTGCCAAGAGACTCTTTATCCATATTGCCTCACAACAAGTAGCAATGGCTGCACCTCTATACTCAGCCTCTGTAGTACTGGATAAAGCAACTGTAGGTTGCTTCTTGCTACTCCAACTCACCACGGCACTTCCAAGTGTAAAAGCATAACCACTAGTAGACCTCCTGTCATATGCGCTACCTGCCCAATCAGTATCTGTGTAGCCATGTATGTCTAAGCTTTTACCACTCTCATAAAGTAGACCATAATGTACAGTGGTCTTCACATATCTCATGATGCATCTCACTGCATCCAAATGTGGTTTTCTGGGGCTCTGCATAAACTTGCTTTACTAGCCCCACAGCATAACTCAAATCCAGGCATGTGATAGTCATGTATATGAGACTACCAGCCATCTTTCTGTACATAGATGGATCATCAAGCTCCTCACCATAATCAACCCGCAACTTCACATTTTGCTCCAAAGGTGTACTCATAGGCTTACACCCTGTCATGCCATATTTTGCCAACATATCCAATGCATATTGGCGCTGTACTAACCAAGTACCTGCATGATCTTTGACCACTTCAATTCCAAGAAAGTATCTCAACTCACCAAGGTCTTTCATGTCAAATTGCCCACTCAATGCTTTCTTGACATGCATCACATCTGCACCATGATCACCTGTGATAGATAATCAAGTCATCCACATAGATGACGAGTAAAACAATCCCATGCTCTGTCTTCTTCACATAGAGTGAAGAATATGCTGTAGAAATCTGAAAACCAAGTGAGATAAGATATCTGCTCATCTTATCACTCCAAGCACGAGGTGCTTGCTTCTGACCATACAATGTCTTTTTTAATCTGCATACGTGAGTGGGATATCTTGGGTGTACATACCCTTTTGGCTGTGCCATATACACTTCCTCTTGTAGATCTCCATTTAGAAATGCATTTTTGACATCCATCTGAGCCATTAGCTGCAGCCATAGCAATGACTGCTCTCATTGTGCCCATCTTAGCCACTGGACTAAAGGTTTCATCATAGTCTAAACCTTGGGTCTGTGCATAACCCTTTGCTACTAATCTTGCTTTATGTCTTTGCACTTCACTTTGTAAACCCGTTTACATCCAATAACATTCTTGTCCTTTGGTAATGCAACCAAGTCCCATGTATCATTATGGACCAATGCATCCATCTCAACATCCATTGCTTTCTCCCATACATGCTCTCCAATAGCCTCTGTATAGCATGTAGGTTCCACATGCTTCACCATAGATGTCATATATGCATAGTGCATAGCAAAATCTCGATATGTCAATCTGCCAACTGGATATCTGACTCTCTGGGATCTCTGCAATGCATGCGGGTCACTCTGTACACCTGTACAAAATCTCGATATGTCAGTCTGTCAACTGGATATCTGACTCTCTGGGATCTCTGCAATGCATGCGGGTCACTCTGTACACCTGTAACTCTAGCATGTGGTGGCACATATCTATCCTGCCTAGCACCAGGTGTGCATAAAACAGGTATGCCAAGCTCCTCATCCAAACTCTCTGAACTAGATTACTCATAACCTGTGATTCCAATTCCTTCGACCTTCTTCTTTCCTTTATCCATAGCACTACTCCCAGTGCTCACACTCTCATGCCTCAAACGTCCTGACCATGGACGTACACTGCTACTCTCAGCTTTTGATGTGCTGGCCCAGACATAGAAGTAGAACTAGAACTTGCTTGTGGTGGCAAGTTCACATGCACAACATAAGCCTCAAGTGACTCAATGACACCTTCATCTTTTGCTTTGTACCAACTAGCAAGCTCATCAAACACCACTTCTCTGCATGGCCTATGAATCTCGAAAACGCAGAATGCATGAGAGGAATTATGCTATCCCACGACTTGGAACTACTTTCAGTAGTATATGCCCTAAAGTTGTGGAGACATTACCTACTGGGTCAAAGATTCACTTTGATGTCAGATCATCAGAGCTTAAAGTGGATCTTCACTCAGAAAGGATCTCAACATGCGCCAAAGAAGGTGGATGCAGACCCTGCAGGAATTCGATTTTGAAATCAAGTACCGCCCAGGCAAAGAAAATGTGGTAGCAGATGCCCTTAGCAGAAAAGCCTCCTTGCTTGCAATTATCGTAGTGTCAAATCCCTTGATTATTGAATCAAGAGAGAAGATCATGCAGGATAGATTCTTTGGCCCTATTGCTACCCTACTTATGCAGGAAAGCAAAACTCCAGAGGAGTTGTGAACAGAGTTCAAGGATATAGCCTAGATGATGGAATTATGTATTATAATCGTAGGCTATGCATTCCCAATGATAAGGGAACTAATAGTCAAATTCTGAATGAAGCCCATGACAGCCTTATTGCAGGACATCCAGGTTTGATCAAAACCTACATGTCTGTGAAGAAAAGCTTCTTTTGGCCTGGTCTAAAAAAGGATGTGTACGTCAATGTCTGACTTGTCAGACATTGACGTGTACGTCAATGTCTGACCTGTATAAAAAAGGATGTACTTAATCATGTACATCAATGTCTGACCTGTCAAAAAGTCAAGGTCGAGAGAGTAAAAATGCCTGGGAAGTTACATCCATTAGACATCCCCCAGATGAAGTGGGAATGTATCAGTATGGATTTTATTACTGGATTACCTTCAGTGCAATCAGGTTACAACTCCATCTTCGTGGTGGTAGTTGATAGACTAACCAAAGTTGCCCATCTGATTCCAGTAAAGGAAACCTACACTGCGCTAGATGTGGCCAAAGTTTTCCTCAAGGAAATCTTTAGATTGCATGGCCTACCCAGGAGAATAGTAAGTGATCGAGATCCCAAGTTCACGTCCAGATTCTGGACTGCATTTTTCGAAGTAGTAGGAACCTTCTTGGATCTCAGCACAGCTTACCACCCCAAGACCGATGGTCAAACTGAAAGGGTGAACCAAGTAATTGAAGATATACTTTGGTAATGTTGAGGCATGGAACCCAAGAAGTGGCTAAGCTATCTGCACCTAGTCGAATTCGCCTACAATGCTTCTTACCACCGAAGTATTGGGACGAGCCCTTTCAAAGCTCTGTATGGACAAGATTGCTTAACTCCATTAACTTGGTCGGACCCATTGATTAGGGTTGAGATGTCCAGACAGATGCTTGATGACATGGAGCAGTAGATGCAGTCAATTCGCAAAGATATAAAAGCTTCCCAAGATAGACAGAAGCAGTATGCAGATAAGAAGAGGACAGACAGAAAATTCAAAGAAGAAGATACGATCTTCATTCGAGTACGCCATAAAAGAAGTTCTCTATCTCTTCAAAAGTACAAGAAGTTATCCCTAAGATATTGTGGACCATATCTGATCACAAAGAAAGTAGATGACTTAGCCTACGAGCTTCTTCTGCCTCCTCATCTCAAAGTACATAATGTATTTCATGTCAGCCTTCTTAAAAAGTATATACCTAGCCCAAATCATGTGCTTGATTGATGAAATCTTAACTTCTTCAACCCAAGGGCAGATGGAACTCCAACTTGAAGAAATCCTTGATGTTCGAGAAAAGGTTCTCAGGAACAGAATTGTGAGAGAATTGTTGGTCGAATGAAAGTTCTATCCTTTTGAAGATGCCACCTAAGAGAAAGGAGCCGAATTGTTGCAGGATTAACTCCTAGTTTTGCGAGATGAAAACATCTTGCATTTTTCAAGTGGGAGAGAATGTAAGATTCCTCCCCAGCCCCTCAAGATGTCCAGTATCTTCCCCTATAATCAAATCCCTCTTCAGAAATATAAAAGATCTTGTTTCTACCTGTTTTTATCTAGAGAGAGAAAATGTTGTAGAGAGAGATTATTCAAAATTTAGATATTTTTGAATGGAAAAATATCTCTTCTTATTAAAGTAAATTCCCCCAAAACACAAGTTCAAAAAGATTTCCAGAAGGTGCATTAGAAATCAATTATAATCTGTTCAAAAGGCCTTATCCTAGGGGTCCAAATTTTTAAAAATTTTTAAATTAAGGTTCTAAGGGGCCAATCAGATTCATCCAAATGTAGGGAGGAGATAAATAGAAGAAATAAAGAAAATCCCCCCAAAAATGAGTAAATACTCACATAAGATGAAGAGTGCATAGGAAATACTAAAAAAATAAAATTTTGACACCTCAGAGTGGGGATTCTCCCTCATGAAGGAGGCACCTATTTCACATGTGTGGTGGAGTTTTAAATTCCCAAAAATTGAGATATTTCATCTCTCCTCTCTCTTAATTCAAGTCTAGTTCCAAAAAGTAAGCTAAACTGCCCCAAAAATGGTCAAAAATTGACCAAACTGATCTGGAAAATTCTAGAATCAGTTTGCTTGGTTAGAAGCTCACTTTTTCCTATAAATAGAAGCCTCCCCTTGTTTTATGCACTGTTACTCTACTCCTCCCCAGAGCCAAAAACTATGAATTTATTAATAATTCATTAGTTTTTGACCATTCCCTCTTCTAAAGAATTGGTGGCCACTCTTGTTGCAAACAAGAGTAGATCCCTCAAACCATCAAGCCAAAGGAAAGCTCCCTGAAATTCATGTAAGTTAGAAATCTTACTTTTTCTTTATTCTTTTAATGGTTTTCTAATTTTTGTTATCTTTAAAATGATAAATTAATGCTCTGCCTTGTTGGAAAGGCTTTCCCCCTCTTTTCATTCTTAAATTCAGCCTTTCTTTATCCTAGTTAAGTAATCAAATTGTAAGAATTAAACTTTTCATATTGTTTCTCTTTTAAAAGTGAAATTTGATTAGTTTAGAATGCTTTAAACCATTTGGGGATAATTTTTAAGTAATTTAAGGTTAGGAAAAATTGAAAAATGGTCAGCCATACAAAGGAGGTTATGGCTAAATTTTCTTAAATTTTGTGAAATAAGTTTTATCTTTTATTATTCAAAAAGAGTAATCCCCATCGTTTGTGTATTCTAAAAGTGTTATTTTCATTCTAGGCATAGAAAAATGCATAGTAGAAATATTTTTATTATAAAAGTGTTATTTCCATTAAAATTAAATTCTATGCATAGAAAGATGCATATTGATTATTTTTTTATTATAAAAGAGTGACTTTCTTTAGATTTAAATTCTATGCATAGAAAGATGCATATTGATTATTTTTTTATTATAAAAGAGTGACTTTCTTTAGATTTAAATTCTATGCATAGAAAGATGCATATTGATTATTTTTTATTATAAAAGAGTGATTTTCATTAGATTTAAATCCTATGCATAGAAAGATGCATATTGATTTTTATGCATAAATAGATGCATAAAAGAATTTTTTTAATTATAAAAGTGTTACTTTCATAAATATTGATTTTTGTGCATAAATAGAGGCATAAAAGAATTTTTATTATTATAAAAGTGTTACTTTCACCAATATTGATTTTTATGCATAAATAGATGCATAAAAGAAATTTTTTTATTATAAAAGTGTTACTTTCATCAAAAATAAATTTTATGCATAAATAGATGCATAAAAGAAATTTTTTATTATAAAAGTGTTACTTTCATCTATATTGATTTTTATGCATAAATAGATGCATAAAAGAATTTTTTTATTATTATAAAAGTGTTACTTTCATCAAAATTGATTTTTATGCATAAATAGAAGCATAAAAGAATTTTTTTAATTATAAAAGTGTTATTTCATCAATATTGATTTTTATGCATAAAGAGATGCATAAAAGATTTTTTTATCATTAAAAGTGTTACTTTCATCAATATTGATTTTTATGCATAAATAGATGCATAAAAGATTTTTTTTTATTATAAAAGTGTTACTTTCATTAGTATTAATTTTTATGCATAAATAGATGCATAAAAGAATGTTTTTTTATTATAAAAGTATTACTTTCATCAATATTGATTTTTATGCATAAATAGATGCATAAAAGAATTTTTTTAATTATTAAACTGTTACTTTCATCAAAATGGATTTTTATGCATAAATAGATGCATAAAAGAATTTTTTTAATTATTAAACTGTTACTTTCATCAAAATGGATTTTTATGCATAAATAGATGCATAAAATAATTTTTTTAAATAAAATAGATGCATAAAATAATTTTTTATATAAAAGTGTTAGTTTCATCAAAATTGATTTTTATGGATAAATGGATGCATAAAGGATTTTCTTTTATATAAAAGTGTTATTTCCATAGAAGTTGGATTTTATGCATAAATAGATGCATACAGAATTTTTTAAAATATCAAATTGAGAGTTCTCTTTAATCATTATTTAAACCCCATGAATATTGGTAAATGAATAAGTAAATACTCTGTGAAGGAAAATTCTACGGTTTCATATTCTCTTGGATGGTAATGAGAAAATTCAGAAGATCTATCGAAGTCGAAATTTTAGATAAATGATTAATTTATTCCTCATAGGAATACATGTTTAGTTTTGAATTCAGCTAAGAAAAATACTCAATGAATGAAATTCAGTAAAGTAGTAATTGAAATATTATCCTTTGAGAAAGATAGTTCAGGGAGAACCTTTCCAGACTCGAACCCTGAATGAGACTATGACCAAGACGTAACTCCTTCGTCAGTTTCAAGAAAAGACGATGTGACCAGTTCAGTAATCTACACTCAAATCACCCACCAAATCTGAAACTAAGTTGAGACCTTTGATTTTGATCTGAGGATCAAGAATTCAGAATTCGAAGAATTCTGCTTGGGAATCCAGACCTGTGATCTAGAAGTCTTGGGATACGGAATTAAGATATACTCATTGTATTCAAAAGAAAATCAAAACTGAAAACTTGCATAGAAACCCTGTTTTCTTAAAGGACTGTCTTACGCCAAAATGCTGGAGGGAGCATTTGGTATAAGTGTTTTCTAAGGGAAGTTTGGTTGCAACATCTGGCGAGGAGTGTTCAAAGGACGGCTCACGCGGCAAAAACCTGCCCAGGTCATCTTGACCAGCATAGGTATGGTGTAAAATGGTGTGTTTCCGGTATGATGGGCGAGGGTCGACGAAGCGGTCCCCTGAGTGAAGTGCCACGACAACTAAGGAGGATCCTGGAGGGTTCTGACCAGGCGATGCACTGGCTCGCGGTGCTTTGGACACCCATGCGTATGTCATGGAAGATATGTATATATGTATGATGACGAGAAAATTATTGTAATCTATTACTAGATCTCGTTGTCGACCTATTGGTCTCAACGGAGAGTCCAGAGTGATACTGTTTTGTGAGAAACAAGGATTGAATGGAAATTTTGAGTTATGACATCTGTAAACCAATAATTGTTTGTCAATAGATTGTTTTATAAATTAAAGTTTAAAGAGGAGTGTGTGCGTATGTGTATTCTAAAGCAAAAGTTAAGAAAGGCATTCAATTATGGGTGGGTGAGTACTTGTCTGGTTCTACCAATTCCAGTGGTTGGGTGGTGGGCAGTGGCTAACCCATGGGCCGGATGGGGTTATGCTAGAATTAGTAGAGTTTTAATAATAAAATTGATCAATAGGAATACGCTTAGAACTCGAATAGTTAAATAATCACCTGAAGACTTCTCAAATGAATAGATCAACGGCTGTGCCTAATTCAATTAGGAAAAAAGCGTTCATTCCTTCAAGTTAAGTCTGTAATAGTTTTTCTTCTATCTGGTTTATTCAGATGAAGGTTAGTTCAGTATCTTGATTCGTTAAGAAATTCAAAATTGTGGAATCGTCTCCCCGTTTTTTGGGATGGGAAATTTTTCCGGTTTTGGTTTTTGGAATGACCACCAGCTTCGTCTCGTGCTCGGACGTTCAAGGGGGGCAAGGCCTCGAGTGGAAAACCTTGCCCCACACAAGAGGGAGCTGCTTGCGCTGCCAGCAACATGGTCTATCTAACGCTAGCCAGGTTTCATACGAGAGCAAGTTATGACTTGATCCTGTATCTACTAGTGCAATGCTCATTGCATGGCCTTTAGCTATAGTAAGTCCCACCTTGAGTCATGCTGCTGGCTCAATGTTCAGTTCCTCTTCATCCGCCGATAGAGTCAAGGAAGCCATGTTGACATGTAACAGTCTCTCTTCTGGAGTAATTGTTTAGCTTTGGCCCCCCTTGCCTTAGCCTCTTCTTGAGCTTGCTGGATTTTTTGCTTTGCGAGATGTTTTCGTTGTTTTAAGAGTCGTTCTTGCAAGAGCATCTCTTGGGTCAGTGGTCCAAATATTTTTTGAGTTTTTTTCCATTGACGTAACCCTCCATTTGTATGCCATCAATCATCTCAATTCAAACTTACCCCTGAGGTGTGATCTCAGACACTCGGAATGGTCCCATGCCTTTGTATTTGAGTTTCTTTTTCCTGGTGCTTCCTAGGCCATACATGAGGAAAAGGTCCCCTGTTTCCAGTTCTTTTTGTTTCAGATTTTTGTCGAACCAATGCTTCCTACATAGTTTCTCGACCATGAGTCCATGCGATGCTATTAGCATGGTCTCATCAAGCTTCTCTAAGTCAATTAGCCTTTCAGCTAATGCATTCTCTATCAGACATTCTTGCACTGCAATCCTTAAGCTCGAGACTAGGTAGGTATTCCATAGACATTACACCTCAACACCATAAGCTAGACGAAAGGGAGTGCATCCCATGACACTACCTTATATGATGTTTGATATGTCCATAGGGCTACTGTCAGCTTATGTTCCCAATCTGTTCGACTTGCTTCCAAGGTTTTTGTCAAGATAGTACACAAAATTTTGTTTGTACTCTCTACTTGACCATTAGCCTGTGGATAATAAGGTGATGATTTTCGATGGACCACCAAGAATCCCACAAGTATATGATCAATCACCTCATTAATAAAATGTGAGCCGCGATCATTAACTAATTCTAATGGGTAGCCAAACCTCGAGATAATTTACTCGTATAAGAATTTTGCTGTTGTTCATGCATTAGCTTGCTTCGAGGCTCTGGCTTCTACCCGTTTAGTGAAATAGTCCATGGCCACACGATCACTTATCGGGCTTGGGATGGATGTGTTGCTAGACTAATAGGTCCAAAAAAATCTACTCCCCATTTTTCGAAGGGTTGTCTTACAATAATAGGGGTGAGCAGCATCTTGTTCTTTTGTTGTGGGATAGCAAAACACTAACATTCTTCACACCTTTTGACAAATTCTATGGCGTCTCTAAATAATGTAGGCCACCATAATCCTTCTTGAAGCACTTTGCGAGCCATGATCTCTCCAGCAAAATGCCCACCTGTGATCCTTGAATGAGCTTCATCCAATATCGTGAACGAACTCATCTTCTCTCACACATCTTCTTAGCACATTATCTTTTCCTAGCTTATATAGTTCTCCTGCGATCAATTGATAAGGTGCAGCAAGCTTGATAAGCCACCGCATTTTATCTTTGTTCAAAGGTATTTCTTGCAAAAACCATGAGCTAGATAATCTAATATTTCCTCACTCCATTCGGGTACCATGTCCAATTTGAACAAACAAGCATCATGGAGATCATCTTCAACACCAGTTCCCCATTTGGAATTCTTGACATATGATCCGCTAGCACATGTTATGTTCCTTTCCTTACCGGAGTAGTGTAAAGTCAAATTCCAACAATAATAGCAGCCATCGTGTGATTCTTCCCATGGTACAAGGCTTATTCACTAAGTATAATAAAGCTTGATGCTCCACGGAGAATACAAATTTGTTGGCCAATAGGTAATGTCGATACTTCTTGATGGCATAAACCATGGCCAATCCTTCCCTCTCTGTGGTGGTGTAGTTTACCTCTGCATCATTTAACTGACAACTAGCAAAGCAGACTAGATAGTCCCATTTGAACTCACTAGGCTGGGCTAGTACACATCCAATAGCAAAGTTTGATGCATCAATATGCACATGAAATATGAGATCCTAATTGGGGGGTCATAGAATTGGCATGCTAGCCAATGCCTGCTTCAATTGATCATATGCTTCCTGGCATTCCCTCAGCCCATTCAAAGACAATGAGGAGCTTGTACAATGGCCTAGAGATGGTGAATAGATGTGATGAGATGTGATGTGAATCAGATAGATGTGAATGAATGGATGAGATATGATGTCATGTGAATCAGGATGTAAATGAATGATATGGGATATGAGTGGATGATATGTGATGAAAATGGATGTGAATGTATATGTGAAGAATGGATGTGAATGTGTATGTGAAGAATGAATGCAAATGTGTATATGAAAGAATGGACGTGGTTATGTATGTGCAGAATGGATGTGGATGTACATGAAGAATGGATGTGGATGTACGTGAAATAATGGATGTGGATATGTATGTGAAAGAATGGATGTGGATGTATGTGAAAGAATGGATGTGGATATGTATGTGAAAGAATGGATGTGGATGTATGTGAAAGAATGGATGTGGATATGTATGTGAAAGAGTGTGATGTGGATGTGTATGTGAAAGAGTGTGATGTGGATGTGTATGTGAAAGAATGTGATGTGATGTGACATGAATATATGTGGATGTGAAGTGATAGATATGAATGTATGAATAGATGTGGGTAGTCGTATACAGGTGAATGATTGGATGGATGTGGATGAATGAGATGAGATGTGTATGAATGAGATATGATGTGGATAGATTTGATGTGAGGTTATGTATGTGATGGGATGGTGATGAGAATAAATGTGATGGATATGAGTGAATGTGATGTGAATCGGGATGTGAATAAATGAGATGGAATCGGGATAGATGTGAAAGAATGAGATGTGAGGTGAAATGGATGTGATGTGATGTGATGTGGATCGGGAGTTATGAATGGATGAGATGTGAATGAATGTGATGTGATGAGATGTGGATATGGGTAGATGCGAGTGGAAGAGATGATGAGGATAAATGAGGAAAGATGTGATGAGATGAAAATGATGAGATTGGGAATATACTTAAAAAAGATGAGATGAGATGAAAATGATGAGATTGGGAATACACTTAAAAAAGATGTGATTTAAATAAGGTGGATTGATGTGGAACAATATGGAAAGACGAGAGTTGGCTATAAAAACTGTATTTATGACCTATTTTTAAATGATTGTTTTATGTCAAGAATGCTGGGGAAGCATTTTGATCGTCTTGTGAATGAGCTTGTGGAGACCTAATTTGATAAAGTTGAAACATCTAACGGAGAGTCAATGGAGGACGTCTCACGTAGTAAGGTCGACCAAGGTCTTGACCAGCATCGGTTTGATTTAAATGGTGAGCTTCTGGTACGGTGGATGAGGGACTAAGGAAGTGGCCTATGAGTGAAGCGCTAGGTGACCTGCGAAGGATCCTAGAGGGTGCTGACCATACGGTACTCCAGCTCTGTGTCACCAAAGATACCCACACGTACGTCGTGGAAGATATTGGAACAAGGAGTAAGAGTTGTTTTCTGAATTCGGGCATGGATCTGGTTGATTGACCTTGCTGGTACTCAACGGATGAGTCCATGGCTCTTTTATATGGATCTATTGGTTGATCTTACTGATCTTCAACGGAGATTCTATTTTGATTTTTATAAGTGAATCTATTACTGGTACTCAATGGATGAGTCCATGGCTCTTTTATATGGATCTATTGGTTGATCTTACTGATCTTCAACGAAGATTCTATTTTGATTTTTATAAGTGAATCTATTGCCAGGTACTATGGGCTAGGAACTATTGAAAAGGCCCCTGAGTGGTCAGGTGGTGAGCGTTCTGGTTGCCAATGATGCCATAGGTACACCGATGAAGGAAAAATTAGAAATTAGGATTCAATTGGATATTTTGGAGGATTATAATCAGTGATACTATTGTTTCATTAAATGATTGTTTTAAAGACAGCTGAATCTGTGAAAAAGGCAATTTCATATTGGGTGTGTAAGTGGTGTGACTAGTTTTAAGTTTGCATGAATATCTGGCTAGGGGGCTTGGGAACTCTTTTCCCTGGTACCCGAGACAAAACCTAACCAAACTCTTAAATGGATCCCATCACTACAGTGGTTGGGCGGTTGGCTAACCCACGGGACTGGATGGGGTTAGGCTGGACTGATGGATCCCTAAAATGAGACTCAATTCTGTTATGGTACGATAGATGAAGTAAATCCCGGATAAAAATTGTTCTATGGAAAAGAATCAATGATTGTGCCTCTCACAATGAGGAAAAAAGCATTGGTCTCTACGATCCAAGTGCAATCTTTTCCTTGATCTGACTATGGGAATTACGGGTTTGGTTAGATCAGTTCAATTAGTTAAGGCTTTTGACTACGTTAGAGTAAAATTATCTTGGAGGAATCGCCCATACTTTTCGGGCGAGGGAAGTTTTTTCGGGTTCGATTTTGGAAGAACCGATGGATTAGTCTCTTGTCCCCGGATATCCATGGGCGAGGCCCCAAGTGAGGGACCCTGCCCTATGCAATTCTGCTGCTAGCACCCCTGAATTCGTTACTACACGGTGGGGGGACAGGGATCTTTCAGCTGGTATCAGAGCAAATTGGCTAATGTGGATCAATCGAGAAGCCAAAAATGTCAAAATTTTATGAAGTAGCAATAAAAGGTTGTGATTGTGTGATGAAATTCATACAAATTGATATTCAGATTGAAATTCATAAATTAGTAATTGGGTCTTCAGATGGAAGTACTGCAATTGCATGGAATCCCTGACTTGCTTGAGGCCTAGACATGATGATATTTACCTTAAAATTCCAAGGACCATGACTACCCGTATATATCGAGGGTATAACTGCAGCTCTTTACTGGCAGTATATACGTATAAATCCTTATAAGACCTTGAAATTATAAGCATAAATGCTATCCAGATGATGAATTCAAATGTGGTTGATATGATTTTAAAATTCTTGTTGATGGAGAATTGATGAGTTGATTTGGATTCTGATTGAAAAATGATGATTCCTGAGTTTTGGTTGAAAAGTGATAAGCTGAGCAAAACCACAATGAGGATGAATGGGACGAGTTCCTGTGATGATGTTCGTAACTGGAATGATGATAATGACTTCAGCAAATCACTATGAGTTTAGTGGATTGTGCTGAGAGATTGCTACTGTTAACGCTTGACCCAGTGGATCAAGTTAAGGGATGCCAAATTAAAAACTTGTATAATTGAAATTCCCATGGAGGAATGTTTAGATGGAAATTTTGGTCTAATGGACCATTATTGTGACAAAGATATGAATGATATGATCTAAAAGAATTGTTATCTGATGATGAGTTCTATACAAGGTATCTTTATCCCACGATTTTGTTGGGTTCACCAGACTATAAGGAACACCAAAACCAGTTAGATCTTAAGGGAAAGATTTATCCTCTAATTTTGCGAGATGAGGACATCTCGCATTTTTAAAGTGGGGTAGGATGTAATATTCCTCCCTCCAGCTTTTGAGGTGTGCAGGTATAAGAACCTCCCCTTCTGATCTTATAATCATTCCCCTCTTGGGAATAAAAGAAAGATCTTATTTTACCCTGTTTTGGCCTAGAGAGAGAAAATGTCTAGAAGGAGGTAATTCAACATTGAGATATTTTTTTGATATAAAAATCCTCCTAGTGTCTAAAATGATTTCCCCTGAAACAAAACTTCAAAAAGAACTTTCCAATGTGCAATTGGAATTAATTAAAATAGGTATAAAGGACCTTAGCCTAAGGGTCCATATTTTAAAAAAAATCTAGATTATGGTTCAATTAAGGTTCCTATGGACCAATAAGATTAATCCAAATGTAGGGAGGAGATAAATTGAAGAATAAAAGAAAAACCCCCAAAAATGAGTAAATGCTCACATAAGATGAAGAGTTGACTAAGTACAAGGTTTATTAGTTAAAAAAGAAGAGATATTTAGAGGAAATGATGCATTTTTGACACCTCAGTGTGGGGATCTCCTCTCATGAAGAAGGCACCTATTTCACATGTGTCGAGGAGTTTTAAACTCTAAAATAATGAGATATTTTCATCTCTCCTCTCTCCTGTTTCAACTAGATCCAAAAAGTAAGCTAAATTGACCCAAAAATGATTAAAAATTGACCAAACTGATCTGAAAAATTCTAGAATCAGTTTGCTTGGTTAGAGGCTCACTTTTTCTTATAAATAGAAGCCTCCCCCCTTTGTAAAAGCTTAATGGTGTTTATGCACTGTTACTCTGCTCCTGTTGTCCTCCTGAGCCAATTACATTGATTTTTTTAATAATTCAATTGTTTTTGGTGGCCACTCTTGCTTCAAACAAGAGTAGAACCCTCAATCCCTCAAGCCAAAGGAAAGCATACAACTCCATGTAAGCTAAATTTTCTTACTTTTTTAATTTTAAATCTATAGTTTTCTTGATTTTCTTATTTTACAGTTGCTTGAATTAATATGCCTTTGAGGAAAAGGCCACCCCCTTCTGTTCTTTACAATTCAGTCTTTCTTAATCCTAGAAAGATTAGTTAAATGATTAATTAAACTTTTCTTATTCTTTACTCTCTTGAATTTCTAAAAATTTAGTAGATTAGAGTCCTATACATCTAGATTGGGTTAATTTAAGTTGAAATTAGAATGATAAAAATGAGAAATGGTCAGCCATACAAAGGAGGTTATGGTAAAATTTTCCAGAATTTTGTGGAAAAGAAAGTTTGTTTTTATGTTATTCCAAAAAAGTACTTTCCACCGTTTGTGCATTCTAAAAGAAATATTCCAATTACTCCATGTACATATTCACCTATGAATATGCATGGATATCATTGATATTAATTATTAAAATTGATTCTATGCATAAAAAGATGCATAATAAAAATTATTTTATTATAAAAGTGTTATTTTCATTAAATTTAATTTCTATGCATAGAAAGATGCATAATGGAAAATTTTTTAATTATAAAAGTGTTATTTTCATTAAAATTTGATTTTATGCATATAAAGATGCATAAAGGATTTATTTTTATTTCAAAAGTGTTATTCTCATTAAAATTGATTTTATGCATAGAAAGATGCATAAAGGATTTATTTTTATTTCAAAAGTGTTATTCTCATTAAAATTGATTTTTATGCATAGAAAGATGCATAAAGGAATTATTTTTATTTCAAAAGTGTTATTCTCATTAAAGTTGATTTTTATGCATAAATTGATGCATAAGAGGATTTTTATAAAAGTGTTATTCACACTGAAGTTGATTTTTATGCATAAATAGATGCGTAAAGAATCTTTATATCAAAATTAGATTTCTCTTAGATTCTAAGTTTAAATTCTGTGAATACATGTAATGTGATGTGATGAGAATGAGATAGGTGTGAATGGATATGAATGAATGTGATGTGATGGATGTAAATGGATGTGATGGATATGAATGAATGTGATGTGATGGATGTAAATGGATGTGATGTAAATGAATATGATGGATGTGAATAGATGTGATGTGAAGTGAATCGGGATGTGAATGAATGAGATGTGATGTCATGTGAATTGGGATGTGAGTGAATGAGATGTGATGTAAATTGGGATAGATGTGATATGTGATGTGAATGAATAGATATGATGAGATGTGATGTGAATGAATAGATATGATGAGATGTGATGTGAATCAGATAAATGTGAATGAATGGATGGATGGATGTGATGTGAATAGAGGTGATGAGATGTGAGGTGAATAGATGTGATGAGATGCGATGTGAATCAGATAGATGTGAATGAATGGATGGATGTGATGTGAATAGAGGTGATGAGATGTGATGTGAATCAGATAGATGTGAATGAATGGATGAGATGTGATGTCATGTGAATCAAGATGTAAATGAATGATATGGGATATGAGTGGATGATATGTGATGAAAATGGATGTGAATATATAAGTGAAGAATGGATGTGAATGTATATGTGAAGAATGGATGTGAATGTATATGTGAAGAATGGATGTAAATGTGTATATGAAAGAATGGATGTGGTTATATATGTGTAGAATGGATGTGGATGTATGTGAAAGAATGGATGTGGATATGTATGTGAAAGAATGTGATGTGGATGTGTATGCGAAAGAATGTGATGTGATGTGACATGAATATATGTGGATGTGAAGTGATAGATATGAATGTATGAATAGATGTGGGTAGTCGTACAGGTGAACGATTGGATGGATGTGGATGAATGAGATGAGATGTGTATGAATGAGATATGATGTGTATGAATGAGATATGATGTGGATAGATGTGATGTGAGGTTATGTATGTGATGGGATGGTGATGAGAATGAATGTTATGGATATGAGTGAATGTGATGTGAATCGGGATGTGAATAAATGAGATGTGATGTCATGTGAATCGGGATAGATGTGAATGAATGAGATGTGAGGTGAAATGGATGTGATGTGGATCGGGGTAGTTATGAGTGGATGAGATGTGAATGAATGTGATGTGATGAGATGTGGAGATGGGTAGATGCGAGTGGATGAGATCTGATGAGGATAAATGAGAAAAGATGTGATGAGATGAAAATGATGAGATTGGATGAGAATGGGAATACATATGAAATAGATGTGATTTAAATAAGGTGGATTGATGTGGATTGATGTGGAAAGATGAGAGTTCACTATAGAAACTGTATTTATGACTTGTTTTTAAATGACTATTTTATGTCAAGAATGCTGGGGAAGCATTTTGACCGTCTTGTGAATGAGGTCGTGGAGACCTAATCTGATATAGTTGCAACAGCTCTACAGAGAGTCAATGGAGGACGTCTCGCATAGCAAGGTCGGTTGAGGTCTTGACTAGCCTCGGTTTGATTTAAATGGTGAGCTTCCGGTACGGTGGATGAGGAACTAAGGAAGCTGCCTATGAGTGAAGCGCTAGTAGGTGACCTGCAAAGGATCCTAGAGGGTGCTGACCATACGGTGCTTGGGCTCTGGGTTGCCGAAGATACCCACACATACACCGTGGAAGATATTGGAACAAGGAGTAAGAGTTGTTTTCTTAATTCAGGCATGGATTTGGTTGATTGACCTTGCTCGCCTCAACGGATGAGTCCATGGCTCTTTTATATGGATCTGTTGGTTGATCTTGCTGATCTGTTGTTGATCTTGCTGATCTTCAACAGAGATTCCATTTTGATTTTTATAAGTGAATCTATTGCCGGGTACTATGGGCTAGAAACTATTGAAAAGGCCCCTAAGTGGTCAGGTGGTGAGTGTTCTGGTTACCAATGATGCCATAGGTACAACGATGAAGGAAAAATTGGAAATTAGGATTCAACCGTATATTTTGGAGGATTATAATCAGTGATACTATTGTTTCATTAAATGATTGTTTTAAAGGCAATTTCATATTGGGTGTGTAAGTGGTGTGACTAGTTTTAAGTTTGCATGAATATCTGGCTAGGGGGCCTGGGAACTCTTTTCCCTGGTACCCGAGACAAAACCTAACCAAAATCTTAAATGGATCCCATCACTACAGTGGTTGGGCAGTTGGCTAACCCATGGGACTGGATGGGTTTAGGCTGGATTGATGGATCCCTGAAATAAGACTCAATTCTATTATGGTACGATAAATGAAGTAAATCTCGGATAAAAATTGTTCTATGGAAAAGAATCAACGATTGTGCCTCTCAATGAGGAAAAAAGCATTGGTCTCTATGATCCAAGTGCAATCTTTTCCTTGATCTGACTATGGGACTTACGGGTTCGGTCAGATCAGTTTAGTTAGTTAAGGCTTTTGACTACGTTAGAGTAAAATTATCTTGGAGGAATCGCCCGTGCTTTCTAGGCAAGGGAAGTTTTCTGGGTTCGAATCCATCGGTTTTGGAAGAACCGATGGATTAGTCTCTTGTCCGGATATCCGTGGGCGAGGCCCCAAGTGAGGGACCCTGCCCTGCACAAGAAGTGCTACTTTCGCTGCTAGCACCCCTGAATTTGTTGCACGATGGGGACTAGGGATCTTTCATCGTCAGTCAAACCACTTTTCGTTCGTCTCAATAGTATAGGTTTTGAATTGGTCGGGTACTGAGAGCAAGTCTGGTTTGTTCTCATTTTCACTTTTTGTTTTAGTCATGATCTTTCTAGCCTCACGTTCAAGGCTTTCGACACCCAGCTTTTGTAAGCTTAGGTGTTTCTAGCTCTTGAAGGGTGACTCTCTCCTCATGCCTTCCTTCCAGTGATATCTTACTCAACTCCTCACCCCAATCCTTAGAAAACTCATTGTGTACCTTAGTGGCCTCAAGGTATCTCAGCCACCAGTGGGTATCCGCCGTGGGTTTTCTTCATAATAGGGCATTTTGCGAAATATATCATTTCTGTTTTTGCCACCTTTTGAGGCGTTGAGCATTGGTACGGCCTTGTGTTATGTCCCTTCTATACTAGAGGTCTCGTCTTCTGATGCTTCATCAATGGTTTTCTAATTAACCATACAGACAGGTCATGGTGGTGGGGAGACAGTTCCAGATTTCACATACTAGGCTGTATCACATCTATGTAGCTAACACATGCATCCAATTTTCACTGAAGTCTGGAGGAGGAAGTGACAGATACATTTTTGTTTCCTCTTCTTCCTTGGAATTTCCCACCAAGGGATGGCATATTTGTACAGATGTGGTCCGTTTCATTGTGACAGAATCATTGCCAAATTGCCCTTCAATGGGGTGTGCTTTCCATGTTCTCAGATCTATCTTTAAAATTTGTGAATCCCTACACACATACACGTGACCTAATGCCCAATCATGCACCAATTTGGATGCCCTCATGAAGGGTCCCCCCAATATTATGTCATATGAGTCTTGTTGGCACAGGAAGTCCATGACCATAAATGTATGATGGTAGTGAAACATAAAGAGTTTGAGTTTCAGATTCTCTAGAAGTCCAATGGGCCTTGAAGATGTTCCGTCAACCATTTTAACGATTAGATCTGCCTTTTTAGATCGGGTTTTCCCCTAGTTCTCCCAGCAACATTTTGTGATGATGCTAATCCCCGCCCCACAATCCAAGATAGCCAGTGCCTTGTACCCATTATGATAAATCGAGATTGTAGCATTTGTGTCACTTTTGTAATAATGCCCCAGTTGATTAAGTGGTATCTTAATAACTCGGGTTTTCCTTGTGTGTCTTAAGGTTCTTTCTGCCAGAGGTGGCAAAATCTCCTCTATAGTATTGGCTGGATTTAGTCCACCTTCTACCCATTCTTTTATGTCCATCCATAGGGTTGGTGAATTGCGTAACAGTTGCCCTAATGGCTTTTTTACAAGCATGGATAGTACAGCCGTGAGATTTCTTATGTCTCTGGGTTCTTTGGAGATTGGGGGTTCCCCCCACGTGGGTTCTTTGGAGATTGGGGGTTCCCCCCACGTGGGTGTCTTACATTCATCCATAGGAAAGGAATGGATGGACTCACCCAGTGCATCTTCCTCAAACATTCTAGAGATTGTGTTTGCTTAAGTTCCCTCTTCTATTTCTTTTGAAATTGGAGTAGGTATGTCCAATTCCCTTTCCCTTGTTGGTTCGTTTCGTGGATACATTGTATCCCTGACCCGGTTAGCTTGGCTTCATGAAGCCATTGGAATTCTTTGACTAAGGCTTTGGTGTCTTTGAGCTTTCTTATTTCCTCATTGGCATTGGGGTACTCACCGACTCCTTTAGCAGTTGTAGGTCCTTTGTTCCTCTAGGTCCTACCGTTTGTGGTTGATCCTTTGATCCCCCTCTTCTCTTGATTGGGTGGATCCGGTGTCAATCGTATCTTTTTCAGATCCATCTTGAATTGTGACCCTTATGTCACCCTTACCCACTTTTTTCACTCTTCTCCTGTGGCCAATTCTGGAAATAGTCACATCTGCTTGGTTCTTTCCCTTGTCTCCTAATTGAGCTTGGGCTCGTGTCAGGACATTGAGTGGTGTGATATTTCCAAGCTGTACACTAATGGTTTGGGTGGTGGCCTAATTGGTAGTAGAAGTCAAACCACTTGCGCGGTATGGACAATCCTTGATCAAATGATCAATACCACATTTAGTACAAGTGAGTATTGGCATGTCATTGGGCGTAGCATCACTTGTTGGGGATGGTGCGTATGAACCATATTCTTATTTGGGCACTTAGCGATTTGATGCGGCCCTCCATAGCCAAAACATTGTAGCGGACCTCTTCTCATGTTCAAGTTCATATCCTTGACCTTCCACTATACCGTGGTTTGAAACACAGGTACTAGCGTGTTATTTTGTAGGACGTAGAATCCACGTGTGACCTCCACAGTTTCCTCATAGTACTCTCCACTAAGTTCTACTTCACGTACCACATCAACATCTTCTGACAGCTCTTCAATCAATACTTGGTTGATTTTAGCTTGCGGTAGTTCTAGTGGTAGAGCTGGTGGTGGCAGAGGTGAAGCGTCTTGTACCCAGAACATCCCCTTAGTAAGTAAGAAGAGTTGGGTTATTTTGCAGCAATAGAAGTGATCTGTCCAGGTGGTGCTGGTAAATCCAATGGAGCTCTAAGTGCTGGTAGCTATGTAACATTTTGGAATCTTGGATATCTGCACATTGAAGTATCATGATTCTCTAATTTTACACAGTGTGCACAATAGAGGAATGGCCTTGCTCTTAATTGTGGACATTCGGTGGTAGTGTGATTCAATCTGTACATAGAGCACCACACCAATTCCCTATGGGAGTAAAGATGGTTATGTCCATGCCCAGATGTTTCTCTTCCCTCCTTTACCTTCAATTTCTTTAATATAGCGTTACTAAGCTCGTCCATAGTCATGTTTCTGACTTGCTTGCTCCGAGTTCCAATTTCTTTGTGACTTGAGACACGAGAAGTCATAGTTACTAAAGATGTTCTAACATCTTCCATTTGTGGCAATTCCAGCATAATATCTTCATATTCAATTGCCAGTTTGCAACATGCATCAAGAGTAGCTGGTCAGGCTAGTACTAGATAATCATGCATCTTGTGGTCTCTAACCCCTCTCCAAAATCAAGGCAATAACGGATCGTCAGTTAACATCTCTTGTAGTTTGCACCTTGAATTTAAGTGCTTAAGTTGAGACACATAGTCTCTCATCGACTCAAGTTCTGTTCCTTTTGTTTGATATTATGCAACTGTGCCATAGGGCTCCATCTGTCACCACTTGTGGAAAAGCTAGGCACAAACACATTCTTGAGTCGTGTGAAGTTAACCTTATCCTTGGGCTTGAGGGTTCAGAACCACTAATGTGCTTTCCCTTCCAAGGTCTGTGAGAGAAAGCATGAATCACTGTCACATCACCGATAGGCCCGGAGGTTTCACATGTGGATTCAAAAATCTCTACATGTTGGATAGGATCTCCATCCCAAGAGAATTTTTGGATGAGTTTGGAAATGATATGTGGCTTCATCTAGGAGAGTCGGGATTCTAGAGTAGTGCCTAGTTCTCTGACCATTCCTCGGCCCATCTCTGCTACCATATTTAGCAGATCTATCCTTGTGGCTGCATTGAGGTCACTGGGGTTGGATCCATCCTTGGTCTTTGAGGAATTGCTCCCCCCTTCCTAGACCTCATCCTCTTCCTGTATTGGCTCTTCTAGGTATCTCCGGTCCATGGGTGGGTCTTGCCAATGTACCTTGGAGTGGCTCATCATTAGTTGTCTCTGTACGCCTTAGCAGAATTAAAAGTTTCATGTCTTGTAGGAAAGTAGGATCATCTGCACAATATCTTTTTTGGTATACAGAACGATTCTCCACTTCACCCGCCACTCTTGCTAGGTTATCCTCTTCTTTTAGGGTTGCAAACCCTTCCTCAGCTCTGGGCTCCTCACATTAATGGGTTCTCAGTTTGGAATTTCTCCCCCTCACTTCTTCCCATGACTAATTTTGGCTCCTTACCCTATGATTGGAGTAGGTTTAAACTTCCCATTTCCTT
This sequence comes from Cibotium barometz, assembly GCF_041138505.1. Classification (NCBI taxonomy): domain Eukaryota; kingdom Viridiplantae; phylum Streptophyta; class Polypodiopsida; order Cyatheales; family Cibotiaceae; genus Cibotium; species Cibotium barometz. The sequence continues at coordinate 3,714,974 of NC_141052.1, forward strand.
TTGCTCAGCTCTCACCCTTCGAGTATCAAGCTCTTATTTCCTTAAGCTCAACTCTCGTAGTTGTCGTTCCACCTTGCTCCTTCTGAGATCTAACTCTACTTCCTCTGAGAGGTGGGGAAGAATACTTGACCCATCCTGGCCGCATTTTCCATGTCTCATCTCATTCAAGGGGTGTCGGTGTTTGACAGCCTTGACTTTAACATTTGGATGGGGATGAAGTCCAGTGCTGGTTGATGGACCCATGGTCGTAGATTGCGCTTCTTCGTTTATGGTTTGGAGACCAAAAAATCCTTGGGCAATATCAATGATACCATTGGACATGGTTGGGGGGGAGGGTGGTTTCTCCTCTTCCCCAAACCCAGAGTACCTCAGCTCTTCTTCCATGGATTCTTCACTACTAGTTTCAACAGTGGTCAGGTTCCTTTAAGACACTCAGGTGAGTTGCTGAATGACCTAAACCCACACTTTTTTGATAGGAAGATCTTGGGTGATTTGATGCACTATCATCATGTGTAAGATCATCTTTGATGAGCTTTCCAGATCTTAAGTGCATGTTATTAGAATTCATGGTGATCATGCTAGATTCAAACATGTGGAGGAGAGAAACCCCAAAATACAAGAAGAGATCTTGCTTATTAAGTTGCTTAGAAATACAACTTGGCTTTTGCACCATATCAAATGCCTTCTAGCTTTGTCTTTAAATAGGTGAGCTAGTGGACCATAAGTCCATTTTCACACACACCCTTCTCCTACTCTTTTACATGACCTTAGTCTTTTAATACCCCCCCTCAATACCAACTATGGAAAAATTGAAATAGGTGGTATTGGACATAGGTTGCCTTTATAACATTAGGCATACAAGGTTAGGAATATAGGTGTTGCTACATTGAGATTTAAAACAATTTCTTAGTGGAGTTAGAGGCTGATGCAAAGTTAGCCTCTGACTCTTTGTTAGGACATTTAGAAGTGATATGCCCCGTTTGTTTACACTTGTTACATTTCATCTTGTTGGGATATTTGATCCAACAATTATTTGCCAAATGACCTACCTTGTTGCAATGGGTACACCTTACTTTGCTCACTTGATGTGACAAAGCTGTTCAATATTCAATGGAGTTGATGCATTTGAAGATTCAGCTCCTCCCTTTGGCCTCTTTTCTTCATCAAGACAAGATTGAATGACTCCTTCAAGGGTGGGATTAGGTATGTTCTTCTTCAGGGTGGTGACTAAGGTGGGGTACACCTTCTTGACTGCTTTTAACAAAACAGCCACTGCATCATCTTCATCCATTCTCGCATTCACTGATGCAAGTTGAGCCATAAGGCCCTTTAAGTGAGAGATAAAGGCTCCAATGCTGTCTCCCTCTTTGAGCTCCAAGCCAAAAATTTCAATTTTAAGTGAGATCTTGGAATTCTTACCACCACGAGCTCCATAGAGCTTGTCAAGCTCATCCCATTTCTCCTTTGTAGTCGAAAGCTCGTCCACATAGTGAATAAGAGCCTCATCATCAAGATGGAGCATGATGATGGCTTGTGCCCTCTCATCATCTTCAATATCTTCAGCCTTAGTTTGATCAATAACCTTAGTGCCGGAGATGAATGGCCAAAAGCCTTTGGACATCATCTTGTACTTGACAAGAACTTGCCAAGTGTGGAAGCCCTCTCCCTGAGAACTTCTTAATTTGGGTGTTTTCTTTTGACATTGGGTATTGAAGAGAGATTACTAGAGTGTAATGGGTTGATTTATGAAGAAGAAAACCAAAAAATTTGCGATGTTTTGGCTTAAGTAGAAAGAGAATGACTTATGAGAGTGCAACAACCCTTAATCAAGCCAAGTATGTTGCATAAAAAGGAGATTAAGTTGATGAAGCTTATGGTTTAGCACTTAGGGTTTGTGCCCAACCACTTAGGGTTTGTGTCTAACCACTAATTCTGATGGAGATGAGCTTCATTAGTGTCAAAGAACACTTTCTTTGGTGATTATGATCACCATTAGTGTTTAGCAACACTATTAGTGCTTAAGAGCACATTTTTAGCATCATCTAATGACACTTGTATTGGTGATTAGATTCACCATTAGTGTTTAAGAACACTATTAGTGTTAAGAAACACTCCGTAATGTCGAGAGGCTCCCCTTTGCTGATGGCTACACCCACCAATAGTGTTAGCAACACTTTTAGTGCTAATAAGCACGATCGGTAATGTTGAACACTTTGATGAAGCTTGATGAAGTTTGATGAATGAGACTTATGAACACCTCATGGTGTAAGCCAACAACATTAGAGGATCTAGAGCAAAAGCACTTTCAAGAAGCACTTAAGAGATTTAGAGCCAAGAAGAGAAGACTAGTGCAAAAAAACACTTTATTTTGAAGCTTTAATGGAAGCTTCAAATGCTACCACAGTGGGCAAGCCTGGTTTCCTCTGTTGTGCACACATCAGGTCGCCATTAGAGCTGAGACCTGGGCTGTAGGACCTTGAGGCTTAGGGCTTCAAAAGCCCTAAGGTTATGTGGCTTAAGCTTGCTCACAGAAGGCGCAATGCTGTACGAAATCAGTGCTGCACAAAAATAGGCGTTGGCCTGCTCAGAGCTCAATGACGTGGCTGAGAGAGATGTAATCCAGCAATTGGCTATACGAACCTGAGCGCCTGGAGGAATTCTTCATCTTCCTAGTTGAAAGCACGCAAAGATACGGCCTCCACAAGCAGCTGGAAGGCCTCCACTATCTGGGGGTTCTTCTCCACTGTCTGGGGGTTCTTCTCCACAAAAAATGAAAAGTGGATAACCTAGTCCACACCAACCAAAATGTGACCTAATCTACCCAAGCTCTAGATACCATATTAGAATTTGTGGTGCTCATGCTAGATTCAAACATGTGGAGGAGAGAAACTCCAAAATACAAGAAGAGATCTTGCTTATTAAGTTAGTTAGAAATACAACTTGGCTTTTGCACCATATCAAATGCCTTCTAGCTTTACCTTTAAATAGGTGAGCTAGTGGACCATAAGTCCATTCACACACACCCTTCTCCTACCCTTTTACATGACCTTAGTCTTTTAATACATGTATGTATGATTTGATAAGCTACTTTGATGACCCAATTTAATTTTGATCAGATTCTGTCGATGTGTTTTTGAGGCCGTGAGATTGCAGAGAATAGTTCACGACATGAAGTGTTAGAAAATAGTTCACATCATGAACGTTTTTCTACACTTTCACATGCTCAAATTTTTTTTCTCTTAGGGTCAGAACCCCTTGTCCTTGTTGTAGGCGTCCCTCCTTTACCTACCTTTGTAGCCTTAGCCTGACTGTGCATTGGATTGAACTAAACCATGAGTTTGCAAGAAAAGTTCACGTTGTGAACAAAAAAGGGTTCATGTCGTGAAGGTCTTCTAAATGGCTCACGTCGTGAACAAAAATTGGTTCACACCATGAAGAGTTCTGAAAACGTTCACAACGTGAATAGATTTTTGAACTTTCATGATTCTTAATCTTGTTTGACCTCGTGGCATCAAAGGTGTCAGGATAAGGTTACCTATTTTTCACAAGGCAATCTCGTGGTTTGTGGCGTTAATTATGGTGCTGATATCGAGAGCGATTCGCGGCATGAAGTTGCAAAAAATGGTTCACGACATGAACGTTTTTTTGTAGTTTCACGTGGGAACTTCCCGCATCGACTATTATGATTTTGGGTACAAAATACTTATCCAACGGTTCCCAAAATGATTGTAGCACATCTAAGGAGTGGAATACAAGTTCAAGCCACAGTTAATGGCTCCTTATTTTTTAGATTTTTGTGGATTTTTGGAAAAGAAGAAAACAAAACACCAACTTGCTCATTCACATTGATGCTTCCAATGATGCAAATATCAAAGTTAACTAGAAAAAACAATGAAGTTCTATTCTAAGACCACTCCACCACACACATACACAACAGCCACAACCAATTTCACACGATTTCTTACTTCCACACAAATCTTATCCATTCATTTTCTACACAAATCTTATCCATTCATTTTCTACACAATGCACTACCAAAATGCAAGGGCAATCATGAATCTTATGCAATGGGAGCTGAAACTCCAAGAGGAAGGAAGAAACAAAGATGTTTCCTGACAGCGGCTCCAAAAATGTTATGGGCTACCACACCTCCAAGAGGGAACTCAATGCATTCACCTAAAGGATGAGCAATAGATCACAGCTATCGTAGGGCACTTACCAATGCTTTGAACTTGAGTCCCTTGAGGCCTCCAAGCTCACTTGTTAAGCTCCAAACCTCCAAGATCCACCTCCACGCTGTCATCGTAGAGTCGCTCGCACCATCGCATAAGGCAATCACTCTCCCACACAAGCAGGAACAATGTGTTGAAATCATGGAACAAGCTCCCTAATCAACTATCTAATTAGATCCTAATCTTAATCTAATCCTACACTAATCTAAGGTGGATAAAAATGAACAATACTCATGGTGATGAGTGTGTGCTAATTAAGTTTAGACTCAAGTTCAGTTAGGTTACAAGATAGAAACTTGTACTCATAGAAAGACTTGAGATGTTGTGCTTGTATTCCAATGCTTCAAATGTCCTCCTTTTATATGAGGAAAGTACAACAAAGCTATGATAGCTCATGTGGGATAAATTGGCTAGGTGACTTGGCACTCTAGCATCACTCATTTCAACACAGTGCTAGAATGCTCTCTCTCAATCTCTCATGACACAAAGAAGGGGATTGTGTCTTTTCATTTATGAGAAAATGCCTTATATACATTTGTCCCTTATTCATTCTTGGGCGCCCAAAACTTACTTAACTAGGCCTTGGGTGGCTAATATCTCATAATGTACAACTTTTATAGTGCCGTTTCATGACACTTATTAATGTCCTTAATTGGAGGATCATGTTTATTAATCCAAAATGGGATTAACAATGCTGAAGAAATTTTGTCGCTCTTTTTGAATTGATTGAAAACCCAAATTTATTAAATAGTTCCTAGCACAATAATATTCCCGACATGTTGTGCAAACAGACATCCTTGAGAATAACTATTCTTTCCTTGCACCTTGCAGATTTCCAAGTCCTTTAGTGCAAAGGGCTCTACTCATTGTGATCATTGTGTTATTCGGTTGTGCTTGATCCTGATGAGGTATATCAAAACCAAACCCTTCAACACCTTGGAATTTGGTCAACAACTTCAAAATCCATGCGCAAGGAGGTTAATTGAGAAAAAGAAAAAGAAAAAGGTTGTGATTGGCTTGGATTGCTTGTTAAGAGCTCCATTTTTCAAAAGTGTTTTCACAAAAATGGCAAGGTTAGAAAAAGAAAAAGAAAAAGGTTGTGATTGGCTTGGATTGCTTAGGAGCTCCATTTTTCAAAAGTGTTTTCACAAAAATGGCAAGGTTAGACCTTGTGAAAAGGGAGTTAACCCATTTTTTGAGAAATATCATTTAAAAATGTTTAAAAATCCTATTTTAAAGAATTAGTTATAAAAATAAAATAAAAAATAAAATAGAGGGATTTAAATGGGGGAGGGGGAATCCATTATCCACATTTACAAGAGGAGTTTGGAGCTCTTGATCACTTGTTTGCTAGTTTTTCAGGTAATTTCATGTAGATTTATCCTTTAAGGTTAGCCTCACATTTCCTTGGCTGCATTGGTATAATTAATTATTTTAAAGTTTTCAAATTTTGCACCTTTTGCAATGATTAAGCATGAAATTTGTAGCACAACTAGATTCCAATTGCAACGCATTTGAAAAACTGACTATTTTTTTAATTAAAAAATGTTCATCTTTCATGTAAATTTTTCAACTAAAAATAGGAAGAAAATGTACAATTTGTAAATTTTAATGTTTTTTAAGCAGAAAACTCTTTTCAAATTTGAATGGAATTAATATTTTGTTAAAAAATAGGTTTAAAATTTGGCTTTTTTGAGTTTGGATTCCAAAATCCATTTGCTAGTTTTTAGAGACTCTGATTTTTTAAAAGTTTTACAAAAAAGTCTACTTTTAATGTCATTGAGAGTGTTGGGGAATTTGGAACTCACATTTGGATTTCTGGATTCTAAGATTGGGATTCTAGAATCGAGGATTGGGATTTTAGAATCCAGATGTGGGATTGCGTGTTCCAAATTTTCATTGTTTCCAAGTTCTATTTTTTCGCTTAAATTTTACATAAAGGACTCTTATGTTTTGAAGCATTGGGAGTTTTGGCATTCTAGAATCTCTTTTTTTTGTCCAAGTGTATAGGTTGAGAGACAACTGAGATTCCAAAATCCCATTGAGAGGGAGATGTTTGGAGTTTTGGATTCTGGAATCCTGTTTTGGTTTGCTAGTGTGTTAGTGTTTTGTGACTTAGATTCTAGACCCTAGATTTTGGAATCCAAAAATCCAAAAAACACACAAAAGCTTGAAAAATCACCCACAGTGGTATGAGAGCAATGATTTTAGCTTCCTCTCTAGGTTTCATTTTTGGATTCCATGCACGCATAGTTTCTCAGGTTGCAGGTTTCTTTGAGAACATCACATAGTGATATTTGGCGACTCGAGAGGCGACCTAGAGTGCTTTCAATAGGTGTCCTTGGGTTTTACTCCTATCTTCAAACCAACCGTGTAGTCAAAATTGCCAGTGGAGCTATGGTTTAGAATCTACAATTTCACCCAAGTCTTGGTTTGCTACCCAACATCCTCTCTTTCAATCTTATTTTAAAGCTTCTCTTCATCCAAAACTCTACTCAACAACGGGAAGGGAGGAAAGAGAAGAAGACAAAAAGAAGAAAAATCACATAAAAGCTTGAAAAAGCATCCAAAAAGCTTGAGGAAGAAGAAGAGGAGGACAAGGGTGTTGGGACTCTACAAAACACACACACAATAGTGGTATAAGAGCAAGGATTTTAGCTTCCTCTCTAGGTTTTGTTTTTCATTTTTGCACGCATGTCATGTAGTTTCTCAAGTTGCAGGTTTCTTCGAGAACATTATATAGAGATATTTGGTGACCTAAGGGTGCTTTCATCAGGCATCTAGGGGTTTCAACCCCTATCTTGGAGCCAACTATGTGGTTAAAATTGCCAACAGAGCTATAGTTTAGAAGTTGCAATTTAGCCTGAGTCTTAGTTGTGCTACCCACCATCAATTTGTTTTGAAGCTTTTCTTCATGGTAAGGGAGGAAAGAGAAGAAGAAGAAGAAGAAAAGAAGAAGTAGAAGAGAAGAAAGAGGAGTAGAGTGTAGGAGAGAAAAAGGAGGAGAAGAAGAAATAGAAGAAGCAAGAGAAGGATGTGTGCAAATGCATGGCTTAGCTACAGTGAGTGTGCAGGCAGCAGTAAAGAAAGGTTAGTGTCTGCATTTTTTTTCATTTTCTTATAAAAAGTTCTTAGTTGCTCTTCAAAAGCCAAACTTTTACTAAAATTTCAAAACTTTTGAGAGAACTTTTATTACAAACTCGAGAGATTTTGTTCTTTGCATGGCTTGGTTGCAGAGTGTGCGCGGGCGGCAACTATAAACAAAGGTTAGTGTATGTAAGTGTGTGCGCGGGTGGTAGCTACAAAGAAAGGTTAGTGTATGTGTTTTTTCTCATTTTCTTTAAAAAAATAATTTTCTCTTCAAAAAGCAAAATTCTTGCTAAAAATTTAAAACTTTTCAGAGAATTTTTGTTACAAACTCCATATATTTTGTTCTTTGATTGCTTATTTTATTTTACAAAAACCTACAAAAAACTTCACTTTTTCTTGTTAATTTTTGTTAAAAAACATTCTTTATTTCTTTTTGTTTGTTTTTCACACTCAAATGTTTGTGGGCCATGGATTGTATCTTTAGTTGTCAAGGCTTGGCATGTTTAATTAAAAAAATCATGTTCTTCTTTTTGTTTGTATCTTTGTTGTTGTTGGCGAGTTTCCACATTCCAATTTGTGGTTCAAGTTGGGATTCTGGAATCCCATTTGTGGTTCAATTTGGTATTCTAGTTTCCCACTTATAGTTCAAGTTGGGGTTTTGGATTTCCATTTCTCATTCTAGTTGGGATTCTAGAATCCCTCTATTGGTTCAAGTTGGGCTTCTAGACTCCCACTTGTTGGGATTCTAGAATCCCCATCTGGAAGTCATGTTGTTTGTTAAAATCCCAAAGATCTCTATAGCTAATCACTATGCATAAACACACATAATCCAGGCATATACTCATCCACTTGACCACCCCCGCGAGCCCAAGGGTGCACACATCAAAGTAATGAAGAACCATATACCTATCCTTGGTGTCCCGTACCACCAAGAGGTATATCTTCAATCCAGCAGCACATAGCTCTAGTATGAAATGGCAAGAGAGTAGATACTATGCTTTACACAAGAGAACATCCCTTGAGAGTGCCATTTCATAGCTCTAGTATGAAATGGCAAGAGAGTAGATACTATGCTTTACACAAGAGAACATCCCTTGAGAGTGCCCCATGCTCCTATTATATAGGAGAGCTCTCTAAAGTGACTCTTGACCCCCCATTTCCATGTGTGACCCTTGGTTGCTTGACCCTAACCCCAGCCCTAGTTAGGTCTAACCCTTGTACCATTGGAGCATGTTCCCATGATCCCATGCTCACATGCCTAGGGTGGGTTAGCCTCCTAGTATATGCACATAATATGATGTGCACATAGCATACTTCCCCTCTCTCAAAACATTGCACTCTTACAATGAAAAGAAGGAAACTTGCACTGAACGTTCTCAACTAACTCCCAAGTTGAATCCTCAAATTTCCTATCTTTTCACTTAATTCCTCAGGGATTAAGTGATTACGAAGTTTCCTTTTCCTAAATTCAAGTACCTTTTCACGTTCATGTGTGGAACATATGATAAATCCTTGACCTCAATGAGTTCGACGATAGTAACTATGTTATCCTCACCTCCCAGCTTCTCTTTCAGTCTATTGACATGAAAGACCGAATGAACTCTGACATGTTAAGGCAGTTTTACCTCATATGCAACCGTGCCAATCTGACGTATAACTCAGAATGGACCACAATATCTAGGAGATAATTTGAGCACTTTCCTGTTGAGATAAAGTCCAATAATCCTTAGGAACTTTCAAATAAACCAATGCTCCTAGCTCAAAAGACCGAGGTGAGAGTCCCCTATCAGCATAAAACCATGCTTTATCCTAAGCACTCTTGATAGAATCTTGAGCTTGGGTTAGCATTTCCTGCATATCACACAAGAAATCCCTCAATGCATCAAGCTCAATGTCCTTAATGTTGAGATATCGAGCTCATCTAGTGAGGCAATGGACACTGATGACCCGCCTGGGGGATAGGCCCCACACTTACACCACTAGCATGGTTGGTGAGATCATGGGTGATATGAGGCCAGTGGGATGACAGGCTATGTGACAGCCTTGAGTACCTTTTCATATGGAGTGTACTCTTATCTTTGTATATGGTGTGTTGAGTGTTGCAAGAAGAAGAAGAAGATTTTCAGCCTCTCACCTTGTGTGTTCTCTTTTAGGGTTTTGTGAGTGTGTGTGTGCTTGCAAGAGCTCAAGCTCTCTTCTCCCCTGCATCTTTTCATGGTATCAGAGCCTGGTTCATGCTAAGGGCTGAGCTGCAAGCAAGAGAAGCACAGGAAGCGGTATGAGGGTAAGAGCTTCATCTATTCTTCCCTATTTGTGTTGGCAACTGTACCCTTGTCGTCGGGAGCTCTATGGGAGGCATTGGCAAACAATCTTTGATTGAGGAGCTTTCTTCGCGGAAGTAAAGCTATAGGGTAGCTCTACTATCTTATCAAACTAAATTTTTTTGGCCAAAACGCGTTTCGGGCGCGTTAGGACCTTCGTTTCGGGCACGTTAGGACCTTCGTTTTTCAGAAAGTAGGCAATTTCAAGCACTGGGGTAAGTCATCGATTCTGTGCAGAACTCTGTTTTAAGAACTGCAGAAAGACAGATTGGTTGTGCAGACATTGTGTGTGCTGCCAGGAGGTCAAAAGTTGCCATTAGGTGTATGTATGCACATTGAGGTCACTGGTTGTGACATTTGAGTGTAGTACAGTACCGCTGCAGAAAATACAGTAGTTTGTGCAGGACAAACCCCAGAGTGCTGTTTTTGGTAAATTTGTGTGTCTGGCAAGATGTCAAATGATGGCATAAACCAGATTGTTGTCAAGAAGCTTGATAAGAACAACTTCCATGCTTAGAGGTTTAGGTTGACAAATTTCTTGATGGAAAAGGGTTTCTGGGACCATAGAAGGTGAGCATGAAGAGGCATCGGAGATACCAAAGATCAATCCGACTGCTGCAGATGTGAAAGAGTTCAAGGATTGGAACCAAGGAGCCAGAAAAGTTATGTATTGGCTCTCTATTAGTATATAGGACACCATGATTGGACACATACAGGATGCCAAGTCCCTCAAGGAGGCGTGGGACACCTTGGTAAAACTCTATGAAATGAATACCAAGGCACGAAAGATACAGATGAACTTCATACTGTGGAGAAAAAGAGTATGTCTATGAATGACTATGCATTGAAGATCAAGGGTATTGTGGAATCCCTTGCATCTATTGGCATTTCAGTAGATGATGATGATAAGGTGGAAGTCTGTCTATGTGGTCTCGGGCCACAATACAAGGTGTTCAAGATGTCTATTCAAACTCGGCAAAACATTCCCATTTTCACAAATTTGGTGTCTATGTTGATTATAGAAGAGAAGAGCTTGGGTGAAGACCAATAGTCTTCACAAAACAAAAACAGTTCAGAGCAACAAGCCTTTTACACAAGTTCAGAGCAACAGGCCTTTTACACAAGTTCAGGAAGAGGACGAGGTAGAGGAGGCATGGACGCGGCCAAGGAGGTGGCCGAGCAGGTAATCAGAATTATGGCCAATAGTAGCAACAACAACAGCAGTCCGAGAATTCATAACAACAACAACACGTAGGTGGAAGAGGCTAATTCAGAGGTAGGGGTAGTCAAAGAGGTCGTGGAAATTGACAAAGGTAGTATAATGATACACGTGGATACTTTTATTGTGGTAAGCGCCTGGACATGTGCAGGCAGATTGTTATAAGCAGCAGGCTGACATGCAAAATGAAAAATTGCAGCAAAACAACTATGCATCCTCGAGCAAAAACAATGAGGATAGTGAAAGGTTGTTTGTTATGCAGCATGTCATTAATGCCATGTCTGAAAATGTTGAAGCAACACATAAAGATGATGTATGGTATGTTGATTCAGGTGCTTCAAACCCATGGGGAGTGGTTCAAGGAGATGAAAAACCTTGAAAGACTAGGTTTTGTGAAAATAGGGATGACACTACTCATCCAATCGCCTGTGTTGGAGATGTGCCATTGTCTATGCAAGATGGCAAAGTGAAGTACCTTGTAGATGTAAGTTTCATGTTCCGAACATAACAAAGAATCTGGTTTCAGTTGGCCAGATGATTGAGCAGGGTTTGCAGGTTCGGTTTAGCCCTGATGGTTGTTATGTTTAAGACTTTAAAGACAAGTGCAGGTTGGGTTGTTGCAAAAGGTAACAGAGTGGGTAGAATGTTTACATTGAATGTAAACATGCCTAAAGTGAGTGCTGCGATGTTTAAAAATAGTTCAGGAATTGTTGCAAATACAGACTTTTGGCATAAAAGAATTGGACATGTGAATGTGTAGAGAATGAAGTCTATGTAGACTAAAGGAATTGTGACAAGGCTGTCAAAGTTTAAAGTAACTTGAAGGTATGCAGAAAATATGTGAAGCATCCCAATTTGGAAAGCAAACAAAGCATGTATTTTCACGTGACAGAAATGTGAGCAGAAATGCACTAGATGTTGTGCATTCAGATGTATGGGGTCCTACAAAGACCATGTCTATGGGAGGCTGTAGGAATTATGTGACATTTATTGATGACCACACAAGGAAAGTGTAAGATTCCTCCCCAGCCTCTCAAAATGTCCAGCATCTCCCCCTGTAATCAATCCCTCTTCAGAAATATAAAAGACTTGTTTCTAACTGTTTTAACTTAGAGAGAGAAAATATTCTAGAGAGAGAATATTCAGATTTTTAATATTTTTTGATAGAAAATTATCTCATCTTATTAAAATAAGTTTCCCTGAAATAGAAATTCAAAAAGAACTTTCCAATGAGTATAAAGGACCTTAGCCTAAGGGTCTAGATTTTCTAAAATTTTTGGATTATGGTCCAATTAAGGTTCCTATGGGCAAATAGCATCAATCCATGTGTAGGGAGGAGATAAATCCAATTTGTAAAAGAAGATATCCAAAAATGAGTAAATGCTCACATAAGATGAAGAGTTGAAAATGTACAAGGTTTATTAGTAAAAAACTATGAGCAATATTAAAAATATGAGATATTTTGGGTATCCAAAAATGAGTAAATGCTCACATAAGATGAAGAGTTGAAAATGTACAAGGTTTATTAGTAAAAAACTATGAGCAATATTAAAATATGAGATATTTTGGGTATCCAAAAATGAGTAAATGCTCACATAAGATGAAGAGTTGAAAATGTACAAGGTTTATTAGTAAAAAACTATGAGCAATATTAAAAATATGAGATATTTTGGGTATAATGATTCCATTTTGACACATATGTAAGGAAGGGGAGTTCTTTAAAGGAGGTGCATATTTCACATAAGATGAAGAGTTGAAAATGTACAAGGTTTATTAGTAAAAAACTATGAGCAATATTAAAAATATGAGATATTTTGAGTATAATGATTCCATTTTGATACATATGTAAGGAAGGGGAGTTCTTTAAAGGAGGTGCATATTTCACATGCTTGAATGAGTTTTAAACTCATAAAAATTGAGATATTTCATCTCTCCTCTCTCCTCATTCAAGTCTAGTTCCAAAAAGTTAGCTTAACTGACCTAAAAATGGTCAAATATTGACCAAACTGATTTAGAAAATTCTAGAATCAGTTTGTTTGGTTAGGAGCTCAATTTTTCCTATAAATAGAAGCCTCCCCCTTGTTGAAAAATATATAGTGTTTATGCATCGTTACTCTACTCCACCTAAGCTAAGAACTGTGAATTCATTAATAATTCACTAGTTTTTGGAGCTTCCCTCTTTCTTCAATCCCCATTGGTAGCTCCATCAACATACTTAACCAATTGATTGGTTGGGGGCCTCTACCGTCAACAAAGAATCAAGCAATTTGTAAGGTAATTAGTGAATTTTGATCATTTTCTATAATTTCTCAATGTTTCTCTCTTGTCAACCCCTCTCAAGCTTGAGAAGCTTAATTGGAATGGTTTTTGAATGTTATTGAAGTTAATTGATGAATGGTAGTGAAGAGTTACATAATTTGATGAATGCTATTGAGGTTAATTGATTAATGATAGTTAAGAATTACATAAATTTTCATTTATACTAAATTCAAATGGTTTTTATGAAATTTCTCTCTCTCACATGGTCATACTCATGACCCATTCTCAATCTAAATGAAGCTTTCCATAAAGCTTTTTCTTAATCCAAGATTAATCTATACTTGAGGTCAAATTAATGCCTTTTTTCTATGCTTTTAGTTTATGTATTTCATGAATATTGATGATTCAATCCATTATGGATTATTGATCCAATTAGGGATCATTCTAATTATTTCTTAATGATAAGCTTTATCCCTTAGAAAAATTGAGATTTATCAGTCATAGCAGCGGAGCTATGGCAAAATTTTTATAAAAATTACGCATAAAATAATTTCATTCAAAGCATGAAAAGAGGACTTCCTACCATATTCTAAGAATTATCATCCTAGATTAATTAAAAGATATTCATTTGTAATCATAGAGAAATTGATTTTTATATTATGCAAAATTGATTTTCATGCATAGAGGTATGCATAAAAGGTTATTATTTTAACATAAAAGTGTAACTTTTATCATAATTGAATTTCATGCATAGAGGTATGCATAAAAGATGAATATTTTATTATAAAAGAGTTACTTTTAGCATAATTGAATTTCATGCATAGAGGTATGCATAAAAGATGAATATTTTATTATAAAAGAGTTACTTTTAGCATAATTGAATTTCATGCATAGAGGTATGCATAAGAGATGAATATTTTATTATAAAAGTGTTACTTTTAGCATAATTGAATTGCATGCATAGAGGTATGCATAAAAGTTGATTATTTTATTGTAAAAGTGTAACTTTTATCACAATTGAATTTCATGCATAGAGGTATGAATAAAAGTTGATTATTTTATTATAAAAGTGTGACTTTTATCATATTTGAATTTCATGCATAGAGGTATGCATAAAAGTTGATTATTTTATTATAAAAGTGTGACTTTTATCATATATGAATTTCATGCATAGAGGTATGCATAAAAGTTGATTATTTTATTATAAAAGTGTTACTTTTATCACAATTGAATTTCATGCATAGAAGTATGCATAAGAGTTGATTATTTTATTATAAAAGTGTTACTTTTATCATATTGGATTTCATGCATAGAAGTATGCATAAAAGATATTCTTTTTATACTAAAAGTGTGATTTTCATCATAAATGGATTTTATGCATAACTTAGATGCATAAGAGAAATTCTTTTATTCTAAAAGTGTAATTCCTACCAAATTGAATTTATGCATAGGAAGATGCATAAAAGATTGATTCAAAAGTGTCATTCTCATCTAAATTGAATTTATGCATAGGAAGATGCATAAAAGATTGAATTTTAATTCAAAAGTGTCATTTTCATTTAAAATGAATTTATGCATAGGAAGATGCATAAAAGATTGATTTTTACTTCGAAAGTATTAATCTCCTTAAATGGAATTTATGCATAAATAAATGTGTAAAGAAATCTTATATCAAATATAAGAATTCTCTTGTATTCTATAAATAGATATGAGATGTGATAGGATGTGATAAGAGGTGTATAAGATGTGATAAGAGGTGATAAGATGCTTATGAAATAAGTTAGCAGGTGATAAGATGAATTAAGATGTGATAAGATGTGTATGAGATGAGGTAAGAAGTGTATGTGATAGGATAAGATGTATATGGGTTGTGATAGGGCAAGAATGGATGTGATGTAAAAGATTAGATGTGAAGGCATATGGGGTTATATGAATGGGAATGTGGAAATGGATGTATGTATGTGGATGTGTGAATGTGGAGATGGGAGTGTGGATGTATGAATGTGAAAATGGATGTATGCATGAAGATGTATATGCGTAGATGTGAATGTGGATGTAGATGTGGATGTATGTATGTGTGTGGATGTATAGATGTGAATGGAAATGCGGATATGGATGTATGTATGTATGTGGATGTAGATGTGAATGTATAGATGTGAATGGGAATGTGGATGTGGATGTATGTATGTATGTGGATGTGGATATATGAATGAGGACGTGATAATGGATGTATGAATGTAGATGTAGATATATGGATGTGAATGTGAATGTGGATGTGGATGTGGATGTGGATGTATGGATGTAGATACGGATGTGGATGTAGATACGGATGTGGATGTTTGTATGTATGTGGATACGGATGTGGATGTAGATGTGGATGTATAAATGTGAATGGGAATGTGGATGTGGATGTATGAATGTGAATGTGGATGTGGATGTGGATGTATGGATGTGGATATGGATGTGTATGTATGAATGTGGATATGAGATGTGGATGTATAAATGAGGATGTGAAAATGGATGTCTGCATGTAGATGTGGATGTATGGATGTGAATGTGAATGTGTATGTGAATTAATGTGTCGTCGATATGAGAAAATGGATGAGAATGAGTACACATTGAATGGAATGTGGAATAAGTAATGTGGACTAAGGAGAGATAATGTGGAAAGACGAGAGTTCGATTTAGAAACTGTATTTTGTGACTGTTTGTAAATGACTGTTTTATGTCAAGAATGCTGGGGAAGCATTTTTGATCGTCTTGTGGATTAAGGTCATGAAGACCTAATTGTTAAAGTTGCAACTGCTGACGGAGAGTCAATGGAGGACGTCTCACGTAGCAAGGTCGACCGAGGTCTTGACCAGCCTCGGTTCGATTTAAATGGTGAGCTTCCGGTACGGTGGATGAGGGACCAAGGAAGCGGCCTATGAGTGAAGCGCTAGGTTACCTGCGAAGGATCCTAGAGGGTGCTGACCATACGGTGCTCGGGCTCTGGGTCGCCGAAGATACCCACACGTGCATCGTGGAAGATATTGGAACAAGGAATAAGAGTTGTTTTCTGAAACCGGGCATGGATCTGGTTGATTGACCTTGCTGGTCCAACGGATGAGTCCATGGCTCATTTATATGGATCTGTGGGTTGATCTTGCTGATCTTCCACGGAGATTCCATTCTGTTATATGAATATATTGCCGGTTACTATGAGCTAGGAACTATGGAAAAGGCCCCTGAGTGAACAAGTGGTGAGCGTTCTGGTTGCCAATGATGCCATAAGTATACCGATGAATGAATGACTAGAAATAAGGATTCAATCAGAGACTATGAGGATTGTCATCAGTGACATAATGGTTGCATTAAAGGATTGTTTCAAAGTTAGCTGATGCTAAGAAAAAGGCAATTTCATATTGGGTGTGTAAGTGGTGTGACTAGTTTTATGTTTGCATGAACTTCCGGCTAGGGGGCCTTGGAACTCTTTTCCTTGGTACTCGGGACAAAACCTAACCAAATTCTTAATTGGATCCCATCACTACAGTGGTTGGGCGGTTGGCTAACCCATGGGACTCTGGCTGGACTGATGGATCCGTAAATGGAGACTCAAAAATTCTATTATTACGATAGATGAAGTAAATCCCGGATAGTAATTGTTCTATGGATAGGAATCAACGGCTGTGCCTCTTGATGGGGAAAAAAGCGTTGATCCCAATGATCCAAGTGCAAGTTTCTTCCTTGATCTGACCGAGTATCTTTATAGGTGCAGTCGGATCAGATTGATCACTAATGGACTTGACTACGTTAGAGTAAATAGTTATCTTGGTGGAATTGCCCGTGCTTTCCGGGTAAGGGAAGTTTTTTCGAGTCTGGTTTTGGAAAAACCGACGGATTAGCCTCTTATTAGGATATCCGTGGACGAGGCCCCGTGTGGGACCCCTGTCCCGCACGAGAAGTGCTACTTCCACTGCTAGTACTCCGAAACTGTTGCTCGCTGGGAACAGGGGGATCTCACAGTTGGTATCAGAGCATTTGGCTAACAAAGATCAACTGAGAAACCAAATATGTCAAAAATTTATCAAGAAGCACAAAAAGGTTGTAATTGTGTGATATAATTCATACAATTTGATATTCAAATTGAAATTCGTAATTTGGTAATTGGGTCTTCAGATGGAAGCACCGCAATTATATAGAATCCCTGACTTGCATGAGGCCTAGACATGATGGTATTTACCTTATAATTCCAAGGGCCGTGACTACCCGTATATACCGAGAGTATAACTGCAGCTCTTTACTGACAGTATATACGAGTAAATCTAAGTTAATGCTATCCAGCTGATGATTTCGAATGTGGTTGATATGATTTTTAATTTTGTTTGAGAATTGATGAATTGATTTGGATTCTGATTGAAAAATGATGATCCTTGAAAATTGGTTGAAATGTAATAAGCTGAGCGAAACCTCAATGAGGATGAATGGGACGAGTCCCTGTGATGATATTCATAACTGGAATGATGATAATGATTTCAGCAAATCACTATGAGATTAGTGGATTGTGCTGTCAAAGTGCTACTGTTAACACTTGACTCAGTATATCAAGTTAAGGAATGACAAATTGAAAACTTGCTTGACTGAAATCCCCGTGGAGGAATGTTCAGAAAGAAAAATTTTCGATCTGATGGACCATTATCGTGTTAAAGATATGAATGATATGATCTGAAATAAATTGTTATTTAATGATGAGTTCTATATAAGGGATATTTATCCCCGTATTCTGTTGGGTTGACCAGAATATAAGGAACCCCAGAATAAATTGGATCTTAAGAAAAAGAGTTGTCCTCTACTTTACGAGATGAGGACATCTCGCACTTTTTAAGTGGGGTAGAATGTAAGATTCCTCCCCAGCCTTCGAGGTATGCAGGAGTAAGAACCTCCTTTTTTGATCTTATAAATTATTCCCTCTCTAAAATAAAAGAAAGATTCTGTTTAAAAAAGGAAGACACTTTACCCAGAATACCTTCTCAGGAGCCCACTTGTTTTAAGGATTCAGAACAATGAGTTCAGAAGTGAAAATCGGTGTTTTGGATACCAAGGTTTTGGTTTTCATTCGAGTACGGCCCAAAAGAATTCCTTTATCTCTTGGGAAGTATAAGAAGTTATCCCCCAGATATTGTGAACCTTATATCTGAATTCAATGAAAGTAGGTGACTTAGCCTACAAGCTTCTTTTATCTCCTCATCTCAAAGTTCTTAATGTATTTCATAGAAATATGTGCCAAACCCAAATCATGGAAAGACAGTAAAACTTCAGTGATAAGATACCGTTAGCTTCTAAGTTACGCTAACTCCTTCCTTTATATAAGTCGTAACTTTTACCTGTCGCTCACAGTAATCTTACTTCCATCAATCTCCCTTCTTATTAATCTCCTTCATGGCTTGGCAACAAGAATTAGTTTTATCCATGATGATTTCTCACCTTCAAGACGCAAGCGAGTCTGTGAAGAAAGATTTTATAGAACAGTATGAGTGCTCACTTTTTCCTCACTTGGGAACTTCTGTAGCTCAGACCAAATGGCGAACCTATCAAGACATAACTAGGGTAACACCCTGGGGTCAACAACACTTTCGTAACAATGTCCGCTTGGCCATGGTTATTGAAGCCTTGGGTTTGGGTCCCCGATACTACTGCGTCATGAGATCAAGACATCTTGGGTTTTCTGAGCGGGTCTTCTTACTGGCGTGTTTTCTTCCTCATCAGAAGATATGCCTTTACCCCGTTTTTGGCTTGCCTCTCAGAGGTCCTTTTGTTAGATCACCTCATACCACTGAGATAGGTGCGGCAATAACCAATAAAATTATTCCCATAGATGAGTTACCTTATACGTGCGCAGCTTGTGAGTGCTGCTTTTGTGATCATATGATGGACGGACTTATGGAAGTGTAAAGAGTTCTTCTATCTTTACTGTATATGTTCCAAGAATGAATAAAGTTTAAATCTTGTTCGTCTTGACCCTTACGCTCTTTGAGACTTTTTTTAAATTGGTGGTTAATCTTAATTAAAAATCTTCTCTCAGTCTCATACTTGTGCATCTTGCGAAATTACCCCCCAGTTTGCGAGATGAGGGCATCTCGCATTTTTCAAGTGGGAGAGAATGTAAGATTCCTCCCCAGCCTCTCAAAATGTCCAGCATCTCCCCCTGTAATCAATCCCTCTTCAGAAATATAAAAGACTTGTTTCTAACTGTTTTAACTTAGAGAGAGAAAATATTCTAGAGAGAGAATATTTAGATTTTTAATATTTTTTGATAGAAAATTATCTCATCTTATTAAAATAAGTTTCCCTAAAACAGAAATTCAAAAAGAACTTTCCAATGTGCAATTGGAATTAATTGGAAATGAGTATAAAGGACCTTAGCCTAAGGGTCTAGATTTTCTGAAATTTTTGGATTATGGTCCAATTAAGGTTCCTATGGACAAATAGCATCAATCCATGTGTAGGGAGGAGATAAATCCAATTTGTAAAAGAAGATATCCAAAAATGAGTAAATGCTCACATAAGATGAAGAGTTGAAAATGTACAAGGTTTATTAGTAAAAAACTATGAGCAATATTAAAAATATGAGATATTTTGGGTATCCAAAAATGAGTAAATGCTCACATAAGATGAAGAGTTGAAAATGTACAAGGTTTATTAGTAAAAAACTATGAGCAATATTAAAATATGAGATATTTTGGGTATCCAAAAATGAGTAAATGCTCACATAAGATGAAGAGTTGAAAATGTACAAGGTTTATTAGTAAAAAACTATGAGCAATATTAAAAATATAAGATATTTTGGGTAGAATGATTCCATTTTGACACATATGTAAGGAAGGGGATTTCTTTAAAGGAGGTGCATATTTCACATAAGATGAAGAGTTGAAAATGTACAAGGTTTATTAGTAAAAAACTATGAGCAATATTAAAAATATGAGATATTTTGAGTATAATGATTCCATTTTGACACATATGTAAGGAAGGGGAGTTCTTTAAAGGAGGTGCATATTTCACATGCTTGAATGAGTTTTAAACTCATAAAAATTGAGATATTTCATCTCTCCTCTCTTCTCCTCATTCAAGTCTAGTTCCAAAAAGTTAGCTTAACTGACCTAAAAATGGTCAAATATTGACCAAACTGATTTAGAAAATTCTAGAATCAGTTTGTTTGGTTAGGAGCTCAATTTTTCCTATAAATAGAAGCCTCCCCCTTGTTGAAAAATATATAGTGTTTATGCATCGTTACTCTACTCCACCTAAGCCAAGAACCGTGAATTCATTAATAATTCACTAGTTTTTGGAGCTTCCCTCTTTCTTCAATCCCCATTGGTAGCTCCATCAACATACTTAACCAATTGATTGGTTGGGGGCCTCTACCGTCAACAAAGAATCAAGCAATTTGTAAGGTAATTAGTGAATTTTGATCATTTTCTATAATTTCTCAATGTTTCTCTCTTGTCAACCCCTCTCAAGCTTGAGAAGCTTAATTGGAATGGTTTTTGAATGTTATTGAAGTTAATTGATGAATGGTAGTGAAGAGTTACATAATTTGATGAATGCTATTGAGGTTAATTGATTAATGATAGTTAAGAATTACATAAATTTCCATTTATGCTAAATTCAAATGGTTTTTATGAAATTTCTCTCTCTCACTCAAGAAATGGTCATACTCATGACCCATTCTCAATCCAAATGAAGCTTTTCATAAAGCTTTTCCTTAATCCAAGATTAATCTATACTTGAGGTCAAATTAATACCTTTTTTCTATGCTTTTAGTTTATGTATTTCATGAATATTGATGATTCAATCCATTATGGATTATTGATCCAATTAGGGATCATTCTAATTATTTCTTAATGATAAGCTTTATCCCTTAGAAAAAATTGAGATTTATCAGTCATAGCAGCGGAGCTATGGCAAAATTTTTATAAAAATTATGCATAAAATAATTTCATTCAAAGCATGAAAAGAGGACTTCCTACCATATTCTAAGAATTATCATCCTAGATTAATTAAAAGATATTCATTTGTAATCATAGAGAAATTGATTTTTATATTATGCAAAATTGATTTTCATGCATAGAGGTATGCATAAAAGGTTATTATTTTAACATAAAAGTGTAACTTTTATCATAATTGAATTTCATGCATAGAGGTATGCATAAAAGATGAATATTTTATTATAAAAGAGTTACTTTTAGCATAATTGAATTTCATGCATAGAGGTATGCATAAAAGATGAATATTTTATTATAAAAGAGTTACTTTTAGCATAATTGAATTTTATGCATAGAGGTATGCATAAGAGATGAATATTTTATTATAAAAGTGTTACTTTTAGCATAATTGAATTGCATGCATAGAGGTATGCATAAAAGTTGATTATTTTATTGTAAAAGTGTAACTTTTATCACATTTGAATTTCATGCATAGAGGTATGCATAAAAGTTGATTATTTTATTATAAAAGTGTGACTTTTATCATATTTGAATTTCATGCATAGAGGTATGCATAAAAGTTGATTATTTTATTATAAAAGTGTTACTTTTATCACAATTGAATTTCATGCATAGAAGTATGCATAAGAGTTGATTATTTTATTATAAAAGTGTTACTTTTATTATATTGGATTTAATGCATAGAAGTATGCATAAAAGATATTCTTTTTATACTAAAAGTGTGATTTTCATCATAAATGGATTTTATGCATAACTTAGATGCATAAGAGAAATTCTTTTATTCTAAAAGTGTAATTCCTACTAAATTGAATTTATGCATAGGAAGATGCATAAAAGATTGATTCAAAAGTGTCATTCTCATCTAAATTGAATTTATGCATAGGAAGATGCATAAAAGATTGAATTTTAATTCAAAAGTGTCATTTTCATTTAAAATGAGTTTATGCATAGGAAGATGCATAAAAGATTGATTTTTACTTCGAAAGTATTAATCTCCTTAAATGGAATTTATGCATAAATAAATGTGTAAAGAAATCTTATATCAAATATAAGAATTCTCTTGTATTCTATAAATAGATATGAGATGTGATAGGATGTGATAAGAGGTGTATAAGATGTGATAGGAGGTGATAAGATGCTTATGAAATAAGTTAGCAGGTGATAAGATGAATTAAGATGTGATAAGATGTGTATGAGATGAGGTAAGAAGTGTATGTGATAGGATAAGATGTATATGGGTTGTGATAGGGCAAGAATGGATGTGATGTAAAAGATTAGATGTGAAGGCATATGGGGTTATATGAATGGGAATGTGGTAATGGATGTATGTATGTGGATGTGTGAATGTGGAGATGGGAGTGTGGATGTATGATTGTGAAAATGGATGTATGCATGAAGATGTATATGCGTAGATGTGAATGTGGATGTAGATGTGGATGTATGTATGTGTGTGGATGTATAGATGTGAATGGGAATGCGGATGTGGATGTATGTATGTATGTGGATGTAGATGTGAATGTATAGATGTGAATGGGAATGTGGATGTGGATGTATGTATGTATGTGGATGTGGATATATGAATGAGGATTTGATAATGGATGTATGCATGTAGATGTAGATATATGGATGTGAATGTGGATGTGGATGTGGATGTGGATGTGGATGTGGATGTATGGATGTAGATACGGATGTGGATGTAGATACGGATGTGGATGTTTGTATGTATGTGGATACGGATGTGGATGTTTGTATGTATGTGGATGTAGATGTGGATGTATAAATGTGAATGGGAATGTGGATGTGGATGTATGAATGTGAATGTGGATGTGGATGTGGATGTATGGATGTGGATATGGATGTGTATGTATGAATGTGGATATGAGATGTGGATGTATAAATGAGGATGTGAAAATGGATGTCTGCATGTAGATGTGGATGTATGGATGTGAATGTGAATGTGTATGTGAATTAATGTGTCGTCGATATGAGGAAATGGATGAGAATGAGTACACATTGAATGGAATGTGGAATAAGTAATGTGGACTAAGGAGAGATAATGTGGAAAGACGAGAGTTCGATTTAGAAACTGTATTTTGTGACTGTTTGTAAATGACTGTTTTATGTCAAGAATGCTGGGGAAGCATTTTTGACCGTCTTGTGGATTAAGGTCATGAAGACCTAATTGTTAAAGTTGCAACTGCTGACGGAGAGTCAATGGAGGACGTCTCACGTAGCAAGGTCGACCGAGGTCTTGACCAGCCTCGGTTCGATTTAAATGGTGAGCTTCCGGTACGGTGGATGAGGGACCAAGGAAGCGGCCTATGAGTGAAGCGCTAGGTCACCTGCGAAGGATCCTAGAGGGTGCTGACCATACAGTGCTCGGGATCTGGGTCGCCGAAGATACCCACACGTGCGTCGTGGAAGATATTGGAACAAGGAATAAGAGTTGTTTTCTGAAACCGGGCATGGATCTGGTTGATTGATCTTGCTAATCCTCAACGGATGAGTCCATGGCTCTTTTATATGGATCTGTGGGTTGATCTTGCTGATCTTCCACGGAGATTCCATTCTGTTATATGAATATATTGCCGGTTACTATGAGCTAGGAACTATGGAAAAGGCCCCTGAGTGAACAGGTGGTGAGCGTTCTGGTTGCCAATGATGCCATAAGTATACCGATGAATGAATGACTAGAAATAAGGATTCAATCAGAGACTATGAGGATTGTCATCAGTGACATAATGGTTTCATTAAAGGATTGTTTTAAAGTTAGCTGATGCTAAGAAAAAGGCAATTTCATATTGGGTGTGTAAGTGGTGTGACTAGTTTTATGTTTGCATGAACTTCCGGCTAGGGGGCCTTGGAACTCTTTTCCTTGGTACCCGGGACTAAACCTAACCAAATTCTTAATTGGATCCCATCACTAGAGTGGTTGGGCGGTTGGCTAACCCATGGGACTGGATGGGGTTAGGCTGGACTGATGGATCCGTAAATGGAGACTCAAAAATTCTATTATTACGATAGATGAAGTAAATCCCGGATAGTAATTGTTCTATGGATAGGAATCAACGGCTGTGCCTCTTGATGGGGAAAAAAGCGTTGATCCCAATGATCCAAGTGCAAGTTTCTTCCTTGATCTGACCGAGTATCTTTATAGGTGCAGTCGGATCAGATTGATCACTAATGGACTTGACTACGTTAGAGTAAATAGTTATCTTGGTGGAATCGCCCGTGCTTTCCGGGTAAGGGAAGTTTTTTCGAGTCCGGTTTTGGAAAAACCGACGGATTAGTCTCTTGTCCGGATATCCGTGGTGGACGAGGCCCCGAATGTGGGACCCCTGTCCCGCGCGAGAAGTGCTACTTCCACTGCTAGTACTCCGAAACTGTTGCTCGGTGGGAACAAGGGGATCTCACAGAAAGTGTGGGTATACTTCATGAAGGAGAAGGGTGAGGTGTTCACTCATTTTCAAAATTTCAGAGTTATGGTTGAAAAGCAAACATGGAAATATGTAAAGTGCCTAAGGTCAGATGGAGGGGGAGAGTACTTCTCCAATGAGTTCTCTGAATTTTTGAAGAAGAATGGTATTCGTCGGAGACAGTTTACATGCAGATACACTCCGTAGCAAAATGGAGTTGCTGAGCGGAAAAACAGACACATTGCTGAGATTGCGCGAGCATTGATGGGAGAGAAGAATATGCCGCATAGCTATTGGGCTGAGGCTGTTTCTATAGCAATTTACATCATGAAAAGGACTCCAACTGTAGCCATACATGATGTAACTCCAGAGGAGAGGTTTACTGGCAGAAAACTTGATTTGTCTCATCTGAAAGTCTTTGGATGCATTGCATATATGCATGTGCCAGATGAGCAAAGAACTAAGCTGGATCCAAAAGCTGAAAAATGTGTGTTTATTGGGTATTCCCTTGAGCAAAAGGGATACAGGTGTTATAACCCTGCTACACGTGAGTTGAGGGTAAGCAGGGATGTTGTTTTTGATGAAATGAGCAGCTGGTATGCTGCTGAAAAAGAAGCTGTTGGGGCTGGAAATGTGGTTGCACAGAATACAAGTCAGCAATCACAGTCTTTGAGTGGACCAGGAGAGTCCTCATCTAGTGGTTCAGTTGATAGACCATGGAGTGGCAGGCTGCATCATAATACTAGTCCTGCAAATGTGATTAGTACATCACATAGAGAAAGTGGTTGAGCCCCTTAGTATGCCTGACATTTTTGTAGGGCATTCTCATGTTGATGGAGAGTCTAGTGGCTCAGAGATGAGCCTTGATGAGGATCTTGAGATACAAGCTACTATGAGAACACCTGGTGTAAAGAAGGCTATGGCACATCACTATGCATACATGGCAAAAGTTGTGCAGGTTGTAAAGCCTACATGCATTGATGAGGCTATTGGAAATGTGTGTTGTTAGAAAGCTATGGATGAGGAGATGGATGCACTATACGAAAATGAGACTTGGGATTTAGTGCAATTGCCTAAAGGCAAGAAAGCCATTGGATGCAAGTGGGTGTACAAAGTAAAACATAACAGTGATGGAAGCATAAGCAGGTATAAGGCTAGATTGGTAGCCAAAGGATATGCATAGACATATGGCATTGATTATGAGGAAACTTTCAGTCCAATTGCCAAGATGGCAACAGTGAGAGTTGTGATAGCACTGGCTACGCCAAAGCAATGGTCTTTACATCAGATGGATGTAAAGAATGCATTCTTGCATGGGGATTTGCAGGAAGAGGTGTATATGTTGCAGCCACCTAGTTATGAGGATGTGAGTCACCCCGAGCGTGTTTGCAGGTTGAAGAAAGCCTTGTATGGCTTAAAACAAGCACCAAGAGTATGGTTTGACAAGATTTTCAAATATCTTGTTGGCTTTCATGTAGCCAATGCAGATTTCTCGCTACTTGCATGTGAGACATAGTGATAGAGGGGTTGTGCTTGTTGTCATCTATGTAGATGACCTGATCATTACAGGGTTGTGCTTGTTGTCATCTATGTAGATGACCTGATCATTACGGGGGACCATGATGCAAAGATCTTTGATGTAAAGATCTTGCTTAGATAGAAGTTTGAGAGATGAAGGATCTGGGGGAGCTCAGATATTTCTTGGGCATTGAGGTGATTAGGTCACCACATGGAATTGGATAACTGCAGAGATAGTATGGCTTGGACATGTTGTCCAAGTATGGTATGATAGGTTGTAAGCCTATCTCAGTGCCATTGGATCAGAATGGCAACTTGAGTGCAGATTTAGGAGAGATTTTGGAGGATCCTACTATGTATAGGTGCATAGTAGGAAGCTTGATCTACATGACGATCACCAGACCAGAGTTGAGCTATGTTGTTGGGTTGGTGAGTCAATTTATGCAAGTTCCTTGGAACCTGCATTCGGATGCATTGAGATGCATACTGAGGTATGTGAGGTCTACTTTGCATTGTGGACTATTTTATGAAACAGGGATAGAGATATGTGTACATGGGTACACAGATGCTGATTGGGTTGGTAGTATCTCAGATAGAAGATCTCCTAGTGGCTTCATGTTTTCTTTGGGGAGTGCACTTGGAGCAACAAGAAGCAGCCTACGGTTGCTCTATCTAGTACTACTACAGAGGTCGAGTATAGAGGTGCTGCTATGGCAGCATGTGAGGTAGCTTGGTTGAGAAAGCTACTTTGCTGATTTGGGTTTATCAGTGGATAGACAAGTTGTCATTTTCTGTGACAACATTAGCAGTATACAATTGGCTAGGAGCCCAATTTTTCATGCTCGCACGAAGCATATAGATGTCCACTACCATTTTGTCAGAGAGAAGGTTTTGGCAGGAGACATTGACCTTGTTTATGTCAGCACATAGGATTAGGTAGCTGACATCTTCACCAAAGCATTGGGTACATAGAAACTCCGCAGATATTCAAGGCTTTACTTGGTGTACATGAGATGGAGTTGAGCTAGAGGGGGAGTGTTGAGATATCAAGCTCATCTAGTGAGGCGGTGGACACTGATGACCCGCATGGGGGACAGGCCCCACACTTACACCATTGGCATGGTTGGTGAGATCATGGGTGATATGCGGCCAGTGGGATGACAGGCTGTGTGACAGCCATTCTAGAGATTGGCATAGTTATAGCGCTAGCTCATTTAGTTGGGTTCACACTATAGAGAACCCTAGTATGTATTTGGTTGAGTACCTTTTCATATGGAGTGTACTCTTATCTTTGTATATGGTGTGTTGAGTGTTGTGTGAAGAAGAAGAAGATTTTCAGCCTCTCACCTTGTGTGTTCTCTTTTAGGGTTTTGTGAGTGTGTGTGTGCTTGCAAGAGCTCAAGCTCTCTTCTCCCCTCTTGCATCTTTTCACTTAAGACCGACATCAACAGGTGCCCTGGGTTGATACCCATACATAAGCATGAACGGACTATAACTAGTAGCCGTATGCTTAGAACTGTTATAGGCAAATTTCATCATTGGAAAATACTTCTCCCAACTTGATAGTTTTCCAGAGATATACGTATCTAAAATCTAATTCACACGCTCTATTTGCCCAGACTACGGGTGATTAGAGGAACTCATTCTCAAAGTAGTTCCCAATTTCTTGAAAACTTCCTGCCAAAAATGAGTCGTAAACTTAGAGTCTCGATTGCTCACAATATCAGAAGGTAGACCATACAGTCTAAACAGCTGCTCGACAAATCGGTAAGCCAATTCCAATGCTTAGATGCTGTCTTTATGGGTAAAAACCTAGCCATCTTTGTCAATCTATGCACGACTACCCAAATGGCATCGTGACCCTTGCTAGTACGTGGAAGTCCCGTAATGAATTCCATGGAAATACTTTCCCACTTTTGTGACGGAATATTCAAAGAATGTAATAACCCAGTAGATTTAAGGCATTCAGCCTTGTTTATGTGACATTGATGACATCAAACCACATAACTCTTAATAAAATCTTTCATTTTTGGCCAGTAAAATGTCCTTCTAACCAAAGCCAAGGTTCAGTGTATGCCAGGATGCCCTCCCGAGATGGTGCATCATCATGGCACTCAAAGAGGATCTTGAGTCTAATTTCTGGCACATCCGACATGCAAACCTTATCATTTCAGAATAAGAGATCATTACAAATAAAAAATTGGTTAGCTTTTCCTTGATTCACTAGGTTTTGATCTACCTCAGAGTTAGACCCCAATTCTGTCAAATTCCAATACATTCTAAATAAAATATCTATATTGCATTTTCCCTGAGTGAATTGTATAAGTTAGAAGTAATTTCTATGAAGCTAAGTTCATTAACTTCACCTTTTCGACTCAACATATTAGCAATGCGATTTGAGCTACCTTTCCTGTATTTAATCATGAAATCAAAGTCTTGCATCAACTCAACCCATATGGCCTTTCTACCTTTCAAGTCTAGCTGATTCAAATGTACTACAAAGATTGGTGATCTATCAAGACCACAAATTGAGAATCGTAGAGATATTGTCTCCATGTCTTTAAAGCATAAATGATCGGATACAATTCTTTCTCCTGAACTAGGTACCTAGTATGTGCATCGTTGAATTTCTTACTCGTAAAGGCCACGGGCTTCCCCTCCTGGAACAAAGCTACACCTATTGCAAAATCACTAGCATTAGTCTCAACGATGGAAGGCCTTCTAGGATCTGGCAAGGCTAACATGGGAGCTTCTCGAACTTTATTTTTCAAAGTATCAAAAGCTCCCTGTAGCTTCTCATTCAACTCAATTGGAGAATTAGACTTCTTATTTTTACCCTTAAGAAGATTGGTAAAAGGCACTATCAACTTCAAATAATCCTTGACAGATTTTCAAAGAAACATCACGAAACCTAAGAAAGATCTTAATTGCTTGACTGTATGCAAAATTGGCCATTACAAAACCTTTTGGATTCGATCCAAATCTATACTTAAGCCATCTTGAGAGATTTTATGACCCAAGTATAACAATTCCTTCTTGAAGAAATCACACTTAGATAATTTACAATACAGTTTCTCTTTCCTGAGCTTTCCTAGAACCTCTTTAAGATAATCCTCATGCTCAGCCAAAGTTTTACCATATATCAAAATGTTATCTAAGAAAACCACCACACATTTTTCTAACAAGTCTCGAAATAAATCATTCATCATCTATTGGAAAGTTGTTGGTGCATTAGTAAGACCAAAGGTTAACACTAAAAATGTTATCTAAGAAAACCACCACACATTTTTCTAATAGATCCCGAAATAAATCATTCATCATCTATTGGAAAGTTGTTGGTGCATTAGTAAGACCAAAGGGTAACACTAAAAATTTGTAATGGTCGTAACGTGTCTTAAAAGCAGTTTTACGAACATCTTCCTCTCTGCAATATGGATCTAATGATAATTGGTTTGCAAATCATGCTTTGTGAAATACTTAGCTCCTTGCAACCTATCAATAAGATCATCTGATCTAGGCAATGGGTATTTATTTTTAATTGTAACCTTGTTAAGACATTTGTAATCAATATACATTTGAGCCAGGTACCTTGATCTTTTTTCTTGACCAGAAGAACTATACTTGGCCTAATTTGACCCATCCTCAAGCATTCAGCTAGCCGCCTGGCTACCTCATCTTCCTCAGTCTAGCTAAGCCGCCGAGGAATACTAACAGGTAGTGCACTTGGTATAATTTTTTGGTCCACCTCTCGTTTAGGAGAGATAATCCATGAGGTAACTCATCAGGAAATATATCCTGAAATTTGCTCTTAATGGAATTTAACACTTTACTTTTCCAAACATCTAAAGAAATAGTGTTGACATCAAAATGGACACATGACAATAGTGGATCCATGACCAATTAGAAAAGTTCATAGTTAAAAAGGTTTTCCATTAACTCAAGCTCATTAATGAGAGTTTCCTTGGGTATAACAACTTTTCCCTTAAGAGTAACAAGGTTTCCATTGCAATGGAAAGACGTCAAATGCTTGACCCTCAACACAAAAAAACTTTATTTTTTCGATGAAACCATTCCATCCCTAAAATGATGTCTACATGACCCAAGCTCATGACATGAAAATCAAGTCTTTTTGAATACAACTCGATGTCTAGTGGCAACTTTGACACCTTCTTGTCCCAAAATTGGACTTGTTCTCCAGCCATCCTAACCTTGTACATGTGATCATTCTGAGTGGTTTCCAACGTCATCCTCTGTAGTACCACAATGTTGTCAATAAAATTGTGAATACTACTGGGATCAAATAATATATGAACCTCATGTCCATTTATTGTTCCATAAATACGAAACAATTCGTTTGGACCAAAAACATCCTTTTTTACTGAAAGTACAATCTGGACATTAGCTTCCTTCAAGATACATAATATTGACTTCAAAAAATTTACCTTGAAGTTCTATAATGTGTGCAGATTTCTTCGATGTAAACTTCTTCCATCCTGCCTTTTGCCCAGGTATCGAAGGTGTTGCAGCTCCATTCAAAGGACAGAATTTCTTCATGTGTCCCTTTTCTTTGCATTTTGAAACATGTGATATTATCCCTACTCACAAATTTTATCTTTTTGCTGCTGGTGTTGTCGAAATTTTTTGGTTTTGGTGTAAAAACCATCTTTCTTTTTGGTCCACTCTTCACAAAAGTGAACATGGATTTTTTTTTCTTGATGGTTTTGTAGTGTTGACGCCGGCCATTGTCTTATGAAAAGCCTGAGCTACCTGAATAGCATCCTCAGCTGTTTTGACTTTTTAATTTTTTTACCTCATATTGATAATCATGAGCTAGACCGTTGATGAAAATCCCACATAAGGTATGATCATCTGATTTGGCTTTGGCAGCAAAGTTTTGCACATAATTGTCAAACAATTGATTCCCCATGCTATTTTTAACAAGCTTGGAAATTATCTCGAATTCATCCTCTTGTTGGACGAGTCTTTTTTTTAAAAGCTTCTTTGAAATTTTGCCAAGTCATAGGAATGGAATCTTCTTTGAGATCCTTCCACCAAGTCAATGCCTTCCCTTTTAATAACCCCAAGCCCATCTATAGCTTTTGTGCATCGATAAATAGATGTCAGGCATCTACATATTCTTGAGTCTTCTCCTTTTCCTCACCATCGTACACCTTTGGTGCAAATGACGGAGCAATTGCTTTGGTAGGAGAGAGCAGAAGCGCTGCTAAAAGAGCCTTTTGTAGAGTCAACATATGCACCTTCAATGACTCCATCTCGTTATGGCATTTGGCAATAGTTGCTTCCAGATGCTTTTTCATTTTCGTAAATTCACTCTTTCCAACAGCCTTCTCTTCTTCAATAACTTGGAATTTAAGATCTTCCCTTCCTGAATCGGGATGATCACACATCTTGTCGACATTATCATTGATCGAGAAGTCCATGTGAGCCATGGTAATAAGGTTCTCCAAAAATCAAGAATCACTTGAGATCTAACTTGACTTGACCACCCTTGACCAAAATGATCTAGCAAATTGATTTACTAGAATTGATTGCACATAAGAAAAAATGCTTTAATTAGCATTTGGTGGCTAAACAATGGTAAAAAATCATGAAAACACCGTCTAGAATGAATCCAAACGGAAATAACTACTAATACAAGGCACACTCACATTAATTATATGCAAATAACTTGCATCTATCTAATGTCAGCATGTGAAAACGTACTTCAACACTAAATAACCCCCAAAATATTAAATTCTCGAGAAAAAAGAATTATTAAAAAATTTCCCTAATTTTTTCTATTTTTCGAGGGCCTCAAAATTCTATCTTATGGCACTCCAAAACTACATGAAATTCTATCTTATGGCACTCTAAATCTAAATTTTCCAAAAAATTTTAGCGATAAATTTCACCAAAATACAATTGGTATACAAAAAATACCAATTTCTAGGATTTCTAGAATAATTTTTAGAAAAATTTCTAAGTCTAGTAATTATGAAAAAAATTACCCCAAGAATCTAGTCGATCAAGAAATGTTTTTTATTTCACCCGACAATGCTCAAATTTAATTAAAACCTATAATTTTAATGAAATTTCTAATTTTATGGAAAAAAATAGATTTTTACAAGAAATCAAATGGTCACGTGCACCCTGAAAGGACACGCCACATGCTGGACGACAAACCCGAATTTTCCAAAAATTGAAAAAAATCCTTTTTCTAATTTTCCATGAATTTTTGAGATTTTTTTAAAAAGATTTTTCCCATATCCCAAACGCACGAGAATGTGAATGGACACAACACCCGAGACCCGAACAACCATCCCGAAATGCGGATAGCCAATGGACATGAAAAATGAAAGGACATGAAGTTTCCTAGAATGCGAGTGGTTAAAAAAAATTTGGACCCGAAAGGTCATGAAATTTCCTAGAATGCGAGTGGTTAAAAAAAATTTGGACCTAAAAGATCAAAAGTTTCAAGATGACTTTTTTTAAATCATGAAAATTATTTTTTAATGATTTAATTTATTTTTATTTTTTACATCATTTCATCGTAAGGACGGGGGCACAGGCTACCTGCTGGCTATGGAAACCCCCCCTGCACGGTTGTGCACGCGATTATGTGAGGGAGAGGGGGGGAAGCAGAAGCTCTTCTTTCCCCTCCACTCCTCCACCCACAACTTCATCATCCTCTTCTCTCATCTCCTTCCCCTCTTCCTCTGTTAAATAGAGTATTTAATTACTAATGATATTATTAGTAATTAATTATCTCCATCCACATAAGGGGTGTTCCCACGCACAAGAGATAAATTGAAAGAAAAATCGGATGAAAGAGATAAAAAAATATGTTGCACACACGGGAGAGAACCCGATGCGTTATCATGCTGCCTCGCACTGATTTTCAGCAAAAAATCAACAAAATTTTGCTAACACGCGAGAAACCCACAAAAATGCATTGAAAATGCCTATTTTACCATGAAAATGCTCTAAAAAAGTCCTAAACAATTCAGAAAATTTCCTAAAAAATTGTAGAGATGTAGGGAATCCTTTCTACCAAAAAACATATCTGTGTAGCATGTGTAGTATTTTGGTAAAAAAATCCATAAAATGCTTATTTTATTAATAAAATAGAGAAAATTTATATTTTCACTCACGAAATTCCCCAACATCGTCGATACGTCCATCCAAGTTGAGAAGCACCACGTTCTGACCACCATATTGATGTTCCCAATGCACAGGCCACCAAAACAAAACCAAAAAACAACATTCTTTTCTTAGTAAACGTTAAAATTTACTTTAAAATGCTAAAAATTTGGTATAATGAGAGAATTAAGAGGAGAAAAAACACCAAAAATTAACTAGAGACCGCTTTGATACCACTATTAAAACCCCAAAGATCTTTATAGCTAATCACTATGCATAAACACACATAATCCATGCATATATTCATCCACCTGACCGAGCCCAAGTGTGCACACATCAAAGTAATGAAGAACCACATACCTATCCTTGGTGTCCCATACCATCAAGAGGTATATCTTCAAGCCACCAGCAACACGTAGCTCTAGTATGAAATGGCAACAAAGTAGATACTATGCTCTACACAAGAGAACATCCCTTGAGAGTGCCCCATGCTCCTATTATATAGGAGAGCTCTCAAGTGACTCTTGACCCTCCATTTCCATGTATGACCTTTGGTTGCCTGACCCTAACCCTAACCCTAACCCTAGTTAGGTCTAACCCTTGTCCCACTAGAGCATGTTCCCATGATCCCATGCTCACATGCCTAGGGTGGGTTCGCCTCCTAGTATATGCACATAATATGATGTGCACATAACATTGTTCAAGTTGGATTCTAGAATCCCTAGTTGTTAAGGTGCTTTTACTGGTTTCATGCTATTTAAACTTTAAAAAACTATTTACTTTGTGAAGCTTCTTTTTCTCTCTTTGTCCAGTTCTTAGAAGAAACGACCTCCCAATCTTAGCTTATTTGCTTCGGCAACAAGGAGTCAAAGACTTCAAAGCATGTTGCTTTGTGGTCAATCTTCTAATTCTGGTGGAAACATCCTCTCAGTTAGTGCTTGCACCACTTAGTCCTAGTCTTTAAGAGAGAAGACTCACTATTTGCCTCATGGGATCTTCTTGTAGTAGAGAGCTACTGCATAGCAATTCCCAAGAATAGAAGAGACCTGTCCTCCTAAAGACCAAAGTTGAAAGTCTTCAAAAACCAAGGATGCATCAAAATAGGTTCCTATTAGAGAGGCAGAAATCCCTCATGGTGGTCAAAAGAATAATGAGTGGGAGGGAGTAGAAGGAAAAACTAGCTATAAACATGGTTGGCCAATTAGCTTAGGTCATCTTTGTGAGCAAAGACAACTCATAGCACTACCACTCCCTAGTTGTTAGTTGCAAAACACAAGGGACCTTCAAGTGATGAGAATAATTTTGTTTTTGTTGGGCGTATCATTGCTTTGAAAGAGTATACTAGTACAAATAAGATTTACTTTCTTGTTGAGCGAGAGATCTCTTTAAGGTGTGCCATTAGTCTCTACAAAAAGGACTTTGAAAACACCAAATTACAATCACTAATGCAATTAAAATACGAGGATTGGTAAGTTTTGCTCATTTTTATTTTTTTACAATCTAGTTAACCACTTTTTTTCTCTCCTCTTGAAATTTGGTTTTTCCTCTTGATGCAATCATTTCATTGACTTGGATCACAGGCTGGAGATAAGCGGACTCGATCTGCCAGCAAGGGTAAGCCACCGTTTCTCAGGCCTGCCTGAATGATTCTACCATAGAGGCCGATGATAGACAATGACTCCCCTCCAAACACGGCCTACAACTTTTATTGTACCATGCTCTCCGAGAGGGAGCAACTATCCTCGAATCGAGAGTTGCCGAATAGAGATCCCAATTTAAGGGTCCTTCAAGCTAGATACTCCCAATCTGTCAGAGAACCAAAAAAGACTCTTGCCCTTTCCCTCTTTTTCTCGACTCTTTTTCAGTCTCAATGCTGAGTAGTTGCCCCTCTCTGACCCTTCCCACCAACGGAAGCAAAGAGCTCGTTCCACTTCTTGGATCTGGTTATATGGTCGGTTTGTGACCCGCGGATGCCTTCAGCACCCTTGGGCGATCTCGTAGTTCCTACGGGATGGGGGCGATGGGGTCAGTCCACGGATCTTGATTCCTTTCACTACATTGTGCCCAGGGAGTTGAATAGAGATAGTCCATGAGGTTGTTCGCAAAGGGCCAGCTCGATTCTCTTCCCTAGGATGTTCAAGCTTATTTCGAGTTAGTGGCCAGCCTTTTTGGTGATGAGAAGTCTTCAAGTGACTTTGAAGAAGAAGAGGATGACAAAGATGAGAGAGTGAAGTAGAGCACACCGCTTCACCTATTCCTAAGCACCAAGTAGAGGCAAGAAACATGGTAGAGCTTCAAGTAAGTCAACAGAACCTAAGTTCTTAAGTGAAGCTAATATTATTCCATCTAGTTCAGGGGGGATATTTTACCCGTTACTAGGAAATCAAGTTCTTACAACAAACTATGGTAAAAGGTTAATGAATAGAACAAGGTAGATCCCTTGCCTTGTCTCTTACCAATTAATGTTATTGTTTGGCCACCCATTGATCCTGAAACTAGTAGAAGACCTCTTGAGGTCCGTAGTGTGCAAGGAAACCATGTGCATAATTTGAAACAAAAAATGAAAGCGAAACCTTCAACCATGTTTTTACCTCTTCTTATTTTGGTTGATAAGGAAACGTGTCCAAATAAGGAAGCATGGAAAAATTAAGAGGAGAATATTATAAATATTGGGTTCTTGGTGGAACTCACGCATGGATTTGCCAAGAAATTACTTAACATAGAGTTTATATAAACACATCGAACATTCAAAACTGCTCTTTGTTGAGTGTACATTAGGTTGATGATTGAAGAAGCCACAGTTCTTTCCCTCTACCACAAATTGGACTCAAATTTTAGATTGTAAATGACCTTTTTACAAAATATTAAGTTCTTCCACAATGAGTGGGTCGAACACCTAAGGGAACAAGGTAGATGAGAATTTGTGGGTTGCTCTTTGTGACAAATATGGTTTGGAGACCAAGAAGAAAGGTGTAGATCAAAAGCCCAACATAAAGGGCGATGACAACTTCTTTCAGCTTTCTTTTCAGGATGGTGAAGTCTGGGATTTTTAAGAAGAGATTTTCAAGCTCTAGGATGAGGGAAAATTGAAAGACCAAAAGTTGACAAAACCTTCTCAAAGTTCCAAAGTTAAAGCAAGTAAAGGAATACGAGATAAATCCTTAATCCTAAGGTTCTCTCATGTGTGAAGGTTGGAATTATTTCCCTTAAAGAGATGGGTGCGGAATTTGAAAGGTACTTTTGTTTAACTATTTTACTTTTTAAATGCATTTCAAGTTTCTATCTTTTTTATTTACTTGTTGCAAATTTTTCTAGGCAAAAATCATATTTGTACATGTAACATATTATGAGTGAAAAGTTAAACTGTGCAAATTGGTGGGATGAAGTAATCCATCATAGTTAGTATGGAGATATTTTTTCCTCTATTCTCACAAGCGGTGAGTAATTATACAAATCCTTTTCCTTTATCTTTTGTGGCAATTTGGATTCTAGAATCTCTTTTGTGAGCTCAAAATCTCTTTTGTGGCAATTTGGATTCTAGAATCTCTTTTGTGAGCTCAAAATCTTGTCAAATTGGATTCCAAATTCCAAAATGTCTGCCTCAAGTGTTTTGTGTTTTTGGTCTTCATTTGTTAATCTAGTTTCTAGGTTTAAAATTCTTTACCTTGTTTTTTGGGATTCTTGAATCCAAATTTAGTAGTCAACGTGGCTTTATTTGTATAGTGAAGCCTTCCTTCTTGTTCTCTAATAATATCTTTTTGTGTTTTAATAGAATTGAGACCCATGTGTTAGCAGCATTCCTTTGACTTTGACAAACATGTCTCCCATTGTGTCGACAAGAGAGAAAGAGGAGGCACAACAAGAAAAGAACATTACCAATGTGTTTAGATTTGTTCTTGACAATGTTACTTAAGCTCCAATGAAGTGGTGTGTGCATGAGGGAAGGGTCAAAGAAATGGATCATTTTTTTGCAGCCTATCCTTACACTTTGGCCATCATAGATGCTCCTTACACTTTGGCCACCATTATAGATGCCCCTTATAGCTTTAGAGCTCCAAACTCCATCAAAAATGATATCAAGTATGGTGCTTTGTGTAGAAAAAAATAATTGAGGCTTTTGGTAGAGTTATGGCTTATGAGTCTTGGGCACTAGTATTTTTCCATGCTCACGACCAAATAACCTACAGCATAAAAAGCTTTCTATGATATGACCATGGTGTATGAGCTCAAGTTCAACTCAATCATGAGTAGTCTTCATTACTCATAGTTCTTAGTTTTCTTGTGTTTTGATCTAAGCTTTGTTTTCTTGTGGAGAGGACAAAACCAAACATACAAACTTGTCAATCAACTTTCGTGGGCTTTATGAGTTTGCCACAATTGCTTTTCACTCTGCTTTAGGTTTTCAAGGAAGAGCAATCCCATTCTCCGAGAAACCTTCTCCGAGTGAGTTGAAAATTAGAGCCAAACTTGGCAGCAATAAACCCCCAAAAATGGTATTTTTTAGACTATATTTCACAACACAAATGCAATTAGAGAACAGTGCTTCACTTTTCGCCACTCCTACAACCATAAGACATACACACTTACATAATACCTCTCTATTAACCAAACGAAAGACACCAAAATTCCATGAACCACCAACACACAAAACCAATCTATATCACAATGCATATATAATTGACCTTTCTTACATAACCACAACTATGTTGGAAGATCCCAAAACTGCCTGAACCACCAACACACAAAACCAGTCCATAATAAAGGTAGAGAAAACATTGTAACCACCCAAAATTGAACCACACAAAACATTATAACTATCCCTTGTCCTGAAAACCCCAAAAAGGCATAAACATTATAACTATCCCTTGTCCTTCAAACCCCAAAAAGTCATAAACATCCAACAAAACATAACCACATTTAGCCACACTCTTTCAAGGTGCGACATTTGATCGCCTACCTCTAAGTGCTTGAAACAACTCAATTTTTGTTAGAGCTGCCTATGAGCAGTCGCATCCAAACCAAGTACCTGCAAGTAAACAAAGTACACGTGCTTGCATGGAATGTATGTAGAGCACTTGCTCTCTCTTTTTTTGAAAATCTTCACATGTGCATCTTGGAAAGCTTTTGATCATAATGGAGTAGTTCACTCCCAATGCTCTAGATCCATCAGTGCTTACATAGAAGATATGAGACTCATTGCATGCCACTATGGCCTCACGGATTACCTATGCATCCAAGTTCCAACCCTTATCAACATTCTCATTAAATTATTTTGTTAGCCTTGTCCTCCATCTCACAATTTTCCCGTCACAAAACCGTGGACAAAAAGCACTAGACACCGCACCATTTGCAACTGTATCATTCCTTGTGCTTTGTGGAACAACAATCCTTTTTTGTAAGCATTTGCACCTCATGACAATCCAAATTGGTACCTTCCTCCACAGGCCAAACCCCGAGCGTCGGTCCTGGTGTGCCTATCACATGATCCTCGTCAACAGCCCAAGAGTGTGTCAAAGACGAATTGCAGAACCATACATACTCCCCAACAACTCCACCGGGATACTTTCTGTGACCCCAAAAACATGGGGCCGGCACTCCACTATTTTTGTCCAACCCCACATCAATAATTTGAAGTCCACATCTGACATTCTGTTTTGTCCAACCCAAAACAAGTTACTTTTCTACATAATGTCACTCCAGAAATATTATGAGTTTTTTGCTAAGTAGCTACTCTATGTGAGATCTTATTCTATTCAAGGTTGATGTTGTTAGGCTATGGGGGAAGCTCTATGTGCTTTTCTACTCTCTTAGGGCAGTGCATGGCATGGGAATTCACATTCTCGTCATCCATATATTTTACGCAACAATGTTGGCATTTATCCCCTATATTATGCCAACTTGTTACATGTAACCCACACTTGGATGCAAACATTTTACCCAAACAAATCCAAAATAGAAAAATGTTTGTTGAGGGCATAATTAGGGCACTTAAGTGAGCATTAAGGATGCATGGGGGGTTTGAGATGAAGTTGAAGGGTTATGGAGGTGATGTATGAGACATAGACAAAGTTCAAGGTGATGCATAGATGAATGGTTTTGTTTTGAAGGATAAATGACTGTGTTTGGAATGATTAATGGTTGTGTTTTGATGTGCAGGCAATCCACCACTACTGATGGGGGAAAGTGTACCGAGAGAGAAAAGGCACAAGCAGAAGGAAGGGGATTCTCAGGCAACAGTGAGTTTGGATCAAATTAATCGTGTTGTGGAGACTAATATTAAGGGTATTCAGGATGCTAGGGAGGAGGTGAACAGTCAGACAGTGAGACTGACTCTATGTCGGGTAGCTCTCCGGGTAGCTCTCTTATGCATGAGGGTAGTGGCAAAGAAGCTTTTTTAAAAATTGTGCCTTATATGTGATGCGATCAAAGGTGCCTCCATTGGAGGATAACAAAGATGAGAACAAGATTTACATTGACAAAGGTGAGGATATCATTAAAAAAACTAGATTGTTTAGTTGTTTTCAATGTCCTATGATACCCTTGTGTAGACTTATTCCTTATTCCCATGTTAGGGGTTTAAGGGATGATGTTTTTGGTCTAAAGATTGTATTTGGCAAAAGAGGGATATGTGACAGAAAAGGGAGCATTTATAGTTTCCATTTGGACATGTGAAAAAGAGACTACCTATGTGAATGATGAGATTACTAGTGGATGGGATGCTATTTGGCATGACATCAAAAGGGAGTTTGAGGAGGAGTTAAGAAGTAGATCGGAGTTGCACATCCTTGTAGGTAGGATGTTTTATGTGTGCGAGGGCAGCCATCGTACGGTGTATTGTGTATCAAAGAAAGATTTTCTCAAACAAGAGAAAAGCACCACCGTGTATTGTGTACGATCATTGATCCTACACGTGTGAGCGAGGTCGCTCTCTTGGCAAGCCTTCAATGGATGAATTAGTAAGTTGTATATAAATTTATGATTGAGATCTTGATCATGTCATGTTTTTCTCAGCAAATTGTAATTTTTGTCTTTATTTTTTAAAGCTTAAATACTCATGCTTTGATAACCACAACTTTGCGGGACGAGATTGTGAATTGTGCCAACATTAGTGCTGCCAATCATGATGATTACATGAAAGATTTACCAGAGAGAGATAGAAAGTTAATTACTTTAATTAGAAAGAAGAATACAAAGGGAGATGAACCTTGGTACCCTCTTACTCGTAGATACTTGGGCAAGCTTGTTTATAATGTGAGTATTTGATAGCTTAAGATTTATTTGATACTCATGCTTTGCTTTAAATTGTCATGTGATGAGATTCGATGTTATGTGAAGGTTCAAATTACTCCAACCTTGAACAAAAAGCTTGAGCAAGTGCCCTTGACCATGGGAGAAGAAGAGGTGAAAAAAATTGAAGCCAAGGAGATGGAGGAATTGGCCACCCCACGAGATATGGTGACCACATAGGGAAGTATTTTGTAGTGTGTTTTGCAATGGTGAATTGCATTTCTATTGAGATTAATATAGAGTGACTCTATTTGCGTTTCAAGACAATGTTAATTTTGGACATAGTGTGTTGAGAATGATATCCATTTGTGTAGATCC
Organism: Cibotium barometz; assembly: GCF_041138505.1. Lineage (NCBI taxonomy): Eukaryota > Viridiplantae > Streptophyta > Polypodiopsida > Cyatheales > Cibotiaceae > Cibotium > Cibotium barometz. The sequence goes on from NC_141052.1 coordinate 3,755,756, forward strand.
TCTTAGCATTATTGATCCAAAGCATAGTGATGCATGGCATACTAAAGTGTGGTCATAGTGTGTTGAGAATGATATCCATTTGTGTAGATCCTCTTAGCATTATTGATCCAAAGCATAGTGATGCATGGCATACTAAAGTGTGGTCCTTAAAGTGGGATGCGGATATCTTTGCAATATTGGAGAAGCTGAATTTATTAGTGTTGTGTGATGTACCAATAGAGTCCAAAATCTTTTGGTTGGGTTTATTGGAGGCACAAGAAAGACAACCAAGAATATGTTTGGCCTTGTGTGTGGAGATCATGTCTATACAAAGTAAGCCATGGTTTTCTATAGCTATTTGTGTTTAGTTGTTTGCAATTTTCAAAACTTGCTCTTATGTCATATGCATACTTTCCTTTGTGATGTGATTTATTTTTACTTTGAAGCTGGCTTCAAAAAGAGGTCCCTCTTGAAAAGATTTTACAAGGGGCAAATGCTATCCTTAAAGATTTTGTGGATGAACCTAATGGCGTGGTAGTGCCCAATGCTCTATGATTATTACAAGGAGATAAAGATTGAGAAGAGGAAGTAATTGTTCCCTCTTGAGAGACAGGCCAAGACACAAGGGAAAAAGGAGTGCTAAAAAGGCAACAAAGAAGTCTGACATGGTCCAAATGGCTGTTGAGAGGTTGTGTGAGGTCCCTGCCCCCTCCGCGATGCTCTGTCGTGGCGACGGAAGCGGCATCGGCCTCCTGCACGGGACGAGGATCCACACTTGGGCCTCGCTTGCTCGCGGATGTCCGGGACGAGAGGCTAGCCCAGGTGATCCCTTCGAGACTTGGACCTAGAAGACTCCCCTCGCGCCTGAAAGGCACGAGCGATTCCACCATGGAAAAAATCTTATAACGGGGGAATTACTCTAATGAGTCAAAGTCTTAACTAGTTAAATTGACCGAACCTGAAGTCACATAGTCAGATCAAGAAGAGACTTGCACTTGGTCCATGGAATCACCGCTTTTTTCCTCATCTACAAGGCACAGCCCGCTGATCCCCTCCCACAGAACAAGGTGTTCTCAGGATTTAAACTAATTAACGTAACTAATCGTATCTAGTTTTCTCAGGAATCCTCCGATCTCCAGCCTAACCCCATCTGGCCCATGGGTTAGCCAACCACCCGCCGACCACTGTATTGGTGGGATTCCTTTATAAAGATTTGGTTGTGTTTTTGCTCGGGTACCGAGGAAAAGAGTTCCCAGGCCCCCTAGCTGGCAATTCATGCAAAAATTAAGGTAGGCATACCACGTACACACCTAATATGAAATTACCATTTATAACAGATTTGACTGACTTTAAAATAATCCTTCAATAGAAATCATAATATTTCTGATCATCATTTTCCAAAATTCCGAGTCCATTGTATTACAATAATATCCTCTGGACTCTCTGTTGAAGACCAGCTGGGCAACCAACGAGATCCAGTATCAAAATTTGGTTCCCAAAATCTTTCCTTTTAGTCCATCTGAAATCTTCCTTGATGTACGCATGCGAGTCCTAGCAACCGCAAGCCCGTGCATTGCGTGGTCAGAACCCTCTAGGATCCTCCTTAGGTGTCCTAGCACTTCACTCACGGACTGCTTCGTTGGTCCTCGCCCATCGTACCGGAAGCACACCATTTTAACCGTATACACACTAAGGTTGGTCAAGACCTTGATAGGCTTTACCGCGCGAGCGACATCCCTTGATGACTCATTTAAATATTTGAATTCCAATATGGTGGAAATTCCTCTTTCATCATTTAAATTTATCTATGAAAAAAGATAAATTAACTAAAATTATTCTTTAATTTTTAATTAAAATATACATTATTTTAGCATCACAATTTTTCTCTTACTTCATTGGAATACATGGATTTCCATTGTCATGGGGGATTACTCTTTTAACATAAAAATGGATTACTAGAAATTTCTCTTTTTTCTAATTAAATATTTATGCATAAACATAAAAATCAAATTTTCCATGAATATAATGAAAATCATTCAATTAATCTAGGATGATTAATCCTAGAATATGGTAGGAAGTCCTCTTTTCATATTATGAATGAAAATGATTTATGTGTTAATTTTTCAAAAATTTTACCATAACTCTGCTGCTGCTATTACTAATAATTCTCAATAATTTTAAAAACATAAAGTTTAGTAATATCATATGATAGAATACCCATTAATTGGATCAATATCCAATTATGGACTTGTTTCCTAATTTTTTCATGAATTAAATAGCATAAAAGCATTAAAAAGCCACTTATTTGGCCTCAATTTGACAAGCATAGAAATTACTTTTAGATTAGAGGATTGCTTCATGAGAAGATTCATTTGAATATATAATAGGTCATAGGAATGACCATTCTTTGGGGGAGAGAGAGAAATGCTTAAAAATAACATTATAATTTAAGCATAAATGGAAATTTATGTGTTTTATTACTACAATTCATTAAAGAACTTCAATTGTATTAAAAAGCCATTCAATTGAATGCTTCTCAAGCTTGAGAGGGGTTGAGAAGAGAGAAACATTTGGAGATTTAAAAAAAAGAGACCATAAACCACACTTTACCTCCTAGATTGATTGATTCTTTAATCAAAGTAGAGGCCCTCAACCAATCGATTGGTTTGGTATGTTGATGAAGACTCTAAGGAAGATTGAAGAGAGAGAGAAGCTCCAATCTCTTCAATTTGTAGAGGATTTTTAGAGGATAATAGAAAATAAGCTTATCTTAGAGTAATACTAGCATAGTTTAGTTCACAGATGAGAATACAAAAGAATGAGGGTCTATTTATAGGTAAGGGAGGCCACTAATTGAGTCCAACTGAGTTCTAGAATTTTCTAGCTTCAGTTTGGTCGAATTTGGACAAGATTTGGACCAATTTGGCTACGTTTTTTATTTGGTTTGATCCAAGAGAGAGGAAAGATAAAAATATCCTATTATTTTTTAGTTTAAAACTCATACACACATGTGAAATAGGCACCTACTTGAAGGGCCCCCTTCTCCTTACCAATGTGTCAAAAATGAATGATTACTCGAGAATATCTCATTTTTTATTAATACTTCATAATTTTTAACTAATAAATCTAATACTCAGTCAACTCTTCATCTTATGTGGGCATTTACTCATTTTTGGGTATTTTCTTTTATTCTTTGGATTTATCTTATCCCTACACTTGGATTAATCTCATTGGTCCATAGGAACCTTAATTGGACCATAATCCAAAATTTTCAAAAAATCTTGACCCTTAGGCTAAGGTCTTCTAAATCATTTTTGTATTTATTTCAATTGTACCTTGGAAAATCTATTTTGATTTTATGTTTCAAGGAAACATTTTTTTGATATTTATAGAATTTATTTATTCAAAAATATCCCAATATTGATTTACCACTCTCTAGAAATTTTTATCTCAGTAGGCCAAACAAGGAAAAATAATATTTTCTTGTATTCAGAAACATAGAACGATTACAAGGGATTGAAGTAGAGGCTTATTTGTTATTCAGGCTGCTGAGGAGGAATCTTACATCCTCTCCCACTTGAAAAATGCGAGATGTCCTCATCTCGCAAAGTGGGGGTAATCATTCGCCAACTCTTCTTCTTTCTCCCAGGTGGCGTCTTCTAGAGGGAAGAACTTCCACTTTACTAAGAATTCTCTAAGGACTCTGCTCCTAAGAATCTTCTCCCGAATGTCAAGGATTTCCTCAGGTTGGAGTACCATCTAGCCTTGAGTCGGAGAGATCAATTGTTCATCATCAAGCATGTGACTCGGGCTAGGTACATACTTCTTAAGCAAACTCACATGGAATACATCATGTACCTTGAGATGGGGAGGCAGAAGAAGTTTGTAGGCTAGATCACCCACTTTCTTGATGACAGCATACAGCCCACAGTATCTGGGAGAGAGCTTCTTGTACTTCCCTAAGGATAAGGAACTTCTTTTTGGTCTTACTCGAATGAAGACCATATCTGACTCTTCAAACTCTCTCTCTGACCTCTTTTTATCTGCATAATGCTTTTGTCTGTCTTGGGTTGCCTTTATATCTTTACACAGATTGATTGCATCTGCTGGTCCATGTCATCAAGCATTTGTCTAGACATTTCGACTCTAATCAATGGGTTAGACCAAGTCAACGGTGTAAGGCAATCTTGTCAATACAAAGCTTTGAAAGGACTCATCCCAATTCTCTGATGATAAGAAGCATTGTAAGCAAATTCGACCAAATGTAGATGACTTAACCACTTCTTGGGTTCCCTGTTTTGCAGTAGAGCAGCATTGCTGAAGGATATCTTCTATTACCTGATTCACCCTTTTTGTCTGGCCATCTGTTTCGGGGTGATAGGCTGTGCTGAGATCCAAGAAAGTTCCTATTGCTTCAAAGAACGTAGTCCAGAATTTCGAGGTGAGTTTGGGATCTCTGTCACTTACTATCCTCTTGGGTAAACCATGCAATCTGAAGATCTCCTTAAGGAAAACTCTGGCAACATCCACTGCAGAGTATGTATCTTTCACTGGAATCAGATAGGCAACTTTGGTTAGCTTGTCAACTACCACAAAAATGGAGTTGTAACGTGATTGCACTGAAGGTAATCTAGTGACAAAGTCCATAGTGATACACTCCCACTTCATCTGTGGAATGTCTAGAGGCTACAGTTTCCCTGGCATCTTGACTCTCTCTACCTTGACTCTTTGGCACATCAAGCATTTTCGCACATGATCAAGTACATCCTTTTTGAGTCCTAGCCAGAAGAAGTTTTTCTTCACAGACATATAGGTTTTTATAAACCCTGGATGTCCAGCTATCAAGCTATCATGGGCTTCTCTCTCAGAATTCTTTCCTTTATTCCCTCATCATTGGGGATACATAGCCGATTATTATAATACATGCATCCTTCATCCAATTTGTATCCAAGTACTCGACTCATTTCCTGAGGAGTCTTGCTTTCCTGCATCAAAAGGGTAGCAATAGGGGCAAAGAATTTGTCTTGCAAGACTTTCTCCTTTTGCTTCATTGATCAATGGATTTGACACCACTGTTATTGCAAGCAAGGAGGCTTTTCTGCTGAGTGCATCTGCAACCACATTTTCTTTCCCCGGCGGTTGATACTTTATTTCAAAATCAAATTCCTACAAGGTTTACATCCATCTCTTTTGACGCATGTTGAGATCCCTTTGGGTGAAGATCCACTTCAGACTTTGATGATCTGTCTCATCAAGGTGAACCTTTGTCCCAAAAGATAATGTCACTACAACTTCAGAGCATACACTACTGAGAGTAACTCCAAGTCATGGATGGCATAATTCCTCTCATGTGTTTTGAGTTTTTTGGATTCATAGGCCACTGCATGACCTTCTTGCATTAGAGCACCGCCTAAGGCAAACCCACTGGCATCAGTAAACCTCAAAGGGTTTGGTAAAATCTGGCAATTTAAAGGATAGGGTTGGTTTTACTAAGGCTGTCTTTAGCTTGTCAAAGGCACTCTGACACATTGTAGTCCACTCAAAAAGTGTACTCTTCTTGAGAAGGTTAGTTAAGGGGGATGCTATTTGAGCATACCTAGGTATAAAGACCCTATACCATCCGGTTAAGCCTAGGAATCCTCTGACTTCCTTTACTGACTTAGGTTCTGGCCATTCTATGACTACTTGGATCTTTGCGGGGGGTCAAGAGAAATCCCATCCTTTGACACTATAAATCCCAAGTATTCCACTTGGTCAACAGAGAAATAATATTTTCTCTTCTTTGCAAAGAGTCGGTGTTTCCTTAGGATTTCCAAGACCTTGCGCACATGATCTTCATGGTCTGCAGCATTCTTTAAGTATACCAAGATATCATCAAAGAAGACAAGAACAAAATAATCCAAGTATTCTCTGAGAATATCTTGCATAAGATGATTGAATGTCGTCGAGGCATTAGTCAATCCAAACAGCATAACTGTGAACTCATAATGCCCATAGCAAGTATTGAATGTTGTCTTTGGGATCCTTGATTCTGATCTGGTAGTACCCGGATTTGAGATCTATCTTTGTGAACATTTGGGTTCCACTTAATTGATCCAGAAGCTCATCAATCCTAGGAATAGGATACTTATTCTTAATTGTTAATTGATTCAGTCCTCTATAGTCAATACAGAGTCTTAACGTTCCATCTTTCTTCTTTTGAAAGAGAACGGACGCACCCCAAGGTGAGACACTGGGTCTGACGAATCCCTGTTCTAACAGTTGTCTTAACTATTCCTTAAGTTCTATGGCTTCAGGGACTGGCATTTTGTATGCACGCTGGGCTACTGGGGCTGAGCTCCGGGAGTTAATTTGATCTCATGATCTACTTCACGAGATGGAGGCATCTCAGTCATCTCTTTAGGAAACACATCTGCATACTCACTTAACCACTCTGGTTCTTTAACCTTGCATTTTATGTCTACTGGATTCATTTTAATGACACACACAGCTTGCTTCTTTCTGAGCCCTTTTAATAATTTGGAAGCCTTGACTAATTGTAGCACTGGGGATCTGGAAATTCCAATTCCTTGAGCTTTATTCCCATGAAGCTCAAGGAAAGAGATGGTTCCTTCGTGACAATAAATGCCAGCCTGATTCTTTTGGAGCCAATCCATTCCAAGGATTCCATCATATATTCCCAGGGATAGGACTCTGAACTGGCACTCTATTACATTCCCATCTAGGCTAAACTAAATAAGGTCAGTCTTCTCAAGGTGAGTGAAAAGAATCTTCCCACTGGCTAATTCCACTTGCATAGGTTTCCCTGGTTTTTGATTTAGGACTAATTTACGCAGACATCTTGAGGAAATGAAAGAATGAGTACTGCTTGAATCAATCAAAAGCTTGAATTGCTTACCCTGGTACTCTGCTAGAGTTTGGAGGATTGAGAATCGACGAGGTTATTCCCCTGATGCTCTATTGCTGCATAGATCTGTCCTTTCTCTTCCTTATGTCTTGTGACTTGGGTGAGGTCGGGAACACCAGATAAGTATGGAACTTCCATCTAAAAAAATAATTTCTTTGATTAAAAAATCTTTGTTAATGAGACTTGCGGAATGAAAATACATTATGAAAAATGCATTTTCTAAGTTTTTTATATCAATTTCTGATAAGAATTCGTTTATCCTTATTAGCTTTCAACAAAGCTCTGATACTAGCTACTGTGAGGTCCCTGCCCCCTTTGTGGTTCCCTGCCGGCACGTGACGGAAGCGACGTCGGCCTCCCGCGTGGGGTGGGGATCCACACTCGGGGCCTCGCCCCCCGTGGATGTCCGGGCTAGCCTCTCATCCCAAACATCCATGGGGCTAGCCTCTCATCCTGGACTCTCCGTTGAAGACCAGCTGGCCAACCAATGAGATCCAGTATCAAAATTTGGTTCCCAAAAACCTTTCCTTTTAGTCCATCCAAAATCTTCCTCGACGTACGCATGGGTGTCCTAGCAACCACGAGCCCGTGCATCGCCTGGTCAGAACCCTCTAGGATCCTCCTTAGGTGTCCTAGCACTTCACTCAAGGACCGCTTCATCGATCCTCGCCCATTGTACCGAAAGCACACCATTTTAACCGTACCGAGGGGCTGGTCAAGACCTCCGGTAGGCTTGACGAGTGACGTCCCTTGATGACGACTCCCCACCCCAGCTGTTCCAACAAACCTCCTCTTAGAAAAACATAAGCCAAATGCTTCCTCCAGCATTCTGGTGTAAAACAGTCCTTTGAATTAAAAAAATAGAGGTTCCAATAAAGCAAGTAAAATTTCAATTTGAGATTGGTTCCAAAAACCCTTTTTCCATAATTCCCAGTTTCATAATGAAGATCCTTGATCTCTCATCAGGGTAATCATTCAGTCTGATTGTCCAACTAGATTCTTGGTGAGGTCGGTAAAAAAAAACTAGTTTAGTTCCAGTAGTCTATTCTTTGTGATTAGAACTTGAATTGGTTATGAAGTTTTCACTTGATTCAAATCGAGAGATGGACAAGTAGGTTTATTGTCCGTCCCTCTCGTAGTCTAACCAAATTCATTCGGTTTAGTTCTACAAGGATTCCCTTTAGATAAACATCTAGTTTTGGGTAAATATCCATTTAGTGATTTTACCAATTAAAATATCCAAAGATATTCCTTCACATAATTTCTCAACCTTAATTCATTAGGTAGAATTATGGTGGAAATTCATCTTTTGACACTAAAATTTAATTCAAATCCCTCTTTTCTTAATTATTAAAAATTCTTCTTTTTAACCAAATATCATACCTTTTTTTTAAAATAAACTTGAATTCCCTCTTTTTCTCATTTTAATGAGTGCAATCCAATTATCATGGGAATTCCTCTTTTACTATAAATTAAATCTATTTAAAACTCTTCTTAAAAACTACATAAAAATATCCATTATTTCCATTAAGTTGAAAATTCCACTTTTCTCATTTAAATATTTGAATTCCAATATGGTGGGAATTCCTCTTTCATCATTTGAACTTATCTATGCAAAAAGATAAATTTAACTAAATTTTCTCTTAAAATTTAAATAAAATCTCCATTAAATCCTTTACACTAGGAATTACACTTTCCTCATTTAAATATTTAAATTCCAATATGGTGGGAAATCCTCTTTCATCATTTAAATTTATCTATGCAAAAAGATAAATTTAACTAAAATCTTCTCTTAAAATTTAAATAAAAATCTCCATTAATTTGTTTACACTAGGAATTACACTTTTCTCGTTTAAATATTTGAATTCCAATATGGTGGAAATTTCTCTTTCATCATTTAAATTTATCTATGCAAAAGGATAAATTTAACTAAAATCCTTCTTTAATTTTTAATTAAAATATACATTATTTTAGCATCACAATTTTTCTCTTACTTCATTGGAATACATGGATTTCCATTGTCATGTTGGGGATTGCTCTTTTAACATAAAAATGGATTACTAGAAATTTCTCTTTTTTCTAATTAACTATTTATGCATAAACATAAAAATCAATGTTTCCATGATTATAATAATGAGAATCATTCAATATATCTAGGATGATTAATCCTAGAATATGGTAGAAAGTTCTATTTTCATATTATGAATGAAAATGATTTGTGTGTTAATTTTTTTAAAATTTTACCATAGCTCCACTGCTATTGATGATAATTCTCAATAATTTTAAAAACATAAAGTTTAGTAATATCATATGATAGAATAACCATTAAATGGATCAATACCCAATTATGGACTTCTTTCCTACATTTTCCATGAATTAAATGGCATAAAAGCATTAAAAAGCCACTTATTTGGCCTCAATTTGACAAGCAGAGAAATTAATTTTAGATTAAAGAATTGCTTCATGAGAAGCTTCATTTGAATATAGAATAGGTCATAGGAATAACCATTCTTTGGGGGAGAGAGAGAAATGCTTTAAAAAAACATTAAATGAAAATTTATGTGTTTTATCAATACAATTCATTAAAGAACTTCAATTGTATTAAAAATCCATTCAATTGAATGCTTCTCAAGCTTGAGAGGGGTTGAGAAGCGAGAAACATTTGGAGATTTTTTAAAAAAAGACCATAAACCACACTTTACCTCCTAGATTTCTTGATTCTTTAATCAAAGTAGAGGCCCCCAATTAATCAATTAGTTTGGTATGTTGATGAATACTCCAAGGAAGATTGAAGAGAGAGAGAAGCTCCAATCTCTTCAATTTGTAGAGGATTTTTAGAGGATAATAGAAAATAAGCTTATCTTAGAGTAGTACCGGCATAGTTTAGTTCAAAGATGAGAATACAAAAGAATGATGGTCTATTTATAGGTGAGGGAGGTCACTAAGTTCTAGAATTTTCTAGCTTCAGTTTGGCTGAATTTGGACAAGATTTGGACCAGTTTAGCTCCCTTTTTTATTTGGTTTGATCCTCATGAGAGAGGAGAGATAAAAATATCCTATTATTTTTGAGTTTAAAACTCATCCACACATGTGAAATAGGTGCCTGCTTGAAGGGCCCCCTTCTCCTTACCAATGTGTCAAAAATGAATGATTACTCCAAAATATCTCATTTTTTGATTAATACTTCATAATTTTTAACTAATAAATCTAGTACTCAGTCAACTCTTCATCTTATGTGGACATTTACTCATTTTTGGGTATTTTCTTTTATTCTTTGGGTTTATCTTATCCCAACACTTGGATTAATCTTATTGGTCCATAGGAACCTTAATCCAAAATTTTTAAAAAATCTTGACCCTTAGGCTAAGGTCTTCTAAATCATTTTTTTATTAATTCCAATTGCACCTTGGAAAATATATTTTGATTTTCTATTTTAAGAAAACATTTTTTTGATATTTGTAGAATTTATTTATCCAAAAATATCCCAATATTGATTTACCACTCTAGAAATTTTTATCTCACTAGGCCAAACAAGGAAGAATAATATTTTCTTGTATTTAGAAACATAGAATGATTACAAGGGATTGAAGTAGAGGCTTATTTGTTATTTAGGCTGAGGAGGAATCTTACAGGTTGATTTTTTTTGCAAGTGGTGTTGGAAATATTCTTAAGAAAATGCTACATTCTTTTTAACTCAATGATGCTTTCTCAATCATATGTTGCTTTTCAATGTTTTTAGATATTTTGTGTGTTTAAAAGAAAAGGGTCATTTGGCTATCATGCATATAAGAGCAAAGAAATGGTTGGCTTTAGATGATGAGGCTTTCTGTATGTATCCCCAAAGTATGCATAAGCTGTCCAAGTGGGAGCTGGAGATGTGCCCTTGGTGGATTGACCTTGAGAAAGGTTATGTTTTGGAGCAGGAGAAAGATCTCCACCAGCATTTCAATCTTGGGCAGAAGGTGGTTGATGAGGAGGTGGAGAAAAACAGACCTAGACAAAGGAGAGGTAAGTTGGGTTCTTTATCAATGTAGGCATCTGCTAACTATTGGTCATTGTCTTGAGTTGCTTGTTGCTTTATTTTTCATGTGTAAGACAAAGACAAAGTTGTGGAAGAGTAGCCAAGATGGACTTATTGGATGCAAAGATAGACATAAATATTGAGGATGCTCATGATGATGGTAACTCTTTTTCAGCCTCTCTAAAATTGATCTTGGGATATTCTTTTTATTGTGTTGATACTACATTATGTTCAAGTTATGATTTTGGCTTTCTGACTATCCTTTCGACAATGGCATGAATAAGGAAACTTATTTGAAAATAAATCCTTCTTTGCTTTATTTTGCATGTGTAGGACAAAGACAAAGTTGTGGAAGAGCAGCCACCAAGATGGACTTATTGGATGCAAAGATAGACATAAATATTGAGGATGCTCATGAGATGATGGTAACTCTTTTCCAACCTCTCTAAAATTGATCTTGGGATATTCTTTTTGTTGTGTTGATACTACATTATGTTCAGGTTATGATTTTGGCTTTCTGACTATCCTTTCAACAATGGCATAAATAAGGAAAGTTATTTGTTTTCAAGATGAGGGCCTTCACGGCGGCAAAACAACCTCAATCATTTCTAAAAGAATGATAACATATGTCTACTAGTCACATGTGCTAGTTTTGGATGTGTCATGTGGGGATAGTCCAAAGTGTTGGGCCGATGTTGGGGATTATATTGCTTTTGGTTATAAATGGCACAAATAATGCATCTTACACCATAGTTCATGAGCACATGCAAAAATCCACACCCACCAAGGGTAGACAATATGCAAGGAAAGGGAGATCAGTTTCCTGGGCAACTCATTTAATATTTTTGGACCTCCCTTTCGGTGGAGTGGTACATGGTGCCACCGACTCTAGGCCCCTATGGGATACAGTATCCGAGGACCATGTGTGGTATGGAGTGGGTTTGGCTACATTGACTCTTGGTGATTCTGGCTGGTTGTTGATTATGGCATCGATAGGAGGTAATATTCCATGTGTTGGAAGCTTGCAAGCATTTACTTTTGTCTTGCGATTTGGTTGATAAAAGTTATGTTATGTTTTATAGGAGAGATAGTGGGTTGGGTTGAGCGCTATTGCCATGTATTGGATTTAGAGATTTGGCGTCATGTTATTGTCATGCATCAGTCATCTTATGGATACTATGAGACTAGTGGTTTCCGAAAAGAGGTAGTGTGTTTAGTGGTGGTTCCAGGGAAATTTGTATATGATTTTTCTTGCCTCATTTGGTTGTTGTCATCCTATTGCATTATAGCTCTTCTATTCTCTTTGCAGCTCATAGACGATGTATGATTCCTGTGATTTACTGCTTGGAGAGTGCACCTCTTTTTGAGGTGCTTCATATGCATCCTATGGATTCGGAAGCATACCATTATTTGCCAAATGTGTCTCATGCTAGGGATCTCGAGGTGTGAAACCCTGCCCCCCCTCCGCAGTGCCCCCTTCCAGGGCGCAGGTGGCGGCGACAGCAACGTCAACCTCTCGCGCGGGGTAGGGATCCACCCTCGGGGCCTCGCCTACGAATATCCGGACAAGAGACTAGACCGAACCCGGAAAAACTTCCCTCGCCCAAAGGCACGGGTGATTTTGCCAGGAAAAATCATCTAACGGGAGAATTAATCTAACAAGTCAAAGTCTTAACTATTCAAAACTGATTCGACCAAACCTGAAGTCACATGGTCAGATCAAAGAAGAGACTTGCACTTGGTCAATAGAATCACTCCTTTTTTCCTCCTTTAACAAACGAGGCACAGTCGGCTGATTACCTCCCACAAAACAAGGGTCTTCCGAGGACTTAATCTAACTAACGTAACTAATCACAACTTATTTGTATCACAAGAATCCCTCGATCTACCCTACCCCAATCGGCCCATGGGTTAGCCAACCGACCACTGTATTGGTGGGATTCCTTTATAAAGATTTGGTTATGTTTTGCCTAGGTAACGAGAAGAAGAGTTCCCAAGCCCCCTAGCCGGCATTTCATGCAAAAATTAAGGTAGGCATACCACGTACACACCCAATATGAAATTGCCATTATAATAGAATCGATTGTCTTTAAAACAATCCTTCATCAATGAAAATCATAGTATTATTGATCATAATCCTCCAAAATATTGAGTCCATTGTATTACAAAATATGTCATCTGGACTCTCCGTTGAAGACCAGCTGGCCAACCAACGAGATCCAATATCAAAATTTGATTCATAAAAGTCATTCTTTTTAGTCCATCCGAATCTTCCTTGATGCACGCATGGGTGTCCTAGCAACTGCGAGCCCGTGTGCATCACTTGGTCAGAACCCTCTAGGATCCTACTTAGGTGTCCTAGTACTTCACTCAGGGACCGCTTTGTCGGTCCTCGCCCATTGTATCGGAAGCGCACCATTTTAACCGTACCGAGGTTGGTCAAGACCTCGACAGGCTTTGCTGCGAGCAACATCCTTCGACGACTCCCTGCTAGCTGTTGCAACGAGACTCTTCTTAGTTTAAACATATACCAAATGCTTCCTCCAACATTCTGGCATAAAACAATCCTTTAAAAGAGAACAGAGGTTCTATGCAAGTAAAATTCATGGTTTGAGATTGGTTCCACAAAACCCTTTTTCCTTAATCTATATTTTCATAATGAGAACCATTGATCTCTCATCAGGGTAATCTACCCATCATTTGACTGACTATCCAACTAGATTCTTGGCGATTTCAGTCAAGGAAAAACTAGGTTAATTCAATGGTAGTCTATTCTTTGTATTAAGAACTGCCACGAAGTTTTTGCTTGATTTAGATCGAGAGATGGACAAGTAGTTTACTGACTGTCCCTCTCATAGTTGTCGTCTAACCAAAATCATTCGATTTAGTTCTAACAAGGATTTTCTTCAGATAAACATCTACTAACTTCTAACCAAAATCATTCGGTTTAGTTCTAACAAGGATTTTCTTTAGATAAACTTCTAACCGTAAGAAAATTCCAACTTTATGAATTTCATTCCTTCTTAATCACAATAGATTAAGAAATGGTTTTATATGAGAACATCAGATTTATATGAAAATACTCTTCTTCCATTTAATCTAATTTTGAGAAATATCAATTTGGTGAATTATTTACATAAATATCTAAAGATATTCTTTCTACCACTTTGATTTATCAACTCTAATTCTCTAGGTGCAATTTTGGTGAAAATTCCTCTTTTGTCACCAAAAACTAATTCAAATCTTTCTCTACTTAAATACCATAAAAATTATTCTTTTAACTAAATACCAATATCCATTTTTTTGAATAAGCTTAAAATTCTCTTTTTCTCATTTAATGATTGGATTCCAATTATCATCGGAATTCCTCTTTTATCATAAAATAAATTTATCTAAAGTTTCTCTTTTAATTAAATAAAAATATTCATTATTTCAATTATACCAAGAATTTCACTTTTACCATTTAAATGATTGAATCCCAAATGTCATAAGAATTCCTCTTTTATCATTTAAATTTTCTCATGTATAAAATAAATTTATCTAAAATTTCTCTTTAAATTTAAATAAAAATATCCATTAATTCAATTATGCCAAGAATTTCACTTTTACCATTTAAATGATTGAATTCCAAATGTCATGGGAATTTCTCTTTTATCATTTAAATTTTCTCATGCATAAAATAAATTTATCTAAAATTTCTCTTTAAATTTAAATAAAAATATTCATTATTTTAATATAATTTTCTCTTTTTTCATTTAAATACATGGATCTCCATTATCATGGTAATTCCTCTTTTGCATAAAAATAAAAATACCAAAAATTTCTCTTTTCTCTAATTAATTATTTACGTATAAATACTAAAAATTAGTTTTCCATGAATGTGATGAAAATCACTCTTTTAGCATAGGATGACCAATCCTAGAATATGGTAGGAAGTCCTCTTTTCACATTATGCATAAAAATGAGTTATGTATTAATTTCTAAAAATTTTGCTATAGCTTCGCTGCTATTACTGATAATTTTCAATATTTCTAGAAAGAATAAGACTTTGTAATACAATTATGATAGAATAACTATCTTTAGACTTAAATCCGATTTATGGAGTTAAATCATAAGTTTATCATAATTTTATTAGCATAAAAGCATAAAAAAGCATAAAAGCATAAAGAACCATTTTCTTAACCTCTAGCTTAACTAGCATAGAGCTTGATTTTTGAATTGAGAATTTATCAATGAGAAGCATCCATTTGAATAAAGAATTAGTCATAGGAATGACTATTCTTTTGGGAGAGAGAGATATACATAAAAAGTATCCTAATTAAGCATAAAGATGATCTTTTTTGTGATTAATCATTAGAACTCTTATAGAAAGCTTGATTTGCATTGAAAACAATTAATTTGAAACTTCTCAAGCTTGAGAGGGGTTGAGAAGTGAAATCTTTTGAGAATATTAATGAAAACCATGAAATTACGTCTAATCTCTAGATTTGGCTTGCTTCTTTATCTTAGAAGGAAGCCCACAACCAATCAATTGGTTTAGTATGTTGAGAAGGAAGCTTCAAGGATTGTTGAAGAGAGAGAGAAGCTCCAATCTCTCCAGAAGTAGAGAATTTTTATGGGATAATAGAAAATATGAGTATTTTAATGTAATACTGGCATGGTATAGTTTACAGATGAGAATACAAAAGAATGAGGGTCTATTTATAGGAGAGGGAGGCCACTAACTGAGTCCAACTAAGTTCTAGAATTTTCTAGCTTCAGTTTGGCTGAATTTGGATAAGATTTGGACCAGTTTGGCTCCCATTTTGATCCAGTTTGATCCAGGAGAGAGGAGAGATAAAAATATCTTAATATTTTTGAATTAAAAACCCTCCCACACATGTGAAGGAGGAGCCTATCTCAAAGGTCTCCCATTCCTTACCAAGGTGTCAAAAATTGATCATTTCTCCAAAATATCTCATTTTTTTAGTAATATCTCTTAATTTTTAACTAATGAGAAGAGAGATAAAAATATCTTAATATTTTTGAATTAAAAACCCTCCCATACATGGAGGCGCCTACCTCAAAGGTCTCCCCTTCCTTACCAAGGTGTCAAAAATTCATCATTTCTCTAAAATATCTCTTTTTTTTAGTAATATCCCTTAATTTTTAACTAATAAACCTTGTACTCAGTCAACTCTTCATCTTATGTGAGCATTTACTCATTTTTGGGTATTTTCTTTTATTCATTGGATTTATCTCATCCCAAAACTTGGATTAATCTTATTGGCCCATAGGAACCTTAATTGGACTGTAATCTATAAATTTTTGAAAATCTTGACCCTTAGGCTAAGGTCACTTATATCATTTTTAATTGATTCCTAATGCACCTTGGAGAATTTATTTTGAACTTCTGTTTCAGGGAAATATATTTTTGATATTAGGAGAATTTTTATATCCAAAAATATCTCAATATTGAATTACCTCTCTCTAGAATTTTTCTTCTCTCTAGGTAAAAATAAGGAAAAATAATATTTTTTGCATTCGGGAATGATTACAGGGGATTGAAGTAAAGCTTATTCATTATTCAGGCTAAGGAGGAATCTTACATGAGGGGTGTGGAGATCCGTGGTGTTTTGGAGCGCAGTGTTACTTTCATCATCACAGGTTATTTGGAGTTGTTCTGTCGTTCAGGTGGTGTTTGCCTTGAGTTGGGTTGGATGGCACAGCTCCTCTACTTAAGGCATGTTTAAGGTTTGGTTGTTTATGTGTTTCGATAGACTCTAACGAGAGTCTTGTGTCTTCATACGTATAGCCATTGCTTTTAGCTAGGAGGCAAGGAGGCCAGGGGGAGGCTAGCAATTCACATGATTTGGATGATGATATCGATGAGTGTGTGGGACATAATCCATATGATTAGTGAGCATCTAGACCTTATTCAGTGCTACATTGATGACTATTTATTTGGCTTTGTTTTTTGATGTGCTTGGGGGACTACTATCACTCTATTTTGTTATGGATTTTGTTATTTTGGTTGAATTCATGCATATTGTTTAAAGGCAGGAACATTCAAGTTTGATCTATAATACACAGATATACTTAAACATGTGAATTTTCAAAATGTGAATTTGCAAAAACTAAACAATTTTTATTCTTTATTTTCTATCCAAAGTGTTATGCTAGAGTATGTTGAAGCAATGGCAAGTACCATGGCTAGAGACGCACGTTTTGAGAAGGATCATGCAGATCGACGTCACGCTCGTCATGTTTTTATAGAAGATGACTTAACTTGATATGTTTTGGTGTATGTATTGGACATTGCAATACATGGTTTTTGTGTTTGCTTTGCGAGCCATGATTGGCGATTTTGTTTTAGTCAGTCTTGATTTATGTAGATATTATTGGGTATTGTTCTGTGCAATCAAAAAATTATAGTTAGAGTGGGTTTCAATTTTGTATGGTGATTAATGTGATCTTCTAATATGTTTCTTGTCTTGTGCTCACTTTGCATTGTTTTTTGTTGTAAAATGTTATTGAGTAACTTCGAATTTTTTGGGGTTTGTTGCCAAGTTTCTCTCAAATTTTCAAATAGCTCGAAAAAGGTTGCTTGGTGTTTGGTAATGAAAGATGCAGGGGGGAAGAGAGATTGAGCTCTTGCAAGCACACACACACACTCACAAAACCCTAATAGAGAACACACAAGGTGAGAGGCTGAAAATCTTCTCCTTCTCTACTCAACACTCAACACACCATATACAAGATAAGAGTACTCATAATATGAAAGGTACTCAACCAATACATACATGGGTTCTCTATAGTGTGAACCCAACTAAATGAGCTGGCACTATAACTATGCCAGTCTCTAGAATAGCTGTCACACATAGCCTGTCATCACACTGGCCGCATATCTCCCAAGATCTCACCAACCATGCCAGTGGTGTAAGTGTGGGGTCTATCCCCCAGGCGGGTCATCAGTGGCCACCGCCTCACTAGACGAGCTTGATATCTCAACACTCCCCCTCGAGCTCAACTCCATCTCATGTACACCAAGCGAAGCCCTGAATTTGCGAAGCTTCTCTGTACCCAATGCTTTGGTGAAGATGTCAGCTACCTGATCCTCTGTGCTAACATAAACAAGGTCAAGGTCTCCTGCCAAGACCTTTTCTCTGACGAAATGGTAGTGAACCTCTATGTGCTTCGTACAAGCATGAAAGACTCGGTTCTTGGCCAACTGTATACTGCTAATGTTGTCACAAAAAATGACAACTTGTCTATCCCCACTGATAGACCCAAATCTGCAAGTAGCTTTCTCAACCAAGCTACCTCACATGCTGCCATAGCAGCTCCCCTGTACTCGGCCTCTGTACTAGATAGAGCAACCGTAGCTGCTCCAAGTCACAGCAGCACTCCCCAAAGAAAACATGAATCCACTAGTAGATCTTCTATCTGAGATACTACCAGCCCAATCAGCATCTGTGTACCCATGTACACATATTTTTGTCCCAGTCTCATAGAATAGTCCACAATGCAAAGTAGACTTCACATACCTCAGTATGCGTCTCACTGCATCCAAATGCGGTTTCCGTGGAACCTGCATAAACTGACTCACCAACCCAACAGCATAGCTCAATCTGGTCTGGTGATCGTCATGTAGATCAAACTTCCTACTATGCGCCTGTACATAGTAGGATCCTCCAAGATCTCTCCTGAATCTGCATTCAACTTGCCATTCTGATCCAATGGCACAGAAATAGGCTTACAGCCTGTCACACCATACTTGGACAATATGTCCAAGCCATATTGTCTCTGCAGTAATCCAATACCATGTGGTGACCTAATCACCTCAATGCCCAAGAAATATCTGAGCTCCCCCAGATCCTTCATCTCAAACTTCTGTCTAAGCAGGATCTTTACATCAAAGATCTCTGCATCATGGTCCCCCGTAATGATCAAGTCATCTACATAGATGACAACAAGCACAACCCCTCTATCTCCATGTCTCACATATAATGAGAAATCTGCATTGGCTACATGAAAGCCAATAGTGACAAGATATTTAGAAATCTTGTCAGACCATGCTCTTGGTGCTTGTTTTAAGCCATACAAGGCTTTCTTCAACCTGCAAACATGCTCGGGGTGACTCACATCCTCATAACCAGGTGGCTGCAACATATACACCTCTTCTTGCAAATCCCCATGCAAGAATGCATTCTTTACATCCATCTGATGTAAAGACCATTGCTTTGACGTAGCCACTTCTATCACAACTCTCACTGTTGCCATCTTGGCAACTGGGCTGAAAGTTTCCTCATAATCAATGCCATATGTCTGCGCATATCCTTTGGCTACCAATCTAGCCTTGTACCTGTTTATGCTTCCATCACTGTTATGTTTTACTTTGTACACCCACTTGCATCCAATGGCTTTCTTGCCTTTAGGCAATTGCACTAAATCCCAAGTTTCATTTCCATATAGTGCATCCATCTCCTCATCCATAGCTTTCTCCCAACACACATTTCCAACAGCCTCATCAATGCATGTGGGCTCAACAACCTGCACAACCTTTGCCATATATGCATAGTGATGTGCCACATAACCATCATAGGTAAATCTCTGCACAGGATTTTTCACTCTCCCAGATCTTCGCAGCTTTTCATTCATGGCTTCCATAGCCTTCTTTACACCAGGTGTTCTCATAGCTGGGATCCCAATCTCCTCAAGGCTCATATCTGAGCCACTAGACTCTCCATCAACATGAGAATGCCCTGCAGAAATGTCAGGCATACCAAGGGGCTCAACCACTTTCTCTTTTCCTTTACGTGATGTACTAATCACATTTGCAAGGCTGGTATTATGACGCAGCCTGCCACTCCATGGTCTATCAACAGACCCACTAGATGAGGACTCTCCTGGTCCACTCAAAGACTGTGATTGCTGACCTGCATTCTGTGCAACCACACTTCCACTCACATCAGCCCCAACAGCTTCTTTTTCAGCAGCATACCAGCTGCTCATCTTATCAAAGACAACATCTCTGCTTACCCTCAATTCACGTGTAGCAGGGTTATAACACCTGTATCCCTTTTGCTCAAGGGAATATCCAATAAACACACATTTTCAGCTTTCGGATCTAGCTTAGTTCTCAGCTCATCTGGCACATGCACATATGCAATGCATCCAAAGACTTTCAGATGAGACAAATCTGGTTTTCTGCCAATAAACCTCTCCTCTGGAGTTACATCATGTATGGCTGCAGTTGGAGTCCTGTTCATGATGTATACTGCTATAGAAACAGCCTCAACCCAATAGCAATGTGGCATATTCTTCTCTTCCATCAATGCTCGCGCAATCTCAGCAATGTGCCTGTTTTTCCATTCAGCAACTCCATTTTGCTGCGGAGTGTATCTGCATGTAAACTATCTCCGAATACCATTCTTCTTCAAAAATTCAGATGAATACCATTCTTCTTCAAAAATTCAGAGAACTCATTGGAGAAGTACTCTCCCCCTCCATCTAACCTTAGGCACTTTACATATTTCCCTGTTTGCTTTTCAACCAAAACTTTGAAATTCTGAAAGTGAGTGAACACCTCACTCTTCTCCTTCATGAAATATACCCACACTTTCCTTGTGTGGCATCAATGAAAGTCACATAATACCTGTAGCCTCCCATAGATATGGTCTACGTAGGACCCCATACATCTGAATGCACAACATCTAGTGCATTTCTGCTCACATATCTGTTACGTGAAAACACATGCTTTGTTTGCTTCCCAAATTGGCATACTTCACATATTTTCTACATACCTTCCACTTTAAATTTTGGCATCCCTGTCACAATTCCTTTTGTCTGCATAGACTTCAATCTCTGCACATTTACATGTCCAATCCTTTTATGCTAAATGTCTGTGTCTGCAACAATTCCTGAACCATTTGCAAACATCGCAGCACTCATTTCAGGCATGTCTACATTTAATGTAAACATTCTGTCCACTTTGTTGCCTTTTGCAACCAACCTGCACTTGTCTTTGAAATCTTCAACATAACACCCATCAGGGTTAAACCTAACCTGCAAACCCTGCTCAATCATCTGGCCAACTGAAACCAGCTTCTTTGTTATGTTTGGTACATGAAGTACATCTGCAAGGTACTTCACTTTGCCATCCTGCATAGACAATGGCACATCTCCAACATGGGCAATTGGATGAGCAGTGTCATCCCCTGTTTCCACAAAACCCGTTCTTTTCGGGTTTTTCATCTCCTTGAACCACTCCCCATGACTCGTCATGTGGTTCGAAGTGCCTGAATCCACATACCATACATTATCTTTTTGTGCTGCATCAACATTTTCAGACATGGCATTCACGACATGCTGCATAACAAACAACCTTTCATTATCCTCATTATTTCTGCTTGAGGATGCATAGTTGTTTTGCTGCACTTTCCCATTTTGCATGTCAGCCTGCTTCTTATAACATTCTGCCTGCACATGTCTAGGCTTACCACAATAATAGCATTCACGTGCATCATTATATTGCCTTTGCCAATTTCCACGGCCTCTTTGACTCCCCCTACCTCTGAATTTGCCTCTTCCACCTGCATGTTGTTGTTGTTGATTTTGGGACTGTTGTTGTTGCTGCTGCTTTCGACCATAATTTTGATTACCTGTTCGGCCACCTCCTTGACTGCGTCCATGGCCTCCTCTACCTCGTCCTCTTCCTGAACTCGTGTAGAAGGCCTGTTGCTCTAAACTGTTTTTGCTTTGTGAAGACTGTTGGTCTTCACCCAAGCTCTTCTCTTCGATAATCAGCATAGACACCAAATCTGTAAAGTTGGGAATGTTTTCCCGAGTTTGAATGGACATCTTGAATGCCTTGTATTGTGGCCCGAGACCACGTAGACAGACTTCCACCTTGTCATCATCATCTACTGACACACCAATAGATGCAAGGGATTCCACAATACCGTTTATCTTCAGCGTATAGTCATTCACAGACATGCTCTTTTTCTCCATAGTATGAAGTTCATTCTTCAACTGTATCTTACGTGCCTTGGTATTTGTTTCATAGAGCTTTACCAAGGTGTCCCATGCCTCCTTGGGGGACTTGGCATCCTAAATGTGCCCAATCATGGTGTCCTGTATACTAATGGATAGCCAATACGTAACCTTCTTGGCTCCTTGGTTCCAGTCTTTAAACTCTTTCACATCCCTGCAGCAGCAGCAGTAGGATTTATGTCCGGTATCTCTAGTGCCTCTTCATGTTCACCTTCTATGTAGTCCCAATAGCCTTTTCCCATCAAGAAATTCGTCAACCTGAACCTCCAAGCATGGAAGTTATTCAAGCTTCTCAGCCACAATGTGAGTTATCCCATCATTTGACATCTTGCCAAACACACAATTTTACCAGAAACTGCACTCTGGTTTTTCTGCACAAACTGCTGTATTTTCTGCACAGCGGTACTGTAGTACTCTCTCAAATGTCACAACCAGTGACTTCAATGTGTATGCATACACCCAATGGCAACTGTAGACCTCTTTGCAGCACCCACACAGTCAATCTGTCTTCCTGCAGATCTTAAAACAGAGTTCTGCAGAGAATCGATGACTTACTCGCAGTGCTCGAAATCGCCTGCTTTTTGAAAAACGGAGGTCCAGACGCGCCCGAAACGCGTTTTCAGCTTAGAAATTGTAGTTCGATAGGACAGTATGGTTGCCCTATAGCTTTACTCCCACGAAGAAAGCTCCTCAATCAGAGATCGTTGCCGGTGCCTCCCGTAGAGCTCCTGACAAGGGTGTAGTCACCAACACAAATAGGGAAGAGTAGTTGAAGCTCTTACCCTCGTACCGCTTCCTGTGGTTCTCTTGCTTGCAGCTCAGCCCTTAGCACAAACCAGGATCTGATACCATGAAAAGATGCAGGGGGAAAGAGAGCTTGAGCTCTTGTAAGCACACACACACACTCACAAAACCCTAATAGAGAACACACAAGGTGAGAGGCTGAAAATCTTCTCCTTCTCTACTCAACACTCAACACACCATATACAAGATAAGAGTACTCATAATATGAAAGGTACTCAACCAATACATACACGGGTTCTCTATAGTGTGAAACCAACTAAATGAGCTGGCGCTATAACTATGCCAGTCTCTAGAATAGCTGTCACACAGCCTGTCATCACACTGGCCGCATATCTCCCAAGATCTCACCAACCATGCTAGTGGTGTAAGTGTGGGGCCTATCCCCTAAGCGGGTCATCAGTGGTGGTCACCACCTCACTAGACGAGCTCGATATGTCAACAGGTAAGACTCTCCAGGAAGCTATAACTTTGGCATAAAAATAAGTTGCACAAATGTTTTTGAAAGACCTAGCATCTGTAAGAAGTTTAAGCACAATAGTGGGGGTGAGTTACAGGGTGTTGTCATTAATCCATATCAAAAGCCCTAGCTTTTGATGATGAATTTAATTGACCTTCTTTCAATCAAGGGCGAGGGAATAATGGACCTCTTTGCAGTGGGTACCTGTACTACAATTATGAGTGCACTTAAAAGAGGTAGAAATGTGGTTGTAGAGTGAGAGTGTGATCCACTGCAAGAAGTCAAGTTTATAAGCAAAGACTAACTTCCCTAAAAGAGCTTCCTGATGATTTCTAAGAGGTTAGGATGAAAAGCCTACAGTCTGATCCTCAATTTCTCGGTGCATTAAGATAGCCCCAACCTCTCATTGGTGACCATGATGTTGGAGAGATTGTGGATTTTGTGGACAACGAGCCTGATGTTAGAGAGACAAAAGAAAGATTAGTCTCATAAGTACTCCAGTCAACAAGAATGCAAGAAGAGGAAAAGGATGCAAAAAGGAGGAGCCTGAACGAAACACCTTGTCTTTCCGTAGGGTTCTAGATAGTCCTTTTGTTGTGCTTAGAGATTATTATACCTAGAAAAATGGTTTTTAATTCACTCTAGTAGAAGAGTTTTGTCATGGTGAACATTTTCATATTTGACATGTAAACTTCCTCCTCATTTTGATGATCCATTTTCTAATTAGCAATACACTACAGTTCATGTGTTTTTTTTTCCTTTGGTGAAGTTTTTTTGTTACAAGCATGATTATTTATAGTGAGTGACTTTTTTGTAACATGTGAAACTTGTTCATATTGAACTTCTTCTTGCTACGGTTAACACATCAAGATCAATGGTTGTTGTTGGATCTCCTCAAGACCCAGCACTTATGTGGTTCTAGACCACCTAGTCGACTCTGGAGGAGCAGCTAATGCAGTTTTGCCCAATGCAATAAGCCAGGACATTAAGCTACATATCTACCTAAGTGTGGGGAGATTGATTATGACTGTAAAGTAGGCTAGTTCCTAAGGCTATCCTGAATTCGGACAATAATCCACATTCAAACAAGACCAAACTTAACACAAGATTGAATAATGAATAGACAAAGATGAGTAGAGAGAAACGGCAGTAAGACAAAGATCAATACTTGTGTCATTCTTAAGTAATAACAATATAGTACAATACCTTAGAAAGAACTCTACTCTCATGAACTGCTCATTCAACTCTCATGTCCTCCTATTCGATATTGTTCCTCTCCTTTGGGCCCAATTAGACCCGACATGAGTATTCGACTATCCAGACAGGAATGCACTCCTTCCCTACAATCTCGACTGGGTAGACCAAGTCTACTTTAACCCCTCTATCCCCTTATCCAACTAATTTCCTTTTTCCTTTATGACTACGGGTACTACTTGTTCATCAAGAAGCTTTTATACAAGTTTGTTACAAAATAAGAAGGCTCAGTTTGTTGCACAATGATCAGTTTGGGCCGCGATCTAGGCAACAACCAAATAAGCTGATTGGTCGCTACGATCATGGTGGATGTTGCACCAGTAGTAGTGAAGCCCATAGTTGCCGTTTAGAAAAATTGTGTTTGGATTACCTTTGAGTTTGGATCCTCCCGTCGTCTAGACTCCTTATGGCCTATTCCAGATCCACCTTTGTCTGGTACCTCCTCTGTTGCTATGCCCCCTCAGATGAACTTGATGGGGCAATCCTAGGCATGCCTTGGCTCATAAGCCTTCTTTCTATTTCTTACCCAAGCATGCCCTATGCCGATCCTCTCATCGGCCCTTCACATGAATGGGTTGCGCCTCTATATGCCTTGCCCTCTTCATTGTTTCCACAACCATGTCTACTCTAAAAAGGCATGAGGATCTATTTTCTCTGGGGTGATGACACCTTCTTCGAAGATCGTTTGCTCAAGTTCTTTTTCCACCCCGAGTCCATTTCCACCCATAGGTCAATATTCTTATAGGTTCCAACTTCAGCACTCCCCTTTCCCTTTCTGCTTGGCTCTGTTGGTGGCAAGGGACGTTAGAGCAGAGTCACTCTTTGAATGATTTGTTGCCTCCTCACCCAGATTCGTGAGTCGTAGCCCGCTACTTCCACGCACTGCTTTGGATCCAGGGGAAGGGTTATTTCCTTGTCCTGATGCTCTTTCTTCCTAAGAGCTTCTTTGGCCCTATCTCTTTGTCTTTGATACTTCAAACTAGTTCATGAATTTGGCAATTTACTCCTAGTTGGTGCTAAATTTGCAGCAATGTGATGAGCTATGGTGGATCAAATGCTAGAATCAACATCATTAACAAAGAGATTAGATGATAATTAAGAGGTTATTAGTGAGCAATTAACTGATAGCTTAATGTAGGCATGGATAATAAAAAATCAGCAAATTCTCACATTAGGCCAATGCCTCAATTTATAGAGCTTACATCCAAGCATCTAATCCCATTGATTTCTGCTTGGTTCACTCCACCTCTTTTGATTGATTCTCTCCACCTCTTCCCAGAATATCTCCACACCTCCTAAATCTCCTCATGCTACCCTTTATTCTCTCCCAGTAGATACTTCTCACCTTTTCACAGCTTCTCACATTTACAGATTCTCTTTTATAGCCTCTTGCCAAGGGCTTGTTCCCACACACACCCTATTCACTTGTATATTTCAACAGCTGGAAGGTCTCAAGGCACTTGCCTGCTAAGCTGTCTAGATTAAAGTTTGCATATATTTAAGGGCAATTCCCTTCCAGACTCCCATGCTCCTTTGGTACATTTCCTCATGGACTCTTTTCTACATGTCTTCTTTTGCCCAACCTTGGAAGTCCTCCATCATTTTTTCTTTTGCTCGCACTTCCTTGGCGTGTACCCTCATCATGGCATCCATCTTCTCCTCTCTTTTCATGAGGTCAGCCTGGACTATTCGCACTTCTTCTACGTGTATCCTTCTCATGGAATCCATTTGTTCTTGTGTTTTCCAAAGGTCAGTGTGAGCTGTTGTTAATGCAACATTTGTCTCATTCATTATCATTTTTTCTCCTCTTCCTCTTGTCACTCTTGCAGGCATAGCAGCCTCTACATCCTTTTTTAGGGCTTTTACTTGTTTTTCTACTCTTTGAATTCTTCAACAAGATCCTCCAGCTCTTTAATTTGGGCTCTTCGTGTAACCTTGTCATTTTCCTTCTCCTGTAGCTTCTTTGTAGCTACCCACGCATGTTCCTTTAGCCCCTTGTCTCAGGGATTAGGTCCATTGATGACCCTTTATATATAATAAGTTCTTTCCTCTTCCCATCTGTTTGTGTGGCTGGCTTCTTTCTGTCTCCCTTCAGAAGGGTAAACCTCATTTTCTAGACTTCACCTTCATTCTTTAGTTGCTCATTGTTTGTTTGCAGCTCTTTTTCCTTGCTGGCATCTCCCCCACCGGTGCCGGCCTCCATGCCCACTTGGTTGGGTGTAGCTCCACAGCTTTTGTTGGTTCCGGGCCTATTAGCTAGGTTGGATTTGGATTTTCGGATCCGCCCTCCAGATTTTCATCCTCTGAATGGTAGGGCACCATCTATCTGCAGGAAGGTGTGGGGGCTTGCATTACAACTGTTAATTTGTTTAGATATTCCCCCCACACCTCTTTTATATCCTTGATTATATGCAACTCCCATTGCTCCATCTTTTCTTCCTCTAACTTGTAGACCGCTAGCCTGGCTTCTTCCTTAACGAACTCTATCTTCTCTCTGGTGGCCCTAGCTTGTACTTCTTTCATCTTCTCCATTTTGCCCTTTTTTATAGCTTAGATTTCTGTAGCCTTGTCTAGATCTATTCGTATGCTCTTTCCGTGCCATTGTTTCCTTCATCTCCTTCATTTCCACTTTAATCTTTATGTTGGCCCTCTAGAGATCCTCAATTTGGCTTTGCATTTCTTCCAAGCGGTTTGCCTCCAACCTCCTCCTACATAGAAGGGGTTCCTACTAGCTCCTGGATGGCTACATCCTTTTCTCTGATCACCGCTTGCAGCTTGGTCATTTCTTTCAATCCATCTATCATACATCAGACGTAGTTGAGAGCTCCCTGCAGCCAGTATGTGTCAATGGAGTCTGAAAAATTTAAAGCACTGGTTGTTATATAGAGAGATCAAACCATGCTTGTTCAAGCTACAAGCTTGTGGTGGTTACAACCTCCTGCTGCTATTGTGCTCAAACTGTTGTGAACAGGATGGACTTGCCAATGTTGGCCAAGTCCTCCTTAAGCTATTTGCTACTATTTGCTTTTGTTGCCCCATTGTTCTATTTCTTGGAAGTCTTCCCCTTCTTGCTTGTCTTCTTCTCACAAAAATCCTTTTCTTTCTTGATGTCATATGGGCTTTTCCTTGTCCAAAATTGCATGTTCCTAGGGCTTCTCAGCCGCACATCTTCTTTGGGGCCTACATCCTCCCTCTACCACCTTGCATCCTCCTTTTTCCCTACATCTTATTTGTGACCTTCCTCCTCCTCCTTTTCGGCTCCTGCTTGTGCATTGAACAAGGCTGTCAGATAGGGGCCAGTTTTGTTTTTCGTGTTTGGGTGGTTGATTTTCCCTATCTGGTCCTTCAAATTGTGATATAGCACCTCTACCCAAGCCACCTTTGTTTTGGCTTTTGCAGCCTTCACCATCCTCAAGGCCTTTCTTGACATGCAATATGGCTTGGGGGTGAGATTGATAATATCCACCACAAAGCGCATTTGCTTTTGTGTGTCTTTGTTTGTTATGCATGTGATCTTGAACTCCTTGGCCTTACCCCAGCAAGCCAAATTCCTTGATTAGGTCCTCATCATCAACTGGCTTGATCTCATCCTCCCCCCCTCAGCTATGCTGGCAATTTGAATACCTCGGTGACATACAAAGGATTCAACACCCTTTTCTCACCTGATGGAAGCATGATATGTTTAACTTTTACAGCTGCTCTGTAGCCTTGAAATTTTGTTGAAGCTCCGCAAATTCCTTCAACCCCATCTTCTCCAACCATTGGTCATGCCTATTGCCTCCTTGTATAAGGTGGATGAGAGGTACTCAAATTCCATCATTTTTAGCTTCAAGTGTGCTGAGTTTAGCAATAGTAGAGTTTAGAGTGTAGGGTAACATGGAATTTTTGCACAAGAGTGATTTGCGAACTAGGCCTTTGATGGAGAGGTATCCAACCATTGTCGTGATGCACACCTCTCATAGGTACGGCCATAACTGCTCGACATCTCCATGATTTCCCCAATTCCCTTTCAAAATTTGACCATGAGTGCATGTTGGACAATTTTACGAGGTCATTAATGGCTAGGCTGAGAATAATTAATGGCTAGGCTGAGGTCATTAATGGCTAGGCTGAGAATAGGCAATGGTGACACGACACGTTTCCCTTTCCATCCATGCATCCTTTTCCAAGGTGGCAACCTCAAATTTCTTGCCAACACCACCCTGCTACTAGCTGGCTTGTCAATCTTTGTGCACACTGCAATCATATTTACATATGCAATACCTAATTTTGGATTTTGTTCTTTTTTATTTTTATTTTCTCTAGAATCCTGACTTTCGATTCCTGATCCTGACTGGACTCAGCTTCTGCTTGTTGGACATTCTCCGACTCCTAACTACTGGACTCAGATTCTGCTTGTGTTGAACATTCTTTGACTTTGGATACACTTTTCTTTCTTGTTCTGGCATTCTTCCATAAAAGGCTTCAATCTATACCCATTCATCAATTTCCTTAGGATTTCTCCATCCATACTTGCTAGCTCAAAGGTTTTTGTCCCCATTTTTCTTACAATTCTGAATGGGCTCGTCCATCTCATTTTCAATTTTCCAGAGTGGGGTCCCATTCTTAATGAGAAAAGCAAGACTACATATCCTTCTTCAAAGATCTTGAATTTTGTGTTCCCTTCCACTTGCAACTTTCTCCTTTTCTGTACAATTTTGGTTGTCCATGCACTATGCAGTCTCCTTTCATCCAACTTCAGGAATTGCTCAATCATGTGCACCTCTATTTCTTTCGAAGAGAGCCTTTCTACTACTATCATCCTAAGGCTCTGTGTGAGGAACTCCATGGGCAATACTGCCTCTAGTCCATACACCATGCTGAAAGGCATAAGTCCTATTGTATTCTTATATGCTGTTCGGAATTCCCACAATGCTGAGTACAGCTTTGTGTGTTCGAGTCGGTCTTGTTCTCATTCACTGTCTTGACCAAGATTCTCTTCAAGATCTTATTGGTGGGTTTTTCTTGCCCATTTGCATGCAGGTAGTAGACTGTTGACTTCTTTTGTATTATCAGATGTTGTTATGTCAGCTTCTTCATCACTTCATTGAGGAAGTGGCTCTCTTGGTCGTTGACTATCTCGATTGGTCATTTGAATCTTGTCATGATAGTTTCATAAAGAAACTAATCTACTAACAAGGCCTTACAATCTCTCAGGGCCTTAGCTTCTTCTACCTATTTTGTGTAGTAATCCATAGCCACTAGAATGTATTTATTTCTTGTTAGCTGAGATCCTAGCTTGAATGGTTTGACAAAGTCCAAACCCCGCCTCTCAAACGTGTTGAAATATACAAGTGAATAGGGTGTGTGCGGGAACAAGTCCTTGGTTAGAGGCTGTAAAAGAGAATCTGTAAATGTGAGAGAACCTGTGAAAAGGTGAGAAGAATCTACGGGGAGAGAATAAAGGGTAGCATGAGAAGATTTAGGAAGTGTGGAGATATTCTGGGAAAAGTGAAGAGGTGGAGAGAATCAAGCAAAAGAGGTGGAGTGAATCAAGGAGAAATCAGTGGGATTTGATGCTTGGATGTAAACACTATAAATTGAGGCATTGGCCTAATGAGAATTTGCTGGTTTTTGATTATCCATGTCTACATTAGGCTATTTGTTAATTACTCACTAATCACATCTTAATTATTTACTAATCACTTTGTTGATGATGTTGATTCTAGTATTTGATCCACCATAGCTCATCACATTGCTCTAATTTCAACATGGTATCAGAGCCATGCCTAGAATCCATCAGGTTTATGAGCCCATTATCTAATTAATTAGGATTAGTAGATAATTAAAAATTAATCAAATTTTTAGTTAATTTTCAACTCACCTCTGCACCCCCAGCCAGTGGAGGAGCTCCCCCTCCTTGCACACATCAAATTAGCCCAAACCCTTCTAGCACAACATAGCTATCTCATTTCTACTCAAGCTCATCAAATCAGTGCAGCAAACCGCCCCGACGGGTTCAGGAGAAAACGGGTTTTTTCCAGGCGCCTGTTTTCTGAGTGAAAAATGAGATCTTCTCTTCCATAGATCAAATGGGTCTAATTCCTCTTAGCCCTGGGGTTTTCAAGCATGCTCTACAAGCTGGTGAAGTTAGAATTCAATTTGATCAAGTCTACAGTGAGATCCAAGCTCTTCATCAAATCTGCAGTGACTTTGGTAAAACAGAGATTAAGCATTCAATATTTGCTCAAATATTGTGTTTATTGGTTTAATCCTCTACTAGAATCATTGCTATTGATGGCCTTGAAAGCATTTGATCTCATTTGAAGTGTAAGGCCCCAGATCTGGACTCCCCGCATACTCTGTTTTTTGCACACAAAATATAGGATTAATTTACTAATCAGTGAAGATTAATTAATGCTAATCACTATATTTTGGTGCAATTGAGGGTTCAAATTAACCATTAGGTATCTAATACAGATCCCTATAACTTCATATTTCAATTCGGAGATGGTTTGATACTCCAACCATTCCGTACAAATTGGTTACCCTTGATTTAATGTAATTTCTGGGTGCTCATAAAATTATTGTAATCATCTCTTAAACACCAGATTGGGTTGTAAAAGGGTAGACACTGCCCTTGAATCTTGAAATTGGATCAAGAGGTAAGACTCCCTTCACATCATCATGAGTACAACACAAGAAATAGCCAAATTTAATGGGGAGCAGTTTTACACAAGGCAAACAAAAACCATGTATTTGCTCATGAGAAAAAATCTGTGGAGGCTAGTTGAGGGAAGAGATGAATGCCCAGAGACGAGAGGGAAAAATGAGTGGAAGAGCAGGAATGAAAAAGCATTGGGACTTATTGCACTCAATTTAAATGATGAAATCATTCATCACATCACAGGGATACAATGGGCAAAAGATGCATGGGATGAACTCAATAAATTATTTGGCACACAAGCTAAAAATTCAAAGATAAATCTGTTAATGCAATTCTACAAATTGGATATGAAGAAAAGTGAACCTTTAATCACATACTTGAACAGATATAAAAGCATTAAGCAACAGCTATTGGCAAAAAGGTAGAAGATGATGAGGCACTAGCAGTGCTTCTAAAGAGTGTGGACAAAGGTGAATATGAAAATATTGTAGCAACACTAAAAAATGTACCTGAATTGAAGCTACACGAGATAGAAGGAGCTCTACTAGAGAAAGAGAGCAGAGGCAAAGAGAAGAAATGGCTCGACTCAACAGCAGGAGAAGAAAAAGCATTCTTCACCCGAGGAGGATTCTCTCAAGGATGAGGACGAGGAAGAGGCAAAGTAGGAGGAAGGACCTTCACTTGCCACAACTGTGGAAAGCCAGGACACATGGCAAGAGACTGCTACAGCAAACCCAGTGGAGAAGGAACGACATCGGCAAACTTCATGGAGGCTCCAAAGGAAGTGGAGTCGGATCATCTTTTCTGAGAGAGAGAGAGAGAGAGAGAGAGAGAGAGAGAGACCACAACCCAATGTAATCTGTCCCAACAAAGTAAAACCACCTCTGAGCCACCGATGATGTAGGCCACGTGGTAGATGTATGTGTGAGCACTTTAGTCAAGGTCGCGGGCACTTGCTCCAGAGAGTCATCTTTTTCCTCTGATCTCTCGACATGTACTCTAGAAAGGATAAGTCAAATAGGAATTGCAGCATCTCATCATACCAACTGGGTTTTTCTCCATCTATGAGGAAGAGCTATGCATACAGGAAACCATCTTCCACCCCCTCTAGATCTTCTCCTGACTCTAATCTTGACAAGAAATCTATTGCGTGTTTGTTCCCGAGGGTGTGCCTTATGGTGAACCAAACTCTTGTAACAAAAGCATCCATCTGGTCAATTTTCTTGCCAGGTCTCTAGTTTGTTTTCACCAGGTGTACAAGAATGCTTTGTAATCTACATGAAATTCAAATACCTTTCCCAATAGATAGTGCCTAAACTTCTTGATCGAGTAGATCATTCCCAATGACTCTTTTTCTGTGGTAGAGTAGTTCTTTTCAGGTCTGGATAGCCTCCTGCTTGCGTAGTAAACTGGTCTAAACAAACCTTCTTGCATTCCCATCAGAGCACTACCAATGGGAAAAAATCAAAGGCATCAACAAATACATGAAATACTAGATCATAGTTTGGCTTTGTTAGAGAATGGGTGCTGCTGACAGTATCCGCTTGAGATTCTAGAATGCCTCCTGGCAGGATCCTAACCAAATATATTCTGCATCTTTTGCCATCAAATTGTATAGGGATACTGCCACATTTTCCAAAAACCTCATGAATCTATCATCACACTTGATTAGTCCTAGGAATCTAGCAAGTTCTTTGGCATTCTTGGGTGGCTACAGCCTTACAATGATTGCGACCTTGACCAAATCTACTGCTAGCCATTCTATAGATACCATGTGCCCTAAGAGGGATCCACTTGTTAGAGCAAAGGCACACTTGAGTGGATTAAGGCTTAGTTTGGCATTTTTACACTTCTCCAGGCACATTATGAGGTGTGTTATGTGGTCTTCTTTATTTCCAAACACACTAAAATCATCAACAAACACCCTCATGAAGGTGGTTAAATATTCATAGAATAGTTCCTAAACCATCCTTTAGAATGTGGCTGGAACATTCTTCAGCCAAACAACAATAGTCTCTTAAAGATTGAAAAACCAAAACCACTTGAGCATCTATATCATTCTCAATATGCACCAATCAATTCATTATCCTCAAGTCACTTATGTTCCAAATATAGGTATTTCCCATTCATTAATCTAAAATCCAAAAGTCCACATGATTTTTATTGAATACAAAAAAAGCCGTACACATTTAGAATCAAGGGTTCTTAGACTGTTACCCAGCATCAAAATAGCAAAATTACATCAAGGGTAGCTTTGATGCTTTTATACATTCCTAAAATTACATTGTAGATATATCAGAACATATATAAGCATTTCTCAAATTCTTCTCCCAAAATAAGCTAATGCATCCTCATACCTATTTCTCTCTCTCTCTCTCTCTCTCTCTCTCTCTCTCTCTCTCTCTCTCTCTCTCTCTTCCTTGTCTTACCATTTCTCTCCCCCTCTTTTACTATGTTTGCTTTTCTTATTCCTTTGCACGTGCTAGTATGTCATTATACAACTCTCTCTCTCTCTCTCTCTCTCTCTCTCTCTCTCTCTCTCTCTCTCGTACCCTATCTTACTCTTAGAGTAGTTGTGCGCGCTTTCTCTCTCTTTATTACCTCTTGGATGCCTGCATGAGCATTTATGCAATTTATTTATCTTTGTTTACACTTGCATAGCCTTGCATGTCATTTAATGTCTTTGCATGTAATACTCTTTGCATGCACTTTCATAGTGTTGCATGTCATTACGTATGCCTTTGCATGTGATTGAATTCTCTTTATTACTCTTTACAACATTTTTCATACTATTGCATGCCCTTGCTAGTGATCCCATGCCTACACAAGCGATTGCTTGTCCAAGTGATTACATGTATTTTCATATGCTTGCATGTTATTACATACGCTCATTGAAGGTTCATGAAACTTACAATTAAAGTTTCCACTTTCCTAAAAATAATGAACAATGTATAGTAAATAATGTAAATAATACATATAGATAAAATATAATTTTATCCCTCTCTCTCCATCCTACATAGACACTAGATTCCCTCTCTCTTTCCTTCCTCTCTCAACCCCACTTCCACAAGATTTTTTAAAATAAATTGATTCCCTCCCCCCTCCATCAAGGAAGAGAGCAGCAAAGAGAGTGGGAGAGAGAGGGAAAGAGAGTCATGACATAATTATTTGAGAGGTAAAGGGAGAGAGAGAGAGAGAGAGAGTAAGAAGGAGTGAGAGAGAGAACAACATGACAATTTTACATGTTCAAATCATAAAAACAAGCACGCAAATTATGATTCAAAGACCACTTTATTATAGAGAGTGGGAGAGAGAGTCATGACGTAATTATTTGAGAGGTAAAGGGAGAGAGAGAGAGTAAGAGGGAGTGAGAGAGAGAACATTATGACAATTTTACATGTTTGAATCATAAAAACGAGCATGCAAATTGTGGTTCAAAGACCACTTTATTATAGAAGTCTTGTTACATCATCCTAGCAAGCGAAGCATAAAGACAAATACATGTAAGGTCTACAAAAGATAATACACCATAACTACAATACTATTTCCTACACCTACACAGTTTTTTGTGCTACTCTATTCTTTAACTCACCTCTCGAAGGCACTCCTTCTTTTCAACACTTAGACATATTGAGAAGAACAAAGATTACTAGATAAGGGTGAGGGTTGTTTTGGTTGAGAATGATTGTGAGGGAGAGGAATAAAATAAGAGGGAGAGGGAGGTAATAAGATTTTGAAGTGAGGAATAAAATAAGAGGGAGAGGAATAAAATAAGAGGGAGGCAATAAGATTTTGAAGTGAGGATTAGAGTAAGAGCTAGAGGTCATATTTATAGATACATAAAAGTAAATCATGGATAAGTGCTTTGTGTAAAAAAAGGAATTACATGAATAAGTAATATATTCAAGAAAACCTATATAGACATCCACATTGAGAAGACCTTAAAATAATGTGAATGAACATATTCCATCCATTGATATATAACCATATCGATTTTCCTGATAAAACTTTTAAAAAATGAAAAGTAAATACACCTTTCTAGAGTGTCGATAGAAACATGATACAAAGGAAATTTTATTATTGCAAAATGAAGGACCTTTTCAAAAATAAAGTACAATGTCATCCAGAGTACAGGGTTCTTTTTAGATTGTTCTCTTGCCCATTGAACATTCTCATTAGGTCCTCCCTTTTTAAAGTGGGTTGATGTATAAACATATTATGATTTGTATCCAACCCCCAAAAATACGCAAATAGACAAAATAAAGGTGCTTACATGCACAATATGGTCTACCAGTCCCTACCCTGATTTGAAAATTAGGACATGTGCATGACATATTATTTCCCATAGTCACCAAGTATTTTTCATTGCGTACTAGTGATTCCTTAGTCTAAATTACAAACACTTCCATTTTCCCAACCTTAATGAATAAATGCTCAAAGACCAAAGTTGTGCTTGAAATTGTCGAATCTATTCTCTTGGTTGCCATATCCAATATGCCACTTCTGTACCTTGTTTTGATGGCCTGCATCATTTGATTTGAAAATTAGGACATGTGCATGACAGATTATTTCCCATAGTCACCCGGTATTTTTCATTGCGTACTAGTGTCTAAATTACAAACACTTCCTTTTTCCTGAACTTAATGAATAAATGCTCAAAGAAAAAAGTTGTGCTTGAAATTGTTGAATCTATTCTCTTGGTTGCCATATCCGATATGCCACTTTTGTACCTTGTTCTGATGGCTTGCATCATTTGATTCCTGAACGTAGTCCCTTTTGCAACACAAATCCACGAGCCTACAATTGTCAGATCTCATCTAGAGTCAAGTTTGTACTTCATCCCACTGGCCAAACAAGCAGGGGTCTAGCAGGTGATTGACAGATGGTGTTACATGCTCTCCAAGTATGATCCACACTGATGTTACAAAACCACATGAACTTATGCCTTTTCCCCCCATACCATTCTCTCATACCATATAAAGAAGGAGCTGGAACACCTTGCCTGGAATTCTTGATGCTCTTTTTGCACTTGCCATCTTGGCCACCTAACTGTCCTTGGTGAGTTACATTGCTGTGTAGAGATGTTCGACGTATAGTCCACATTGAGTCATGTATGTCACTCTCCACAATTTCCTGCACCTCTACTTTAGTTTTCTCTCCCTCTACATTGTGTTGACCACCTTCTATAGAGCTAAGGGAATAGTGGGTGGAAAGTTTAATCTCCTACCTTGTTTCTTACATGGCTGGTTTTCTGTTATATACTCTGGACAATGTGATGAGTTATCTTCCTCAATATTTATAGCTATGGGTTTTCGATGCCGTCTAGCGGTAATGTTATCACCAAAAAAGTTTGGTTACACGTGCATTGGTGTGCAACTCACAACTTTCCCCACCAATCTACTAGTGCTTGACGGACTTGGAGCTTTTGATGTTCTAGGCTTCTCCATCAACTTTGTTATTATAAGGCTTGCTCTGTGATATTTACCTTGCATGAATGCATGCTTCTTTGTGGATTACAAGAGGGCATTAGCGAGGTCTGAAACAGTTGCATCATATAAAGAGATGGTTCCCCTGAAATCCTCCTGCTACTAC
This sequence comes from Cibotium barometz, assembly GCF_041138505.1. NCBI lineage: Eukaryota > Viridiplantae > Streptophyta > Polypodiopsida > Cyatheales > Cibotiaceae > Cibotium > Cibotium barometz. The sequence goes on from NC_141052.1 coordinate 3,792,450, forward strand.
CAAGCTTTCATGTTTCATTCCTGCTAGATTGGTGGTTGGCATGTGCAACACACTAGTATCATCAACATCCTACAACAAGAGATTAAGTTGATTGCAAGCTCTAATCACATTCCATAACTAGAAGATTAACTTGAAAATTTAGATTCCAAATGTACGCTATTCATTTCGAAAACCACGAAAGTAATACTTACCCCTACTACAAGATGTTTCCACCAATGGGGATATCTAGTATGCCACCAACTAAGCCAACAATCCAAATGCAAGCTATTTATTTTGAAAACCAAGAAAGTAATACTTAACCCTACAAGATGTTTCCACCAATGGGGATATCTAGTATGCCACCAACGAAGCTAACAATCCATGGCTGGTAAGTTTGCATGAGAGAAACTCTACCGTTCATCCACCACGATCTAATGTGTTTGTATTTTAAAAGTGCCTCTTCTTCATTCAATGCACAATGCCACGGATGATATAGTCACTTGTGCTCTTCTTGAAAATTCCTAACTACATATTATACTGTATCGATGTTCCTAATGAAAAAGATACGAACGCTCATGACCTTCTAATATATTCTCTGTTCCATTATTATATAACTACCCTCTAATTGGCTCCAGCCTCATCAACCATGAAGCCAAAAAAATCTAGTTTGGAAATGCCTTTTTGGACCACAGCATTGTTAATAATTTCCTAAAACTTGCCCAAGAAAATGACTACCATGGAAGAACTCAAAAGCACGTTGTCTCTTCAATTCTAGGATACTTGAGTTTGCTCTCCTTGCACTAAACCATTGATCCTAGAACCACATACCATCCTCCTAAATCTACAAGAGAATTGAAAAACTTAACAAACTATGTAAACTTAAGTTCACAAGAATTACCAAGCAATTAAAGTAAATATGGAATTAACATTACTTTTGACATTGAATTAGGGGATGCATGTGTTCCAATAAGAGTGACAACTACATGTTTTTAATATTTGATTCATTCTTCGTATGCTTCTTGACAACTGCATCAGATACGAGTTGTTTGGTGATATCGATTTGTATCTTCCTTGGACCACTTGTAGCCATCTCTAAAACTGCCTCTTGCACAAGTTCTCTTATCTTTTGAAATGCCTTCCTTGATGTTCCCCTTTGCACCTCATGAAAACGCTCCCCTTATCATCAATCTCGTCATATGTGGGTCGGTAAGCATACAATAGTACACCATATCACTACACATTCTTCTACATACATGTTTATTCTTGTAGTAGAAACAAGCTAGTGATCCATATCCTGTTAGAAACTAAGGGGGAAAGAGAAGTGAGGCATTCATATTTAAAAAATATATGATTGCATTGATACAAATGAGCTTGTACATAGTGCTTATATAGCCATGGGAGGTACACTCAATGTGACTGGATACATTTCTGGGATGACATCATTGATGAGGTAGCATAATCACAAGTGGCTATCAAGGAGGTTATTCTAATACATTTTATCCTATGTGATATAGCTTAGGGAAAATGATTGGATTATTTCTAACATCCCCCTCAAGAAGCCAAACATTTCGCTCAACACATGGGCTTATACCTAGTAATCCCCCTTGATACAAGAATGAGATAGAGTCCCCCCTTAATGACATTGGGTGTGTGTACTCTTCTCCATAATACAATAAGGGTCATGTAGGATAAAAGACAAGGTTTTATAACCCAAAAAGAAAGAGTGAACTAGAAAGCATAAGATTCATCATCAAAATCAGGACCAACAAAATTACTTTCTTTAGTAGTGGCAAGATTGGCTTTCTCTTTATTCTTCTTGTTTTGTCTTTAAAATAACATTTGTGTGGTGGATGGTTGGTTTTACCAAAATGCACATAAGGGTTATTAATAAAGCAATCCTTTGTGAGATGGTTGGTTCTTCCACAAGTAGCACACTTCTTGTTGTTGTTGATGATAGCATATGCTCCTCTTGAAGTGAGATTATTGTTGAAGTTCAGCTTCTTCTCCTCCTGCTGTATTGAACTAATTGTACTCTCCAAGGAAGGAATTAGTTCCTTCTCTTTGAACACAATGACAATGTTGTTGTATTCGATAGGCATTTCTTTAAGCAAGATGGCTATAGCATCCTCATCAGTGCACAGGGGCTTTTACATACACAAGTTGGGTGATAATGCTTTTCAAGTTGTTAACAAAAGATGCAATAGATTCATTATGATCTTTAGTAGAAAGCCCATATAATTGCATTTTTAGACTTATTTTCGAGTGCTTTACCCTTGCTCCAAAGGTTTTCTCTAGAGTGTCCCAAGCTTTAGATGCAATGTCACAATCATTAATGCAATGAATATAATTATCATCTAGTGCAGTGATAATGATGCCTAGGGCTTGTTCATCCCGTGCTTGATTTGCAGCTAACAGCTCTAGTGGACACACCATCTTCCCCTTCTGTTGGTTTAACTACTGCCCAAAGATTTTTCTTCATGAGATGCCTTTTGACTTTGGTCTACCGTGTGAAAACCTTGGCCATTCAACTTGTCAGGGGACTTTGCATTGGTAGCCATGAGTAGGGAAGATGCCATTTAAGGGTGGTCTTACCACACTGAGATAATGAAAGATCACTGCCCCCTCCGCGCATCGAATTTTGGGGTGCTAGCAGCGGAAGTAGCACTTCTTGCGTGTCGGGCAGAGCCTCTCACTCGGGGCCTCGCCCACGGATATCTAGACCTAATGCCTCGGTTCTTTCCAAACCGGCAGACATAGGCAATTTCTCCAGGATATTTTATTCTAACGTAGTCAAGGTCTTCACTAACCAAACTAATCCGACCGAACCCGTAAGTCTCATGGTGGTTAGATCAAGGAAGAGACTTACACTTGGATTATAGAGTCCAACGCTTTTTTCCTCATCAAGAGGAACAGTTGTTGATTCTTGTCCATAGAACAAGGGTTATCCGGGATTTACTTCAACTATCGTAACTTAACAGAATTGAGTCTCATTTTAGGGATCCATTAGTCCAGCCTAACCCCATCCAATCCCATGGGTTAGCTAACCGCCTGCCTAACCACTGTAGTGATAGGATCCATTTAAGAATTTGGTTATATTTTTTCTCCCGCGTACCAGGGAAAAGAGTTCCCAGGCCCCTTAGCCGACGCTTCAAGCAAAGTTCAAGATAGCCACACCACTTACACACCCAATATGGAACTGCCTTTTTCACAGATTTAGTTATCTTTAAAATAATCTTTTAATGAAACCATAGTATCACTGATCATGATCCTCCAAAATATCTAGCTTGAACTCTAATTTCCAATCATTCCTTCATCGGTGTACCTATGGCATCATTGGCACCAAAATGCTCACACCACCTACTCACTTAGGGGCCTGGTTTGATAGTTCCTAGCTAATCAAGTATTACATTCAACGTACCTATGGCATCATTAGCAACCAGAAAGCTCACCACCTGTTCACTCAAGGGCCTTTTTGATAGTTCCTAGCTCATAGTACCTAGAAATATAATCACATAAGAAAGATCTAGATGGACTCTCCGTTGAAGATCAGCAAGATCAACCAATAGATCCATATAAAAGAGCCATGGACTCATCCGTTTGAATACCAGCAAGGCCAATCAACCAGATCCATACTCGAGTTCAGAAAACAACTCTAACTCCTTGTTTCATTTTCTTCCTCGACGCACGCATGGGTATCTTCAGCGAGACTGAGAGCCCGAGCATGGTCAGCACCCTCTAGGATCCTTCGCAGGTCACCTAGCGCTTCACTCAGAGGCCGCTTCCTTGGTCCCTCATCCACCGTACTAGAATCTCACCATTTAAATCGAACCGAGGCTAGTTAAGACCTCGGCCGACCTTGCTACGTGAGATGTCCTCTGTTGACTCTCCGTCCCAATAGCTGTTTCAACTTTATCACTTAAGTCTCCACCACGACCTCATTCAAAAGATGGTCAAAAGACTTTCCCAGTATTCTTGACATAAAACAGTCATTTAAAAATAGGTTTCATAAATACAGTTTCTAATGAACTCTCATCTTTCCACATTGTTCCACATCGTTTCTTGTTATTCCACATTCTTCTACATCAATTCACATTGCTTATTCCACATCCAGTCATATGTATTCCCATCGTCTTCATCCAATCACAGCATATTACATCTCATCACATTTATCCACATCTATCCACATCATATCACGTCACATCCATCCTCATCACATCTCACCCATTCACATCTACCCATATCCACATCACATCACATCACAATGCATTCACATTACATCTCATCCATTCACATCTACCTAGATCCATGTCACATCACATTCATGCACCTTACATCTCATCCATCTATTCACATTACATCACATCCATTTATATTCATTCAGATCCACATCTCATCACATCACATCCATCCACATCATATCTCATCCATTCATGTCTCATCACATCATATTCACATCCATTTACATCTCATCATATCATATTCACATCACATCACATCCATTCACACCTACCCAGATCCACATCACATCCATTCACATCTAACTAGATCCACATCACATCCATTCACATCTACCCAGATCCACATCACATCACATCACATCCATTTATATCTCATCACACCCATTCACATATCATCACACCCATTCACATCCATCACACCCATTCACATCTCATCACTCCCATTCACATCCATCACACCCATCACTTTCACTGCATCCACATTACATCATATACATTCCATCCACATTTATCCATATCACATCACATTCATTCCATCCACATTACATCACATCCACATCTATCTATATCACACCACATCCATTTATAGCTCATCACATTCATCCACATCCATTCATTCATTCACATGCACATTTATCACATTAGATCTCATTCTCATTCATTTTCACATTAGATCTCATTCTCATCCATTTTCATCACATCACATCCTTTCACATATCATCACATCTCATTCACATCTTATCACAATCACATCCACATCCATTTACATCACATCACATCTCCTCACATTCACATCCACATCCATTTACATCACATCACATCTCCTCACATTCACATCCACATCCATTTACATCACATCACATCTCATCCACATCTCATCACATCCACTCACATCTCATCACATCACATCTCATCCACATCTCATCACATTCACTCACATCTCATCACATCACATCTCATCCACATCTCATCCACATCTCATCACATCACATTCACATCACATCACATTCACATCTCATCCACATCTCATCACATCACATTCACATCCACATCCACATCCATTTACATCACATCACATCTCATCCACTTTTAGTACCGTTTTTTACTTTTGATACTGATAGGAGTTTTCTAAGTTTCTGTCAATTGCTTGGCCTAGTTAAAGGTACTTTTTCTCGATCATCCCATTGAGTCTACGTATTAGAGTGTTGTTGAAGGTTTTAAAAGAGAAAATAAACCTTATGAGAATTGAATAGTAAAAATTCAGAAAGAGCATTTAAGTATTGTATTTTAATTTCTTAAGCTTCATTAATGACAATTAATTCTAAACTTCTGTTTACTCATTGGATCCTCGATCCTCCCAGGGATTCCAGATTCTCTTTTTTGAATAAGAATTATCCAAGTTTGATGAATATTTTCATATTCTTTCTCAAATTTCTCAAGTAAACTATTTTCAATATTCTTCTTTTCGAGTAAAAGATTCATGGGATTTACAAAAATCAATTCTACCCATATTTTCCAATAAAATTAATAATGCTCAAAATTTCACTTTTGATAAATACTCATAATTTGAATTATGCCAAAAATTCCTCTTTTACCATTTAATTACTTGGATCTCAAATATCATGGAAATTCCTCTTTTTGTATAAAAAAATTTTACCAAAAATTTCTCTTTTATCATAATCAATTAATTATGCATAATTACAAAAAAAATATTTCTCATGAATATGATGAAAATCATTCTTTTTGCATAGGATGTCCAATCCTAGAATATGGTAGGAAGTCCTCTTTTAGCATTATGCATAAAAATAAGATATGTATTATTTTCTGAAAATTTTACCATAGCTTCGCTTTGCTATTACTGATAATTCTTAATTTTTTTCTAAAGAATAAAAGCTTGTAATGAAAATATAATAGTAGTTCCTCTTTTATGCTTAAATTCAAACTATGAATTTAAATTATAATTCTAACCATAAAATTAAACATAACTATGATTATCCCACTAGATTAAGCTAATTTCAACATTTCTCTTTTTTCAAATTTTTAGGATAATCCATTTCTCATTTAGAATGAATTAATGAGTAGTTTTCAACTACAAATATTTTATTACAAATGATTGAGGGTCTATTTATAGGTGAGGGAGGCCACTAACCAAGTCCAACTGGGTTCTAGAATTTTCCAGGTTCAGTTTGACTCAATTTGGACCAGTTTGGTTCCCTTTTTGATTTGGTTTGATCCAAGAGAGAGGAGAGATAAAAATATCGTAATTTTTTTGAATTAAAAACCCTTCCACACATGTGAAAGAGGCGCCTACCTCAAGAGTCTCCCTTTCCTTACCAAGGTGTCAAAAATGCATCATTATTCTAAAATATCTCATGTTTTTAGTAATATCTCATAATTTTCAACTAATAAACCTTGTACTCAGTCAATTCTTCACCTTATGTGAGTATTTACTCATTTTTGGATATTTTCTTTATTTCTTTTGGATTTATCTCATCCCAACACTTAGATTAATCTAGTTGGCCCATTAGAACCTTAATTGGACCATAATCCAAAAATTTCTAAAAATGTAGACCGTTAGGCTAAGGTCCCTTATACCATTTTCAATTAATTCCTAATGCACATTGGAAAGTTCATTTTGAACTTCTATTTCAGGGGAATCCATTTTAGACACTAGAAGGATTTTTATATCCAAAGATATCTCAATTTTGGATTATCTCTCTTTAGGCCAAAACAAGGTAAAACAAGATCTTTCTTCTATTTCAGAGAGGGGAATAATTACAAGAACATAAGGGGAGGTTCTTACACCTTTACACCTTAGGGAGGAATCTTACAGATAAGAGGCTCAAGAGGGTAGTGTCTATAAACCCTTTACAAGATATGGCACTCAAGCTTTGTATGTGCTTCAGTTTTGAAAGATCATGTAATTAAAGTTGAGATTAATGCTTTAGTTAAGCTATATTTTTCCAAAAAAAATCAAAAAAGCCCTAAATTTATTTGTACCTTCTTTTTTATCTTTGCAAATATTGCCAAGCTCTTCTTCTATTCTTGATTTCCGCTCCGATGCAGGCTCATATGCAAGCTCTCCTCCTCCCTTTTTTGGATTTTTGCAATAGGTTATTTAATGGAGGCTCTTTCCAAGCCCTTTTTTTTTAATAAAGCTTTTATCAAGCCTTACAACAATAAGGCTTTTATCAAGCCTTATAATAAGTCTTTTATTAAGCCTTATAATAAGGCTTTTATTAAGGCTTAAAGCCTGAAATCCAAGCTAGCTTCGATATTGCTGCCAAGGAGGACCGCCGGTTGAAGAGGTCGGCAGGGCGGGTCGTTGAGGCAATGTTGACGGGATGCACAACCTTTTAATAAGGCTTTGTGTATTAAGGCTTTGTTGAACACAGTGTAGAAGTTGAGGTTGACTGTTTAAAGGCGCTGCCAGCTGAAAACGGTAATAGATTGGTAGATACAGGGTAGCAGTGGGTGCTGCATATGAGATACAAGCTTTCTCTAATAGCAATTGAAGGATAGAGCATGCTAAGCTGGATGCTGAGCAAGGCCGTGGACAAGAACAAGGCGAGACTCAAGGGTTAGAAGACCGTCAAGGCCACACACAGTTTTGGCACACAGCTAGAAAACTCCAAGCTAGAAGCTCCAAAACAGAAGTCTAAAGGTAAAGTAAGAACCTATGCTCATGATACCATGTTAGAAACTAAGGGGGAAAGAGAAGTGAGGCATTCATTAAAAAAAAAAGATATGATTGCATTGATACAGATGAGCTTGTACATAGTGCTTATATAGCCATGGGAGGTACACTCAATGTGACTGGATACATTTTTGGGATGACATCATTGATGAGGTAGCATAATCACAAGTGGCTAGCAACAACAAGGAGACGATTCTAATACATTTTATCCTATGTGATATAGCTTAGGGAAAATGATTGGATTATTTCTAACATATCCATCCGTTGTTAAGCCTAGTGAGGGAAGCTTCTGTGTGAGCTTGTCTATTATGTGAAAAGTTACAAGGTTCCAATAAATACTCCTATTAATAAAATTGTACTAAAATTGAGCCAACATAATAAGCTTACCAATCTATGATGTTGTATTCGGTGTGCCGTTCATAGTTTTGCTTCATCACAAGGCATAAGTGCACTCAAATAAGCCTCTAGAGGAACTCTTTTGTACTACTCTAGGAAACTTCACATGACTCTCTGTAGGTTTCACCCAACAATGGCCATCATGTGCTTGCTCCATTCCTTGCATATTAGAGAGAGGCTGAAGGATCACGTACATTCGGCAACTCAAAAGCCATATTACCAGTATAGATTTGAGGAATCTCTTCTACTCCTCCATATAGGAACTCTTTTGTACTACTTTAGGAAACTTTACATGACTCTGCGTAGGTTTCACCCAACAATATCCATCATGTGCTTGCTCCGTTCCTTGCATATATTAGAGAGAGGCTGAAGGGTCATGTACATTTGGCAACTCAAAAGCCACATTACTATTATAGATTTGAGGAATCTCTTCTACTTTCTTAATATTTATGCTTGCTAATAACATTCTATGAATAACACCAGCATGAGATTTCTTAGACAATAAGTATTTGACCACACTCTTCTAAAGTGGTCTACTTGTGGGAGAATCTTCCATTGTACGATCAATAATGACTTCTTTTGGGGTGCTTGCTCTAGTGTTGCTTGACTCTCCTATTATTGGAACAGCAAGGCATTCTATTGCTATATCTTTATCATGGTTATAACATGGTTCCTCTCCAGCAGGTCTAGCTGACTAGATAGATATAAGATGATCTACACCATCATCTTGTGGTTTGATTGCAAAAACTTTCAATCCAGAATGAGGAAATAATATTCCATCAAAATCATCATCTTTAGTAATATAAAAACGACTCTATACAGTTCTAACAATAGGATCACTCTCCAAACCTCTTACAAAAATGTAAAAAGAAGTGTTTTCCATGGCAAGAAAAGCTCTTAGAAAACCTGCTCACAAACACACAAACTCTCAAAAAATGACCTCACAAACACACAACAAACTAATGACAATGAATTCAAAATCTAAACACTAATTCTATATATATTTAAAAAAAATAAAAAATATTTATTTATTTTTTAAAATAATCATTATTGTGAAAACATAAAAACATTCTTCAATCATTATAAATAGTATCAATAATATACAAAATCTAAAATTCATTTTCAATGATTATGTTATATAATAAATGCTTGCATAACTAACTTCCATTTAATGATTATTTGTAACATGCCCATCTTCAATAATAATATATGTCCATTTAATAAATAAATTTGTGGTGTTAAAATCAATAATTTTAATAAATGAGCTATTTTCACTTAGAATCTTAAAATTTTGAGTCCAAACTTGGAATCTACGCATGATTTTACCCTAATATAGGATTTTACAGCATCCAAAACGGACACTAGATTGAGCCTATATGTAAATTTTTATTAGTTATTTTTAGTTAAAATACGATAAACTTAAAATTTTTATTAGTTATTTTTAGTTAAAATACGATAAACTTAAACCTTAATAAATGCATGACTAGTTGTCCGATTGACGGATGCTCTGCACCCCTACGACCAAGGAGACACCTAGACATTTTCACCAAAAAAACACCTTGGACATTTTCGTTGAAATTTCTTTTTCGCACCGTCGAGCACTCTGGCACGCATATTAAGGCTAGTGCCCCAAATTAGGGATCCCCACTCCAAAAAGATATCGTAGACACACCCGAGCACCTGTACAATGCCCGCGCAAGGACCAAAGGTCTCGACCACCCTAGTGTACTATCCACACAGATCGCCCCACGTGGACGCCCATGCTGCCTCTGATCCGAAAGGTACATGCATACCATAGCTTTTTCCCACACATAGGTACCCAAGCCCATGCAAGCCACAAGTCGGTGCACTTTCACCATACACCGTTCTTTGGATCGATGCTTTGCTCTTCCTTTCTCTGCACCCATACTCGTACCCGCACCTATATAAACCCCCTAGTACCCCCACCGTCGGTACCCCAACACTCTGTGTTGCCCATACCCGTACTACCTTGACACTCTATCGTGTGTTGATAGTCTATCCATACCCGACACTGTGTGGGAGTGTACCTGATAGCCCTCTACACCCCTCTTCTAGCAAGACATTTTTTTCCATCTCCAAGTAAGGCCTTTGTAGAGTTTTATTTACCTCATCTCACCCTTGTGGGTAGAGTGTCCTTAGTTGCTCTCCCCCTCGTGTGAATAGACTTAATGGAGGACTCTTCCTTATCTCCCTTTAGGTGCAGCCTTCTTCCCTGAAAATCCAGTTTAAGGACACCTTCTTCCCCCCCCCCCCCCGCCCTCCATTAGCAGTGACTTTAGTAAGGACTTTTGGGTTCTTAGAGGTGGTTGCCACCTAGGAGTTTTTTGCTCATAACTTGAGCAAACGAGATCCGATTTATGATCTGGAGCTGAAGCGTTGGATTTGCAGCAATGTGAGCGAGGCATAATGGCTCCTTCACAAAAGCGTCAAAATATTATCTCGAGAGACGCACAACAACGAGCCTAGAGAGGTTACTTCAGATGCGACCCTAACTCTCCCCTTGGGAGCCCCATAAGAAATTAATGGCCAGGTTAGCTTGGTCATCCTTTAAAAAGAGTTTTTTTATTAATCTTTAATGTTAACCTTAAGAATTAAGAAAAAAGATGCCACTTTCCTTTATACCAAAATGTGTGAAATTGTTGTTTTCTCAAGAAAGTGATGTTATCTATCATATTCTATGGTTTAGTTTAGAAATTGTTATCTTGATTAAGTTAAGAAGTATAGGTGCATCTTCTTCTCGCCTTAATGCTAACCTGTTTCCATGCTTATGTAACCGGGTGTGGCGATGTTAGCAAGGCCTGAAGTTGACCCAAACTATCCCTTATACCATTGGGAGAATGAGGTTTCACCGATGGAGGCAAGTATTGTGATGCTTCCTAGTTCTACAAATCCAGGCTAGTGCGGTGAATAAGTGCGTAGACATCCCTCTGAGGGATGGGAGGACCAAGCAATGGAGCTTGAGAGGGCGACATGCTGGCTTGAGTCCGCGAGTAGTAGTAGTCAACGTAAGGTGTATGGTCCCGTAGGGATTGCCCAGTCTATAGAGGCTGGAAGGCCAAATTCTAGATCATCGGTAGAATAAAGTAAAGAGCCCGGATTTGGCTATGAATAATTTTGAACATTGTATCTATTTTTTAATTAAATCCTTTTCTTGTAAGCATTGTTGTATCATTGATAAAAATTATTTAAACGAACAATGTGTAAGGCTTTTAATTAAGGAACTTATTTATTTATGTCAAATAATGTGGTAGGATTAATTAGAAAACAAATTGATGCATGAGTTGGGTGGAAAGTGGGAGGATGGAATGCCCTGAGACGGGGCAACATGCTATGGACGGGTGGACCCGATTAGTTGGGTAGCATTCCAATAAATTAATTGAACCTTCTATGTTAGATAATTTTACTCTAGAGGACTAGGTCAGTGGTGGCTGTGCCTTGCATAGATGAGGAAAAAAACATTCTTTCTAGAAGTCAAGAATAGAGGTTACCCGAGTTAAGGTCGATCACTCTATGAGTGGTTTGATTTTAGGAATCCCTTAGAAAGACCATGCTCCCCCTGTTGGATAGAACTAGGTCTTACCTACTAATTGTATCCGTGTATCTTACATGGTTAAGGTGTCACGAGTAGGAAATTATCCCAAGTTAGACTTAGTAGACTATCTTAAGGTTACCCCTAATTAGGAAGGGGGGACCTTACAGTTGGTATCAGAGCTAATCTTAGTTCTTAGGACTTGTTATTTAAGATTGTTTTGGAATAAATGTTTTACCTAATGCTAATTGATAAAATAACTTACTAGAACAATTTGAATTGGTGATTGAATGATTGTAGGAAGAGGGTGATGTGCCTACTTGAGATTCTTAGTTTTCCAGTGTATCTTCTAGACAGCTTGTCACTCTTTAAATTTCGAGTTTCGTGATACTATGATGTAGATACTTGAGAGATTGTCCCTCTCTCATTCCTCTCATATCCAAAGTGTGTGGGGTAGAGATCACCTTTGGAATCATGGGCCGAGGTATTTCTGCATCAAAGCGGACCGAACTGGAAACATCACCACTGATCTAAAACGGATTTGTTGGACGAAAATCTGAAGATGGTCTATTTATTTTGGTTTGTGGATACTCCCAGACCCAACAACTCTGTGACCATAGATGGGAATTGCATATCACATGACCACTGGGTATATGACCAAGTAATGCAGGTCTTACCTACTATCGATAGAGTAGACATTTTGGGACAAAGCCTAATCTAGAGTTTACCACCCTTACCATCAATCTTCTGTGTCTTAGAAACTACGGCAGAACCCCCATATTTCACCTATGTGGACCGCTCTAGTCTCATGTCTAGTTGAGCCTAGGATTTTCTTTTATGATGAATAAGACTAATTGTATTAGTCTCAAATATTTGTAATAAAAATTATCCTTGTAAATATTTGAGAAATAAAATGATTTTAAAGTTTTACTTTTAAAATCATGAGCGTAATGTAAATTATGAATCTTGTAATCCTAAAATTTAATCTTACGATAATGGCCAGGACGATCAGTCTCCACTTCCCAATGCACTATATATAGATGTTTAGGAGAAGAAGCTCCTACTCAAGAAAATGCAACCTCCCTCCTTTAAGGGGGAAGGTTCAAAGATTGAGAAGGATGCTGAAGTTTGGATAAAAACAATGTATGATTATTTCTCAATTGCCGGTACTAGAGCGGCAAACCAGTCCATGCTTGAGTGCCGACTAGGGGGCCGGAAACTCAAGCAAAATACAAAATAGACACACCACTTACACACCCAATATGAAATTGCCTTTTTCAAAATAGAATTAGAATGAAACCATAATGTTTCCATCATAATCCTCCAAATTCTAGTCCAATGTTTTACAATAAAAATGTCATCCAAACTCTCTGTTGAAGACTAGCTAGTCAACCACAACGAGATCCGATTTCCAGTTCCAGTTCACATAGATAATTCCTTGCCAGTCCAGATAATTCCTTGCCAGTCCATCCATATCTTCCTCGACATATGCATGGGTGTCCTAGTAGCCCGTGAGCTCGTGCATCGCCTGGTCAAAACCCTCTAGGATCCTCCTTAGGTGTCCTAGCACTTCACTCAAGGACCGCTTTGTTGGCCCTCGCCCGTCGTACCGAAAGCGCACCATTTTAACTATACCGAGGCTGGTCAAGACCTTGGTACGTTTTGCCCGCAAGAGAGACGTCCTTCGATGACTCCCCGCCAGCCGTTGCAACATAACTCTCCTTAGATTAAACCATAAGCCAAATGCTTCCTCCAACATTCTGGCATAAGACAATCCTTTTTCAAAAACAAAGTTTCTATGCAAGTAAGAATTTCTCGTTGAGCTTGATTCCATAAGATCCTTTTTCGTATCCTTGCTGCCCTTAACTTTGCAACTGCTACCTCTATGTCTTCTAACTTTCTTTCCAACTGTCTAATACGTAAGGCCAACAACTCCTCTCGATTCAACTCCTCTTCCCAAGGTAGCACACTCCATGTGACTGTCATCTCTTCTATCGGCACATGATAGGTTTTTGATCGTACATCAATTCAGAAGGCATATATCCTGTAACAGCACTATGAGTTGTTTTGTCAGCCCACAAAGCATAAGGGAGCAATCGTGGCCACTCTTTTACCTTCTCTCCACATGCTTTTGCCAATGCCTTCACAATAGGTGGATGACCTCTTTCACTTTTGCCATTTTCTTCAGGGTTATAAGCTGAAGTTAAAGCAAGCTTTATCCCCAGCCGTGGAAAGAAATCATGGGCTTCATCTGCATCTAGTTCACCCCTATCTGCTGTAATTTTTCCAACACAGCCATACCGACAAAAGATCTCTTCTAAGAGAAAAGTACACATTGCATTTGTTGTCTTGGTACTACGTAGAGCTCTCCCTTACACTTTATTAGTCAAGTCTTCGGGCAAGTACGAGATATCTCATTTGCCAAAGACCTATAGGCATCGTGACTAAATCCACCACTCACTTAAAATGAAGAGATAAGGGATAAGTGGGCTGTAATCCATCCCGATGTCTCACAGATGAATACATTTGACATGTCGTACATGTTTCCACAAAGTGAGCAACATCCTTATACATGCCCTGCCACTAATATCTTTCTTTGATCTTTGCAAAAGTACCCCAAACACCTCTATGGCCAGCCCATAAGCTTTCATGAAATTCTTGCATAACGTTTACTTGTGAAGCTCTGCCACCTAGAAACTTGCAATGGCATACCCTATTTCTTCTTAGCATGTTTCCACAAGTACCCATCTTTTAAGAAAAACCCATAGGCTTTCCTCTTGATCTTCTTAAACTCCTCATCCGACCACTCCTCTCTCTTTGTTAATGTACTGAGGTATTGACCAATTCTCAGCCACTCTCTTGCATATTCGTTTTCCAGAAACACTTCTACACAAGATACATAGCATCTAAAGTGTTTTCTGTTGTCCAAGCTTCTATTAGTGCTATAGCAACTCTTTGCATTGCTAAATTCACTCTTACTGCACTTGTACTTGAAAAACCAGCTACTGTATTTACTGCATTTAATGTTGTCCTTGCATTCATGAGAGATGTACCTGTAGTTACAACGGCTGCCAATTCAGTTTCACCAATCAAAACATCATTTTCAGCTGTAAGAAAGTCATCTTCTTCTCCTCATCCATCATCCCATCTTCATTCTCATAGTGTGCTCGAGATAACATGTCTACTACTGGGTTATCTCTTCCTGCAATATGCTGAAATTCAGGGTTCAAAGTTTTGATGTATGCAATCCATCGGAGCATAGCAATGTCCCGGGTAGCACAACCAATACCGGCAAACAATCAGTCTCAATGACTACACGAGCACCCATAAAATACTCCTTATCACATTTAAGGGCTGTCACAATTCCCCATAATCCTCTTTTTACCTGTGGATACATTCTCTGTCGTTCGGTCAGTACTTTAGCACCAAACCGAATTGCATATCTTTGCCCTTCCTCATCATCTTGCCCAATTGCCCATCCAATCTCGATTGGGCTCGTATCAACAGTAGTAATGATAGGCTTCCCATGTGAATAATCATCCTTTCTCAATGTAGGATCAGATTTCAAGAGCTGCTTCAATTTCTTCATTGCTTTCTGATGCTTCCTTTCCCAGTGAAACCTCTGACCTTTCCTCAAGAGCTGATATAGAGCATCAGCTACATGTGCAAAGTGAGGGATCCATATCAAATAGAACACACATGCACCTAAGCATCCATATCAAGTAGAACACACATGCACCTAAGAATCTATGCACCTCTGATACATTCGTGCATACATCTTGCATTCTATCAATCCCATCCATTTTCACTGGTGATGGTCTTCGCCCATAGGGCCCACACATATGCCCAACAATCAAAACCTCTTCAACTCCAAAGACTGACTTTTGTCCAGATGAAAGAGTTAAATGCACCTCTTCTAGACGCGTCAAAATCCTTTCACAATCAACAATATGGTCTGTAGCAAAGTGTCTGCACCCATGAGCATCCATCTCTTCATTCTTTTCATCCACTGCACACCCTTTGATTAGAACATCATCCAAGAAGGGCATTATCAATTGTGGTATAAAGTCCTTGAGTACCCAATTCATAGCATTTGTCATGTGTGCCACTAAGTTTGTTGCATCTTGCGGGAGAGTACACATCCGTACTAACCCCAAGGGAGTCTTCATGGTTGTGATATCCCTGCTCTCAATTGCAAGCTGAAACTGATCATACCCTAAGTAAAGATCACCCAAATAATAGATCGCTCTGCCTACAAAAGCCTCTGCAAATTCATCAACCACACAGGACTTGCACCCACATTTCTTATGGTCACTTTATTGGCTGCATATCTTGAATAAATCTCAAAGCCCCATTCTTTTTGGGCATAGTAAACCAACGATTTGAGTATGGAGCTGAAGAGGGCTCCAAGATCTTCATGCGAATCTTTTCATTTAGCAAATCCATTAGCTTTGGCAAGTAAGCTTTAGGCACTGGAATAGGCCTCAAGTTCCATGGTACGCACAGTAAATATTACCATAGGAGAGACAACATTCGGATCCACACAACCTATTTTAGCTGACTGAAATGTAAATGCTTTCCCATGCCTAGTTAACATCTGCATAAAACAATCTCTTTCAGTAGGTAAAAGAAACCCTTCTGCACCAACTTTCAATTCCTGTAATGTTTCAGCTGTAAACTGATGATCTATATCTTTAGGATCCCGTAAACTTAGCTGCCTTGACACTTTCTCATACAAACCCTCACTGTTTGGTGGAAACGGTAAAGCAACTGGTTTCACCTTTTTGTCAACCGTCTTATACTTTGTTTCCACAACTGCTTCATCCCATTGTAATCCTTCCTGCTGAGCAAACAATGTTATAACATCATACATGTCCAAAGAACATACTGACAACACTCTATTTTCAGCCTCATTTTTTGCATGTATAGTTGCTGAAATTTCAGCCATAGTGTTAGTAATATTCAGCCCATAAAAGAGGCCTGAAATGCCTTCATTTTCAGCTAACAACCCCAATGCTCTCAGTTTCTTAGTAGCCCGTTTCATAGATATGCGTTCAGCCTTGCACATAGCTTTTATAGGCTTAAACCAACATGAACTGTTTGATGTAAAGTGAGAATAACTAGTAGTAAATACATGCTTCATTCCATCAAGAGGCAAGTACATCCTCTGAACAGCACTACTGTAGCCCTGCATTATTACAGCAGTGCTCAATGAAAATCTAGGTCTTTGAATTCCCTTGCATTTGGAGGCAAAGGAGACTCTCGAAGCGTATCCCGATTCCTAGGATGATTAACACAAACGATAAGAAATTGGACTGCTATCCTCCCATCCTTGCTTCTGACTCTTGCATAAGCAGAACCATCATCAAGCACCTTTGTTTCCATATGCACTCCTATAATATAGGGTTGTCCCAAAATCACTGCATATGAGGAATTATGTTGCACAAAGAAGTGTTGCTCTTCTTGTACATCGCCAATCGTCACTTTTACATTAGGACATGCAGCATAGAGCTCCCCCGAAGAATTATTTGCATCCCTCATACGCCAACCATGATCAGTGTCCACAGACCATGCACCATTCTCATACAATCCATGCTCAATGACATTAATCTCAGACCCGTGGTCAAGCAAAGGAGTTTCACGCTCCCCTATTTTCACTACCATTTTAGTGGTAGCCCTTGCCTAGTGATTTCTTGTGTAATGACTCCGAGGAATAAATCCTGGAGTCTCTTCCCCATATTGTTGCATCTGCCTTACTCCACCATGCACATTGCTACAAGACAATGCATTTTCGGCCATTTTCTTTTCTTTTCCACATGCTGTCCACCCACTGATTATAGTAGCATCCTCCATGCTCATATTCAACCCGAATGCCCAAAAAACCAGTTTCCTCTTCAAATTGTAGCAATGCACTAGTGGTATCACCAAGAAACTGATGCTTCCTCTTAATTATGTCAATGATTTCATCATGAAATTCCCGCTTGGCGATGCCAAGCACCTCTCCCAAGGTGAATTCCACCCAACTGTTTAAAATCCGTTCTTCAAGAACCTTCTTGAGATCCATGGCTGTCTTAATATCAGACTGCAGCTTATATCCCGGCAGCTTGCCCTTCTTTTTGCTCTCTTGTTTGCTATCCTATTTCTGCTCCTGCCCAACCTCTTCCATAACATGCTCGGGAGGTGGCTGATTTGTAGCTTTAGGTTGATCCACACTTCTTCTTATCACTCTCTTAGATGTCCCTGCATTATCTTCATCTCTCTTTCGTTTCTCTTCCACAAGTACATCCGTGTTTTGCACCTTTGCTAGATATGCATACACTGAATATACATCTACCAGTGATTCCTAGCCAGTTATGTCATGAATGTCTTTCCCTGCATGAGACATTTCACTATCAGTAACTTTCCTCTTTTCAGCTACATGCAAAGCATGTGTCCATATTGTAGCCTTCGGCGGACCAACCATCACTTGGCCAGGCATTCTATCCAACTGTAGACCAAAAGTAGAAGCATGTACAGTCGCATAAGCATTTCGGACAGCCAAGTCTTCCAACAACTTTTGCATACCTCCCTTTCCAAAATTCAAAGCAAGAGGCAATCCCGTTTCTTGTGCATGGATCTTGCCATCTTTCCAAAAGACAAGCTGTCGTGCCAAGGCCTCCTGATAATCAGCACAATCCTTCCTTTCATGCTGCAAACTATCACACCACATACATCTTTTCCCTGGTTTAGGGGCTACTACCTGTCCCCTTTCCTCTTGTCCTTTCTCATCCAATTTTGCGACCTTCAACTGAAGATCCCGCATGCCTTTAACCAATTCATCTAATACATCTTCCCTAACAGTGGGAACAACAGGTGCAGCCATAGGGTTAGCCACAGAAGTGGGTGGCTTACTGGATACAACAACTGTTTTTCCCGTAACAGTGGTGGGCAAGCTAGATACATGCGATCTTTCTCTTCTTCTATGCTTTTTCACCAGTGCAGTAAAATAGCTTCCTTAACATGTCTCCACTTTGTTTTAAGCCCTGTCTCTGTAGTTTGATCCTCCAACAAATCATCAAGCTTCTGTTGAAGCTCAGGATCTGCTGCTTGTAGAAACAATTCAATTTTTTGACTTGCAAGAGCCTGCTATTCTGCAAGATCTAACTGCTCAAACCGACTTTCAAATTCTCTTAATAACTCTATAGCCACAAGACCCTTTTTGGGTTATAGAACCCACTCTTGGAAAGTCTTGTGGGTAATCAAACTGGTGACTTCAATGTAAAATTCTTCCTTGAGTGTCTTCTTGAAAGCTACCCAATCAGCATCTTGCATGTACAATTCAGTAACTCGAGCTTTCAATTCATGTATAGTGACCCGTACAAAATACTAGCTCCATGCAAGTTGAGCCACCCCAAAGGACTCCATCTTTTGAGCATAGGTATGCAAATATACAGATACATTCCTGCCATTAAACAACTTCATCTCATGCTCACCTGCTTGCGGAGCATTCATCACAACAGTTTCTGTTTGAGCAGAAGCCTGCATCACCTCTTGTTGTTGTTGTACCTACATAAGCATGTTCATATTCTGCACTAACTGCTGCAAAACATCACTAGAAATTGTGCTTGAAGGTTCTCCCATCCTCTCTTTCCTTCCGACAACCTTTCACGTCGGGTTCACCAATGTCAAAGGGGTTTTAGTCGAAAGGTCGTATCCACTGGGGATCAGAGAGAGAAGGAAGTAGAGAATAGGAGATAGAAGAGAAGAA
Organism: Cibotium barometz; assembly: GCF_041138505.1. Classification (NCBI taxonomy): domain Eukaryota; kingdom Viridiplantae; phylum Streptophyta; class Polypodiopsida; order Cyatheales; family Cibotiaceae; genus Cibotium; species Cibotium barometz. The sequence goes on from NC_141052.1 coordinate 3,812,057, forward strand.
AAAGAATAGACAAGAGGTACACAAGATAAAGACAAAGCTCAATAAATCAAAGCACTATGTATTGATAGAACCTGTGAAGATAAACAAAATCTTTGTCTGGGACTACTCGGAAGCAATCTCCAAGAATTAGATCTCATGGAGCTCCCTGGTAGACCAAAAATGCGCCCCAAACATTAACTTCTTCTCTGCTGCTTAGACTGCAAATCTAATGGTTCCATTGGCTCCGAAAGGGGGGTAAAACCCCAAGACACCTGCTTAGAATTCTCCCAGGTCACTCTTTCTTCTTCTTCCCCACTCGAAGTGTTGTTTGCTGCCTGTCAACTGAGATCACGCGCACGCGAATTTGCAAGCCTCCCTTTTTGCATGAGATCTCCCAAACTGGCTGAAAGCAACTTGCTTTTTGCATGTCACCCTATTCTAGAAGTTTTCTACACCTTTTTAGGATATTTACAAGAAATAATATCAAAATATCAAAAATAGGCTAAAATTGTCCAAAAAACTTGTATTTTTTCCATACTATGGACACTGACACTAATGACTAATAGGGCATTGACTCTCTAGATCAATAAGAAAGCTAGATGATGATGCACTCCAGGGTTTTTCACACTGTGTCCGCGTAGCGGCACGACAACAGAAGTAGCACTTCTTGCACCGAGTAGAGCCTCTCACTCAGGGCCTCGCCCACGGATATCCGGACAAGAGACTAATCCCTCGGTTCTTCCAAAACCGAACCCAAAAAAACTTCCCTTGCTCAGCAGACATAGGCACCAGGATATTTTATTCTAACGTAGTCAAGGTCTTCACTAACCAAACTAATCCGACCGGACTCGTAAGTCTTATGGAAGTCAAGGAAGAGACTTGCACTTGGATCATAGAGTCCAACGCTTTCTTCCTCATCAAGAGGCACAACCGTTTTTCCATAGAACAAAGACTATCCCAGGATTTACTCATCTATTGTAACATAATAGAATTGAGTCTCATTTTAGGGATCCATCAGTCCACCAGCCTACAATCCCATGGGTTAGCCAACCATTGTATAGTGATAGGATCCATTTAGGAATTTGGTTATGTTTTGCCCTAGGTACTAGGGAAAAGAGTTCCCAGGCCCCCTAGTTGGCACTTCAAGAAAACTTCAAGATAGTCACACCACTTACACACCCAATATGAAATTGCATGTTTCACAGATTCAGCTGTCTTTAAAACAATCCTTTAATGAAACCATAGTAACACTGATCATAATCCTCCAAAATATCTAGCTTGAGTTCCAATTTCCAATCATTCCTTCATCGGTGTACCTATGGCATCATTGGCAACCAGAACGCTCATTACCTATTCACTTAGGGGCATTTTCAATAGTTCCTGGCTCATACCATAGTAACACTGATCATAATCCTCCAAAATATCTAGCTTGAGTTCCAATTTCCAATCATTCCTTCATCGGTGTACCTATGGCATCATTGGCAACCAGAACGCTCATTACCTATTCACTTAGGGGCATTTTCAATAGTTCCTGGCTCATAGTACCTGGCAATATAATCACATAAGAAAATCCAGATGGACTCTCCGTTCAAGATTAGCAAGATCAACCAACAGATCCATATAAAAGATCCATGGACTCATCCGTTGAGAACCAGCAAGGACAATCAACCAGATCGATGCCCGAGTTCAGAAAACAACTCTAACACCTTGTTCCATTTTTCTTCCTCGACGCACGCGTGGGTATCTTCGGCGACCCAGGGCCCGAGCACCGTATGGCTAGCACCCTCTAGGCTCCTTCGCAAGTCACCTAGCGCTTCACTCATAGGCCGCTTCCTTGGTCCCTCATCCACCAACCGAAAGCTCACCATTTAGACCGAACCGAACCGAGGCTGGTCAAGACCTCAGTCGGACCTTGCTATGTGAGACGTCCTCCATTGACTCTCTGTTAGCACAGCTGTTGTAACTTTATCACTTAGGTCTTCACGACCTCATTCACAAGATGGTCAAAATGATTTCCCAGCATTCTTAACATCAAATAGTCATTTAAAAACGGGTTTCATAAATACAGTTTCTAACGAACTCTCATCTTTCCACATTGTTCCACATCATTTTTCGTTATTCCATATTCTTCTACATCAATTCACATTACTTATTCCACATCCAGTCATATGTATTCCCATCATCTTCATCCATTCTCATCCAATCACATCTATCCACATCTATCCTCATCTATCCACATCACATCTCATCACATCTATCCACATCTATCCTCATCACATCTCATCCATTCACATCTACCCATATCCACATCATATCCATTCACATCACATCTCATCCATTCACATCTACCCTGATCCACATCACATCCATTCACATCACATCTCATCTATTCACATCTAACCGGATCCACATCACATCTCATCTATTCACATCTACTGAGATCCACATCACATCACATTCATCCACCTTACATCTCATCCATCCATTCACATTACATCACATCCATTTATATTCATTCAGATCCACATCTCATCACATCACATCCATCCACATCACATATCATCCATTCACGTCTCATCACATCACATTCATTTACATCTCATCATATCATATTCACTTCTCATCACATTCATCCACATCCATCCATTCATTCACATTCACATCCATCCACATCCATCCATCCATTCACATGCACATCTATCCACATCCATCCATTTATTCACATTCACATCTATCCAGATCCATCCATTCATTCACATTCACATCTATCCATTCATTCACATGCATATCTGTTATCCACATCCATCCATTCATTCACATTCACATCTCTCCACATCCATCCATTCATTTACATGCACATCTATCCACATCCATCCATTCATTCACATGCACATCTATCACATCACATCTCATTCTCATCCATTTACATCACATCACATCCTTTCACATATCATCACATCTCATCACATTCACATGCACATCTATTTATATCACATCACATCTACATCCACATCTATTTACATCACATCACATCCACATCCACATCTATTTACATCACATCACATCCACATCTTATCACATTGCTTTCACATCTTATCACATCTCTTTCGCATCTTATCACATCGCATTCACATCGCAATTACATTTAGTATTGTTTTCTACTTTCGATACCGATGGGACTTTTCTAAGTTTCTGCCAATTGCTTGGCCTAGTTAAAGGTTCTTTTTCTCGATGGCTGTTTTCATACTCTTTCTCAAATTTCTCAAGTGAAATATATTCAATATTCTTCTTTTTGAGTAAAAGATTCATGGGATTTACAAAAATCAATTCTACCCATATTTCCTAATAAAATTAATAATGCTCAAAATTTCACTTTTGATAAATACTCATAATTTAAATTATGCCAAAAATTCCTCTTTTACCATTTAATTTCTTGGATCTCAATTATCATGGGAATTACTCTTTTTGCATAAAATAAATTTACCAAAAATTTCTCTTTTACCATTTAATTACTTGGATCTCAAATATCATGGGAATTTCTCTTTTTGTATAAAATAAATTTACCAAAATTTACTCTTTTCTTATAATCAATTAATTATGCATAATTATAAAAAAAATATTTCTCATGAATACGATGAAAATCATTCTTTTTGCATAGGATGTCCAATCCTAGAATATGGTAGGAAGTTCTCTTTTAGCATTATGCATAAAAATAAGATATGTATTATTTTTTAAAAAATTTTACCATAGCTTTCCTGCTATTACTGATAATTCTCATTTTTTTCTAAAGAATAAAAACTTGTAATGAAAATATGATAGTAGTTTCTCTTCTATGCTTAAAATCAAATTATGAATTTAAATCATAATTTTAACCATAATCATAAACTTAATTATGATTATCCCACTAGATTAAGCTAATTCCATTATTTCTCTTTTTCCAAATTGATAGGATAATCTATTTCTCATTTAGAATCAATCAAAGTACTTTTTAACTACTTACTAAAAGAAATAACCATTATTTTGGTAATACAAAATCATAAAAATATCATTTTCTTAATCTCTAGCTTATCAAGTCTAGATTTCTTAATCTCTAGCTTATCAAGCCTAGATTTTAGCTTTGAATTAAGAGACTATCATTGAGAAGTATCCTTTTTCAAAGGATTTAGCCATAAATATGGCTATTCTTTTAGAGAGAGAGATTTACTTAAAGAAAGCATTACAAATAAGCATAAAGATTAACATAATGCAAGAAACTTAGGAAAAACTTGATTTGAATTAAATCAATTATTTAGAAAGCTTGAGAGGGGTTGAGAAGAAGAAAGTCATTGAGATAAATTGGAAATCCCCAACACTTGGATTAATCTAGTTGGCCCATTGGAACCTTAATTGGACCATAATCCAAAAAAATTTGAAAACGTAGACCCTTAGGCTAAGGTCCCTTATACCATTTTCAATTAATTCCTAATGCACATTGGAAAGTTCATTTTGAACTTCTATTTCAGGGGAATCCATTTTAGACACTAGGAGGATTTTTATATCCAAAGATATCTCAATTTTGGATTCTCTCTCTCTAGGCCAAAACAAGGTAAAACAAGATCTTTCTTCTATTTTAGAGAGGGGGATAATTACAAGAATAGAAGGGGAGGTTCTTACAACTTTACACCTCAAAAGTTGGAGGGAGGAATCTTACATCCAAAGTGACTCTTGACCTTCCATTTCCAGAGTGACTCTTGGCCTTTCATTTCCATGTGTGACCCTTGGTTGTCTGACCCTAACCTCAACCCAAGGTTAGGCCTAACCCTATTACCACTAGAGCATGTTCCATGCTCACATGCCTAGGGTGGGTTAGCCTCCTAGTATATGCACATGATGTGCACATAACACAAACGGTCATAGGCCTCCCACTTACTCATCCTCCAATACTCCTTGCTTGAGGAGACCCTTGTGGGGCGGCCAAACACTCATAGGCTTCACTCAATAGTGATCATGGCTTAAGGAGATACCTATAAATCAAATTGTCATTAGGACTCACTCAAAAACTACATTCATTTCAAGAATAAATTCTAGCATCCATTTTGTCTTTTGAATAACATGGTCCTAAATCAGTGATCCCTAATACTCTATGTTTGATGAGACTCCTAGGCTTCATGGACTTGGGAGGACTCTATGGCCAAACGGTCACAGGCCACATTCAATAGTTATCTCCAATACTCTTTGTTTGATGAGAGCCCAAGACTCCCATTATGTGAAATATGGACTCTCATTTTTTCCCCTTAAGGATTTCCACACCTCATCTCTCTAGAGAAATGGTCTCATGGTGAAATTTTTGCAAATCAAATCAAAAGTTGGCGAAGATTGCACATTTGGAATCTACTCATCATCAAGACCTTTCCAATGATATATAGTATGATGGAAAATTTTGATTATTCAAGAAGTCCCCAAATTGGTGATGATGTAGCATGTTACATGCCATGTCATCACCAATTTAGGGACGTCTTTAAATATTTGAAATTGCTTATCATGCTATATATCATTGGAAAGGTCTCAAAGAGTAGATTCAAAATGTCCAAACTCTGCTCACTTTTGAGTTTATTTGCAAAAATTTCACCCCATGAGCTCATTTTTCTAGAGAGTGGAGGTGTGGAAATCCTTAAGGGGCAAAAATGAGAGTCCATATTTTGCCTAATGATAGACCTGTAAAACTTGGAGTTTTACATAATTTCCTTTAGATACTTTGAACCTTAGTTTTTACCTGAGATTTCAGGCGATAACATTTGGAACTTATATGTAGATGTAACCATCTGGAATCATGTATTATGCACAGCAGTTAGAAACTGAATTCTGAGCATCTATGCACTTGTCCTGCTGTTCTGTAGGTTTACCTGATCTTTCAAGAGTCTGTCTTCTTGATATAATGTAATGCTGTAATGTTGGATTCTATGTTCTGTGATGGAGATAGATAGTCTATTTCTTATCCTTGTGAGATGAAATGATGATGATGATGTGTGGGGAGTGTTTAAAACCTATTCTCTATAATTTCATATTTCTGTGTTTAGTATTTTTTGGGGCTTTGTTTAGCCTTAACACTTTTTACGATCCTATTGTTTCGCATGCCTAGTAGCTTTCTCTATGGGAAGGAGACAAGGATATAGCAATTCAGAGAAAGGATGAAGAAATGGATGCATGGCTCCAAGAATTTAGCAATTGGGTTACTAAGGAAGAGGAATATACAGCCTATGCAGAGGTATTTCTAAGGGAGCAGTTTCCTCATTTTCAAGTGGATGTGATTTGGCGTATACAGTTAGAAAACACAGAGGAAAAGCTTTCTTCCCTTTGGAATAGTGAATGGTCCAAGTGAGGCCCAAAGGTTTCTAGAGGAGTGTTATTACCATTAGTTTCATCACAAGTGTATCGATGCGGGTGCAAATGTTGATAAGTGAGGAGGATCAACATTTTAGAAGACCTATTGATGGGTATGGCATCCGGTGTAGAATTAGGTTAGGTGAAAGATTATCATCTTTGGAAGAGGCTCCAAATGAAGGAATTAATCCACCTAACGGAGGACTTGGATGAGGACGTCATTTTCCTTGAATCTACAGGAAATGAGGAAATAGCATCACCAAATGCTGAAATTATTAGGGGAGTGGTAAGGCTTCTTGGCGCACAAGAGCACTTAGTGCTCAATTTCTAAGGGCAACAAAGAGATCTTTGGATTTCAATACATCACCACGGTTACCTCCCAAAAGAAGAAGACCACCACCAATAATGCAAGCAAATCCTCCACTGCATGGTGCCCTAGCAAACCCCAAGGTTGGCCCAACCAAATTTAGCGACTCAAGGAAAGCTAATGCTGATAGCCATGTTGGTCAGTTTGAAACCAGATGGTAGGCTAGTGGATTTGGGATGTGCCCGGATGAAGTGAAGAAGGAACACTTTGCTGCTACACTAGAAGGTTGTGTAGTGAGATGGTTTACTCAATATGGATCAAAGAAGCTTTTCTTGTGAGGTTCAGGAAGGAGAAAACCCTAAAGATATCTCCAATAAGCTAAGGGAGCTGAAATAGGGAAAGATAGCGGTGGAGGATGTTAGAATTCATGGTGCTCATGCTAGATCAGCTATGTGGAGGAGAGAGACTCACAAAATACAAGAAAATATCTTGCTTTATTAAGTTGCTCAAAATACAACTAGGCTTCTTGCTCCATACAAAATGCCTTCTAGCTCCACCTTTAAATAGATGAGCTCGTGGACCTTAAGTCCCTTCACACACACACTCTTACATAACCTTAGTCTCTTAATACCCCCCCTCAATACCAACTATGAAAAAAATTGGAATAGGTGGTATTGGACATAGGATGCCTTTATAACATTAGGCGTACAAGGTTAGGAATATAGGTGTGGTTACATTGAGATTTAAAACAATTTCTCAATAGAGTTAGAGGCTGATACAAAGTTAGCCTCTGACTCTTTGTTAGGACATTTAGAAGTGATATGTCCTGTTTGTTTACACTTGTTACATTTCATTTTGTTGGGATATTTGATCCAACAATTATTTTCCAAATGACCCACCTTTTTGCAATGGACACATCTTACTTTGATCACTTGATGTGACAAAGCTTGTTCGATATTCGATGAAGTTGTTGCATTTGAAGATTCAGCTCCTCCCTTTGGCCTCTTTTCTTCATCAAGACAAGATTGAATGACTCCTTCAAGGGTGGGATTAGGTATGTTCTTCAGGGTGGTGACTAAGGTGGGGTACACCTTCTTGACTGCTTTTAGCAAAACAGCCACTGCATCATCTTCATCCATTCTCACATTCACTGATGCAAGTTGAGCCATAAGGCCCTTCAAGTGAGAGATGAAGGCTCCAATGTTGTCTCCCTCTTTTGAGTTCCAGGCTGAAAAATTCAATTTTAAGTGAGATCTTGGAATTCTTACCATGAGCTCCATAGATCTTATCAAGCTCATCCCATTTCTCCTTTGCAGTCGGAAGCTAGTCCACATGGTGGATGAGAGCCTCATCAAGATGAAGCATGATGATGGTTTTTGCCCTCTCATCATCTTCAATATCTTCAGTCTTAGTTCGATCAATAACCTTAGTGCCGGAGATGAATGGCCAAAAGCCTTTGGACATCATCTTTTATGCAACATCCTTGGCTTTTTAAGCTTTCTTCCCTTTGGAATAGTGAATGGTCCAAGTGAGGCCCAAAGGTTTCTAGAGGAGTGTTATTACCATCAGTTTCATCACATCGATGCAAGTGCAAATGTGGATAAGTGAGGAGGATCAACATTTTAGAAGACCTATTTATGGGTATGGCATGCGGTGCAGAATTAGGTTAGGTGAAAGATTATCATCTTTGGAAGAGGCTCCAAATGAAGGAATTAATCCACCGACATCATTTTCCTTGAATCTGCAGGAGATGAGGAAATAGCATCACTAAATGCTGAAATTATTAGGGGAGTGGTAAGGCTTCTTGGCACAAGAGCACTTAGTGCTCAATTTCTAAGGGCAAAGAGATCTTTGGATTTCAATACATTACCACAGTTACCTCCCAAAAGAAGAAGACCACCACCAATGATGCAAGCAAATCCTCCACCGCCTGGTGCCCTAGCAAACCCCAAGGTTGGCCCAACCAAATTTAGTGACTCAAGGAAAGCTAATGTTGATAACCATGTTGGTCAGTTTGAAACCAGATGGTAGGCTAGTGGATTTGGGATGTGCCCGGATGAAGTGAAGAAGGAACATTTTGCTGCTACAGTAGAAGGCATCAAATAAAGATTCTTGGGGATCACTATTGAATGAGGCCTATGTTATTTAAAGGGCCATAATTGTTAGGAATTATTCTTGCAATGAAAGTATTCTTGGAGGATCACTAGTGAGTGAAGCCTTCAACTGTAGTCATTGGTAATCACTAGTAATTCAGGCTTGGGGATCACTATGAAAAAAAGGGATGCTATGAAAAAGGCTATGGATTTTAGCACAATTATTCTTCCAATGAAAGTAGTCTTGGAGATCACGTGAGTGAGTCCTATGTCACTGCTCAGTCATAGGGTCTCCCACAAGCCATGGAGTCTTGGGCTCTCATCAAAATAAGAGTATTGGGGATAACTATTGAATTGGGCCTATGCTGTTTGGCCCCCATAGGGTCCTTCCAAAGCCATGAAGCCTGAGGGTCTCATCAAACATAAAGTATTATGGATCACTAATTTAGGACCATGTTATTCAAAAGGCTATGCTAGCAATTATTCTTGCAATGAATGTAGTTTTCGAGGATCACTAACTGAGTAAGGCCTACGGACAATTTGATATATAGGTATCTCCTTAAGCCATGATCACTATTGAGTGAATCCTATGATTGTTTGTCCACAAGGGTCTCCTCAAGCAAGGAGTATTGGAGGATTAGTAAAAGTGGTCGTGCAGTGAGATGGTTTACTCAATATGGATTACAGCATTTCCCAAACTATAATTATCTCAAAGAAGCTTTTCTTGTGAGGTTCAGGAAGGAGAAAACCCTAAAGATATCCTCAATATGCTAAGGGAGCTGAAACAGGGAAAGATAGGGGTGGAGGATGTTAGAATTCGTGGTGCTCATGCTAGATCAACTATGTGGAGGAGAGAGACTCACAAAATACAAGAAAATATCTTGCTTATTAAATTGCTCAAAATACAACTAGACTTACTCCATACAAAATGCCTTCTAGCTCCACCTTTAAATAGATGAGCTAGTGGACCTTAAGTCCCTTCACACACACACTCTTCTCCTCCCCTTTTACATAACCTTAGTCTCTTAATACTCCCCCTCAATACCAACTATGAAAAAAATTGGAATAGGTGGTATTGGACATAGGATGCCTTTATAACATTAGGCGTATAAGGTTAGGAATATAGGTGTGGTTACATTGAGATTTAAAACAATTTCTCAGTGGAGTTAGAGGCTGATACAAAGTTATCCTCTGACTCTTTGTTAGGACATTTAGAAGTGATATGTCCCGTTTGTTTACACTTGTTACATTTCATTTTGTTGGGATATTTGATCCAACAATTATTTGCCAAATGACCCACCTTTTTGCAATGGACACATCTTACTTTGATCACTTGATGTGACAAAGCTTGTTCGATATTCGATGAAGTTGTTGCATTTGAGGTGCTTTTAGCAAAACAGCCACTGGATCATCTTCATCCATTCTCGCATTCATTGATGCAAGTTGAGCCATAAGGCCAAAAAAATGAGAGATGAAGGCTCCAATGCTGTCTCCCTCTTTGAGCTCCAAGCTGAAAAAATCAATTTTAAGTGAGATCTTGGAATTCTCCCACAAGCTCCATAGAGCTTAGCTCATCCCATTTCTCCTTTGCAGTCAGAAGCTGGTCCTCCACATGGTGGATGAGAGCCTCATCAAGATGAAGCATGATGATGGCTTGTGCCCTCTCATCATCTTCAATATCTTCAGCCTTAGTTCGATCAATAACCTTAGTGCCGGAGATGAATGGCCAAAAGCTTTTGGACATCATCTTGTACTTGACAAGGACTTGCCAAGTATGGAAGCCCTCTCTTGAGAACTTCTTAATTTGGGTGTTGTCCTTTGACATTGGGTATTGAAGGAGATTACTAGAGAGTAATGGGCTGATTTATGAAGAGAAAAAAACCAAAAATTTTTGATATTTTAGCTTAAGTAGAAAGAGAAAGGCTTATGAGAGTGCAACAACCCTTAATCAAGCCAAGGATGTTGTATAAAAAGGAGATTAAGATGGTTAAGCTTATGGTTTAGCACTTAGGGTTTGTGCCCAACCACTAATTCTGATGGGGAGAGCTTCATTAGTGTCAATGAACACTTTATTTGGTGATTAAGATCACCATTAGTGTTTAAAAAACACAATTAATGCTTAAGAGCACATTTCTAGCATCGTCTAATGACACTTGCATTGGTGATTAGATTCACCATTAGTGTTTAAGAACACTCTTAGCGTTTAAAAACACTTTGGAATGACTCCCCTTTGTGGGATTAGAAGCCTCATTAGTGTTAATCAACACAATTAGTGCTTATAAGCACACTTTGAAAAGCTTTGTGCACTTGGAGATGATGTTGATGAAGCTTAATGAGAATGAGGCTCATGAATACCTCATGGTGTATGCCCACCACTTCAAGCTCAAAATAGGGTCTGCAACAAGCCCTCACAAGAGCACTTAGGTGATTAGAGCGAAGAGGAGAGGAATAGAGCAAGAAAAAACTTGATTTTGAAGCTTTAATGGTGAGCTTCAATGGCTACCAAAAGAGCAGCCTGGTCTTTTGACTATAGCAAACGCGTCGAGCAACCATTAGGGGTAAAATTCAAGCTGTAGACTCTTGAGGCTATGGGCTTCAAAAGCCCTAAGCCCACACGGCATGTAATCAATTGTAGACGTCGAATGGCTGTATGACATCGACAGCAACCTTGAAACTGCGCTGGCTTGCACAGACGACAATATTGCAACAGAAAGAGGTGCAACCCATCAATTGATGGTACAGCCCTGAGCGCCCAGACGTCTCCTTCAAGTTCTTAGTTGAGAGCTCCCCAAGATCTTGCCTCTACGAGTAGCTAGAGGGCCTCCACTAGCAGGAGGTTGAGCTCCACAAAGGAAAAGATAAGAAAATTAACCTATTCTACACCACAAAAGAGGCCTAATCTTGCCAAGCTCTGATACCATATTAGAATTCATGGTGCTCATGCTAGATCAGCTATGTGGAGGAGAGAGACTCACAAAATACAAGAAAATATCTTGCTTATTAAGTTGCTCAAAATACAACTAGGCTTCTTACTCCATACAAAATGCCTTCTAGCTCCACACACACACACCTTAAGTCCCTTCACACACACACCCTTCTCCTCCCCTTTTACATAACCTTAGTCTCTTAATAGAGGATTTAGATGAGCTAGTGGACCTTAAGTCCCTTCACACACACACCCTTCTCCTCCCCTTTTACATAACCTTAGTCTCTTAATAGAGGATTTAGAAATTCGTACAACAGGTTGTTGGCAAATCAGAAGTCCCTTCACACACACACCCTTCTCCTCCCCTTTTACATAACCTTAGTCTCTTAATAGAGGATTTAGAAATTCGTACAACAGGTTGTTGGCAAATCAGAGGCCAACTCCTGAACAGTAGGGAGACTATTTTTGCAAGGGCCTAGGAACAAGACTTTAGAGTTCTATGGCAGGTAGAGACATTCAGAATGCAAATGACTTTAATGACTTGGTGAATACAGGACTCAAGGCAGAAAGGAGATTAGGACTGCCTTCCAAGAGGAAGAAGAAGTCAAAATTCTTTGATGGAGAGGATGAGGGAGATTTAGATGAGAAAAATAGTGATTCAGAGGATGAGGATAATAACTCTAACAACTCAGATGATGAGGATTGGAGTGAGAAGAAAAAGAAAACAAAGAAGAACAAGAGGAAGCAAAAAATCAAGAAGAAAGACAACAAGAAAATCAAAATAGTTAATGAGGATGATTTGAGAAGAAGATTCTTGATAAGATTAAAGTCTTGGGAATGGCACCAGTGGGTGAGACATCCAGGCCATATTGTGAGATCTTTCAAAATCTAGGTCATATGTCAGCCAATTGTTGGTATAATCCACAGTACAGGGGGAGAGTTCCACCCCACATTATTTAGATGAACTAGCAAGCAACTCCTCAAGCCAATCACGTTGGAGTTGAGCAGAATAGGAGGGCTACTAGGTCCCCAAGGAGAAATCAAAACCCAAATCAGTATCAACCTATTACTTAGAATCAAAACCCTCAATGGGGTAATCAAAATCCTCAGTGTGGGGAGGTCAACATAGGAATTTCAATAACAACAACAATTAGGATAGAAAAACGAACTGTAATTATTATGGCTTTCCAAGTCATAGGCATGGTCCAAGCTGTGAGCTTTGGTGTAAGCATAGAAACGAAAGGGGAATTCTAATTTTTAGGTACAATGAAAGGCATGAAGGGAATCAGAATCAACAGAATAAGCCCCCTACTCAATGCACTAGTGTTGGAAGAAATTAATGAAGGATTAGCAGGACAAGCAAAACATGGGGAAAGTTAGCAAAAAATACATTGGAAGTGTGATTGTACACAATGCATGAAAATAGAAGATGTGCAAGATGTGGATTCGATATAGGTAAAAAAATCAAGGTAGCAAGAAGTTTGAAGTTTTAGCAAAAAAGGAAGATCCCATTGAATGGGAAGCTCAGAAAGGAATTAGAATAGGAGTCATAAAGGAGTTGAAAAAAGTTCAAGGAAGATGGAGGAGCAGCTTATTATACCAGTGTTACCCTCTCAGGATGTGGTTGCATTGCCAATATATCAGAAAAGTGGGTTGGAAATGAAGCAAGACTCTACCCCAGATGATGAAAGATTATTTCAATCTTTAATGAAAGCTCAATTGTATTTAGCTCCGGAACAAGTTTTGAGCTTGGTCCCAGCATTTAAGGAACAGCTTATGACAAAGTGGAAGGTTGGCAATATGTTAGCAGTTCAGAAAGATGGTGCAGGGGTTCCACCAAAACCATCCAAAGTGGAGGATGTTGATTACAGAGTCCTGGTGCTGGATGTTAAACTTGGAAAATGACAATATTAAGGGAGCCTTATTGGATGGAGGTTCACGTGTTAGTATCCTTCTAGAATCAATTTGTAGAAAATTGGGGATTTTTGAATTGGATGATGCACCCTTTTAGGTGAAAATGGCAGATCAAAGAGGGTACAACCTCTGGGAATTGTTAGAGGGCAAAATTTGCAGGTTGCTATTCTGAATTTTGTTGTAAATTTTGTTGTCCTGAAACTTGAAGAATCGGAAAATCATTATCCCATGATTTTGGGAAGACCTTGGTTTGAGAGTTGCCAAAGTGAAGCAGGATTGGGGAGTTGATCAGATTATGATAAGGAGAGGTAAGAAGAAGGTCGAATTGGACATGGTTTCCAAGAAGACCATACCTAGGGCTTTCACGCCATTGCTTGTGGAAACAATCAATATGATACCAGAACTACAAGAGGATGAGGAAGAAGATTTTTTGAAGAGAAATCCATCAGTGGTGCCTATTTTTGAGGTGGATGTTGAGCAGATTGTGCAATAGTATGTGTTTCAGAAGGAGTACCAGCCAAGACAAACTCCAATAATGTGAGATCAAGAATTGGATCAGAGAATGCAAGAAGAGATTGCATCAAATCAGGATGAGGAAAGAGTAGAAAATACTCAGGAAGGCATTAAAGCTGTAATTCAAACTGAAAAAGCTTTTGAAGAATATATGTCAAAGACATATATTCAAACTGAAAAAGCTTTTGAAGAATATATGTCAAAGACATCAAGGGTCAAAGAAGATGATTTGCAGGATTTAAATTTGGGAACATAGGAGGATCCAAGAAATGTAAAAATTAGAATAAATCTGAAAGGACAGCTTAAGGAAGATCTTAAAAGCCTTTTGTTGGAATTCAAGGATATTTTTGCATGGCATTATACAGATATGAAGGGAGTGGATCCAAAATTTTGTCACCACAAGATCAATTTGAAAAAGGATGCTGTACTTGTAGTTCAACAAAGATATAGGATGAACCCAAATTTCTCCAAACAAGTAAAGGAGGAGATTGATAAGCTTTTGAGAGTGGGCTTTAAATATCCTGTACATGCATATACTTGGTTGTCACCAATTGTGGTGGTTCCTAAAAAGAATGGAAAGATCAGGGTATGTGTGGATTATAGAAAGTTGAATGCAACAACCATTACAAATGCTTTTCCACTATCATTCTGTGACGCTCTGCTTGATTCAGTTTACAGGACATAAGATATATAGTTTTCTAGATGGCTTTAGTGGATACAATCAGATTTTGATGGCACCTGAAGATAGAGATAAGATAGCTTTTGTGTGACAAAATGGGGAGTCTTTGCCAGTAATGTGATGAAATTTGGCTTGAAAAATGCTCCTCTTCCATTTCAAAAATGGGTACAGTAGGTGTTTGCACCATTTCTTACAACTTTTATGAGAGTTTTTTTGGATGATTTCAGTGTGTTTGGAAAAGTGGTGGATCATATCAACCATCTCAGAATGTGCTTTGAGAAGTGCACTAATGTCAGGATTGGCATTAAATCCATCCAAATGTGCATTTGCAGTAAGTAGAGGAATTTTGTTGGGATATGTTATTTCAAAGGATGGGATGGAGATTGATTCAAGGAAAGTTCAAGCAATATAGGATGTTGTACCACACCAAAGAATGTGAAGCAGTTGGGCAGATTCATTGGATAGGTCAAGTGGCATAACAGGTTTTTGAGATACCTCTCCCATGTTTGTCAACCTTTAACAAGTGGCTCTCGTACGGGGGGAAGAACAAGAAAAATCATTCAGGCTACTGAAAAAGATGTTGGTAGGGGCAAAAATTGTGTAGCCTCTTGATTGGAATATGGAATTTCATATTTTTGTTGACGCATCTCACATTGCAGTGGGAGCAGTATTGATGCAGGAGAAAATTAAAGTTTGGTTTAGACCAATATACTATGCAAGTAGAGTATTAGCCATTGAAGAGCAAAATTATTCAATAATAGAAAGGGAGGCATTGGGAATGATCTATGCTTTGAAGAAGTTTAGACATTATTTTCTAGCAAATAAGGTGGTTTTTCATGTGGATCACCAAGCCCTTCTATACATGGTCGAAAACCACAGTTGTCAGGAAGAATGACAAGGTGGGTACTTCTTTTGCAGGAGTTTGATTACATGGTGGTTCACACTCCTAGGAGAAATCATATGGTTGCAAATTATCTTAGCATATTAGAAACAGGAAAGAAACTAGATGGAATATTAGATGACTTTCCTGATTTTGATATATTTTAGGTTCAGACTTTGGAAATAAAAAATTGGTATGATCAGATGATGACTTTTCTGAGACAGATGGAA
The DNA here is from genome assembly GCF_041138505.1 of Cibotium barometz. Classification (NCBI taxonomy): domain Eukaryota; kingdom Viridiplantae; phylum Streptophyta; class Polypodiopsida; order Cyatheales; family Cibotiaceae; genus Cibotium; species Cibotium barometz. Next base: position 3,827,938 of record NC_141052.1, read on the forward strand.
TGTTTCCTAAATCAATGAGAAAAGACAAAAGAAAGAAATTGGCTCTTAGAAGTAGGCCATTTCTGGATGAAGAATTCAAATGAGGTGAAATCATACACAACTCCAATTAGTTAAGGTGTGGAGTGTGCTAGATGCGACATCTGCACAGATAACTTGGGCGAAAAGGTGGGAACATGCAAAAGCATTTTCTAAGCCTAGACAAAGAAATCACAAAAGATTTCATGGATCTTTCCAAGAAGCAGAAAAGTATGGTGAGGAGAAGCTCGCGCATGAAGGACACGCCACTCAGAGATGATAGATCGTATGCCCCTTCAGAGGATGAAGATGTATATGTGTGAGGAGCTGAGCATCAAGGCGGAGACATCTACTGCTTTTGTAGATTCTAAGGTAACTCTGGACCTTACAATATCAAAATATAGAGCATGGCTGGAGACTGTAGGATTGCTAGATTTTGCTTCTTTGCCCTAGGAATCATGGAGGGGGGCAATGACCAAGCAAAACAGTAGTTTAAGTTTTTGCAAGCGAGTGATGGATTTATTTCTCCCGATGTGTTTCTCTCTATGGAGTTGGTGTCCTGAAGGTAAGATGCGTTTTGATAGAGCATCATTGAAGGTGTTAGGGAAGGAGTTTGGGGCATCTAAAACAACAAGGAAGTATTATGTTATTAAGAAGGTCCAGGATCCAGAGAGAAGGCTTCAGCTAGAATGGTTTCTAGAGAATGTTTTATTTGCTGATCAAGTGAGAATACATGTGGGACAAGAACTATGGATATTTGCATACTACAAAGAAGGCTAAGACTGTAGCATGGGCATACATTCTACATCAGAAAATCATGTCAGAAATCAAGGAAAATGACAAAAGAAAACTAGATAAAACTTCAAGATTAGGGCCTATTTTGCCTTGTAATTTTTCAGAGAGTGAAGAATTTGGTGTATATGCATGGAGAGAAGTTTCTAGCAAAGATAAAACCATACAGTAAAGCTGCAAATAGGACAATGGATCAGTTAGAAGATGAACCGCCTAGCATCAAGAGCAAGAATATGAAGATAGATCCCTTTACAGTGGTGGATAGTGATAAACTGGCAACACATCTTATATGGATGCTGGATATTCAGCACAAGAATCTAATAGGGTGGCAAAAAGTCATAAGGTTCTTGCAGACCCTTTGTTTCCATCACCTTTTACACAGCGCACATTAGAAAAGGAAGTGAGTGCATCACCTAGTTCAGCTCAGAAGAAGGGATTGAAGTTGAAAATAAACAAGGCAAAGTTAACCAATTAGGAAGATGTCTTAGTTTCAGGGAGGCCCGAAGTTTTGGGATTTCAGACTTCAGACATACCACATGAAATTACTATTGCAAAGGCAAAGAAAGCTTGGAAATTAATGGATAATTTTTTTGTTGTAGCAAAAACAGAGCAATGCTCAAATTGATAAGAGGAGACAGAGGGAATTAAAAAATCAAGTACAGAGTTTGGAACAGCAGCAGTTAACCAAACAGGATGTCAAAACTCAGCAAGTGAAGGAACTGGAGAAAAAAGCTAAAGATCAAGAGGAGCTATTTTTGAAGATGAAAGAAAAATATGAAGTAGACTTGGCTAAGTGGCAAGAGAAGGCTAAAGCAAAAATTTCGTCAGAAATGGTTATTATAGAAAGGTTACATTTTCTGTTGAATTGGAGGAGTTAACAATTAAGAATACTGAGTTGGTAACAACTAATGAGATTCTATTAAAGCAATTGACAGCATTAAAGAAAGTACAAGAGCAGTTGAGGGACTTTGTAGAAGAAGAAGAGATTGATGTAGATGGGGTCTTCATGGAGTAGCACAGATTTGGCAATAATGAAGGGGAATTAATGCAGACAAGAAATTCGATTTGGGTTGGAATTAACAAGAGAATTCACAATGTTCTTACAATACCCTGGGAGGCATTTGCAGATGAGCGACGTAAAGTAGAGATAGTTTTGCTTAGGGAGCAGATTATAGCTTTGGAGGAGGAAAACTTAAAGTTGCAGATGAAACAGCTGCCAATCACCCAAGAGTCTCTTCAAGTGAAACCTCCTGAAAAGTCAATGTGGGAGGATCCTTTTTACTCCCTCAAGGTCTATCATGGTTTAGAAGAAGGTTTTTCTGATGATAGTCAGAGGTCTTTTAAGTTTGCATGTGATTTTGCAGGAAAAGGCACTTTTGAAGGAATGAAGAAGCAAGATATGGAAGTGGATAGTGTTAAACTTATTACACTTGTACCTGATGTTGCAGAACAAAATGTTGAAAGTTCAGGGATTGTTGCTAAGAATATTTTAGATGTTGCTAACAAGATATCAAATGATCAAGTGGATCAAATTGACCCTGTGGAGCAGGTAATTTAAATAGATAAGGAGGATGGCATGAAGGAAACTGAAGACAATGATGTAGAGATGAAGACTGAACTGAAAAGTAATCTACATACTTTTCAATAAAGTAACATTTTGGGAGTGAGTTCAGGTCTAAAAATTTTGAGGAAAATTTTATCCCACCGGGTGTGCGAGGTGTAAAACCTGGAGTTTTACATAATTTCCTTTAGATACTTTGAACCTTAGTCTTTTATCTGAGATTTCAAGTGATAGCATTTGGAACTTATATATAGATGTAATCATTTTGAATCATGCATTATGCAGAGTTAAAAACTGAATTCTCAGCGTCTATACACTTGTCTTGCTGTTCTGTAGGTTTACTTGATCTTTCAAGAGTCTAAGAATTAAAAAACTGAATTTTGACACCTCAGTGTGGGGATCTCCCCTCATGAAGTAGGCACCTTTTTCTCATCATTATCCCCAATTTTTAATCAATAAAATGAGATATTTTCATCTCTCCTCTCTCCTTTTCAAAACTAGATCCAAAAAGTAAGCTGAACTGACCCAAAAATGGTCAAAAATTGACCAAACTGATCTAAAAAATTTTAGAATCAGTTTGCTACTTTTTCCTATAAATAGAAGCCTCCCCCTTTGTAAAATCTTAATGGTGTTTATGCACTATTAGTCTCTGATCCATCTGCATTGAATTTTTTAATAATTCAATTATTTTTGGCCTAATCCTTTCCAAAGTGAATTGGTGGCCACTCTTGCTTCAAACAAGAGTAGAACCCCCTATCCCTCAAGCCAAAGGAGAGCTTACAAGCTCCATGTAAGCTAAATTTCTTACTTCGAATTTTTAATGAAAAATCTATGGTTTTCTTGATTTTTATGTTTTGCAAATGTTGAATTAAATTCAAATGCTATGCCTAAAAAGGCCACCCCCTTCTCTTCTTTACATTCCAACCTTTCTCAATTCTAGAAAGATTAACTATGTGGTTAATTAAACTCTTATTATTGTTTACTCTCTTGAATTTAGAAAATTGTGTAGATTAGAGTTCTATAAATCTAATTTGGGTTAATTTAAGTTAAAAAAAGAATGATAAAAATGAGAAATGGTCAGCCATACAAAGGAGGTTATGGCAAAATTTTCTAGAATTTTGTGAAAAAGAAAGTTTGTTTTTATGTTATTCCAAAAGAGTGATTCCCACCATTTTTGCATCTAAAAGAAATATTTTGATTACGCCATGTATATATTCATCTATGAATATGCATGGATATCACTAATATTAATTATTAAATTTGATTATATGCATAGAAAGATGCATAATGAAATTTTTTATTATAAAAGTGTTATTCTTATTAAATTTGATTTTTATGCATAGAAAGATGAATAAAGGAATTTTTTTATTACAAAAGTGTTATTCTTATCAAATTTTATTTCTATGCATAGAAAGATGCATAATGGAATTTTTTATTATAAAAGTGTTATTCTTATTGAATTTGATTTTTATGCATAGCAAGATGCATAAAGGGAATTTTTTTTATTACAAAAGTGTTATTCTTATTAAATTTGATTTTTATGCATAGAAAGATGCATAAAGGAATTCTTTTTATTTTAAAAGTGTTATTCCTATTAAATTTGATTTTATGCATAAATAGATGCATAAAAATATTTTTTTTATAAAAGTGTTATTCCAATTGAAGTTGATTTTTTATGCATAAATAGATGCATAAAGAATGTTTATATCAAATATAGAATTCTCTTAAATTCCAAGTTTAAATTCTATGAGTATTTGATAAATGAATAATTAAATACTCTAAGAGAGAAATTTCTATCGTTTTATATTCACATGGATTGTAAAAAGAAAATTCAGGAAATCTATCGAGATCAAAATATTCAAATAAATGATTAATTTATTCCTAATTAGAATTCGTATCTAATTTAGAAATCAATTAAGTGAATATTCAAGGAAAGAAATTCAGTAAAATAGTAACTAAATTATCAAACCTTTTCGAGAAAGATAGTTCAGGAAAAATCTTATCCGACTCGAACCTTGAATCAGACTATGACTAAGACCAAACTCTTTCGTCAGTTTCAAGGAAAGAAGGTGTGACCAATTTAGAAAAATATACTCAAAACTCTTGCCAAATCTGAAACTAAGTTTGAGACCCTTCGAATTGATCTGTGGGTCAAGGTTATAGAATTCGAGGAATTCTTGTATGAAATTCAGAAATCCGATTAAGAAGTTTTGGGGGGATAGTGATTCAAGAAATACTCCTTGTATTCAAAAGAAAATCAAACTGAAAACTTGCATAGAAATGAGATGTAATGTGAATAGATGTGATGAGATGTCATGTGAATCAGATAGATGTGAATGAATGGATGGATGGGATGCGCATGTGTATGTGAAGAATGGATGTGAATGTGTATGTGAAGAATGGATGTCAATGTATATTTGAAGAATGGATGTGATGAAAATGGTTGTGAATGTTTATGTGATGAAAATGGTTGTGAATGTGTATGTGAGAATGGATATGAATGTGTATGTGAAGAATGGATGTGGATGTGTATGTGAAGAATGGATGTGGATGAGTATGTGAAAGAATGGATGTGGATGTGGATGTGTATATATGAAAGAATGGATGTGAATGTGTATATATGAAAGAATGGATGTGAATGTGTATGTGAAAGAATGAAAGAATGGATGTGAATGTGTATGTGAAAGAATGGATGTGGTTGTGTATGTGAAAGAATGGATGTGGATGTATGTGAAAGAATGGATGTGAATGTGTATGTGAAAGAATGGATGTGGATGTATGTGAAAGAATGGATGTGAATGTGTATGTGAAGGATGGATGTGGATGTATGTGAAAGAATGGATGTGGATGTGTATGTGAAAGAATGGATATGGAGTTTGAACTCTAAAAAGTGCCTAAGTGATATCTCCACATGTTCAAGGTGGTCAAAAGTATAGTTGGACTACTACATAATAGTCTATAGTATCTACTAAAAAGTAAGTAACGATACTTTAGAATAAGTCCAAAGTACTTCAAAAAATGTGCAAATGACTTTTAAGTAGTTTGTAAGCTTTAGAATTATCCCAAAAGTATTGTAAAATACTCTTAATGATGCTCACAATACCTTGAAGTTATCCACATGAGACCTGAAGTATAAAGTTCTTATAGAAAGTGCGTTATAAGTACTCCAAAGTTTTAAATGTGTGTTACACGTTTTGAAGTAGTCAATAGTGCTTTGAAAATAGTCCAAACTTCTATACAAGTACTAGAGAAAAATCTTTCAGCAAGCTCAATTCCGAAATACTTCACAAACAATCATTGTGTCAACAACACAAGTCCCAGGTACTTCACCCTAGGTGAAAACAAATTCTAAGTTGTTTATGGAATTTTAAAGTAGTCCAAAGTATTTACAAGCAAGAAAAAATACTTTGCCAGTAGTCTATAGCGCCATGAAATTATCAATGTGATTTCTGTTGTAGTATAGAGTACTTGCAAAAACTACTTTATAAGGAGGCCAAAGTACAAAAGAGGTCTTAGAAAACTCTAAAACACTCTCTAAAGTAGTTTACATGATTTTAATATAGTCAAAAGTTCCATATAAGTAGTCTACAAAGAACTTTTAGGATACTTAAAGTACTTTATAAAAAACAATTGCCTATACTTTTTGAAGTAGTTCAGAGTAATTTGGGAACAAACCATAAGTAGTCCAAACCACTTTGCAAGTAGTTTATAGTACTTTCAAAGGTAGTTCGTAGTTAATTTAAAAGTAGTTTATAGATAATGCAAAACTAGTTTATAACTAATTCAAAAGTAGTTTACTGTACTTTCAAAAGTAGTTTACAATACTTTTTTAAAATATTTCAAGACCAACAACCACATTTACAGATCTCTCTGAGAATTTGTGAGGGGCTGAAGCCTTTCTTTGTGTAAAACTAAAACATCATTATACTTGCTATTGTATTTCTCATGTGTAAATGATGTTTTCAAGACATGCATTCAATCACATGCACCATCAATCATTTGGGCTTCATGGCCCTTCTTGTACATGTAGGTGTCTAGTGTGTAGTCCAAAGGTAGCTCCTACTTTATGTACAGCTGCTCAGCATACACATCATAGTATCATAAATATTTGGGAGTCAGTACTTTGTCCAAAGCCAACATCTTTAGAGCTCCATGCGAAGTCTTGTTTTCTAGGAGAGTGTAATGAGTGTGGCACAAGTAGGCTTATGCTATGTACTAATGAAGTGTGCAATGATGATTTGTTGCTTTCAATCAAGGTCTTTGAAGGCATTGAGTGAGGACACTATGATGAAGAAGGAAACAAGAAGAAACAAAAGGATCTGGTAGTTAGATATTTGAAAGGCAAGGATTTCATATCCTTGTTTCGGAAGCATATTACCTCTTTCCACCAAGCACAACTTCATAGTCAGATGGCAGGCTCAATAATTTAAAAATTGCTTGTTAAAGTTTCCAAACAATGTGGTGGTCTCTGTAATTAACTTTGTAGAGAACTATTCATTCAAAGAACAAAATGAAATACAATCAATGCATTGGTATTCTTCTCAGGTCACTATTTTGGTTCACATCACATATGTTCGCAAGGTGTCAAATGAAGTGTAGAAGGCTATAAACTTCTATATTTCTGATGAAAAGACCCATGATACTTTGTTTGTCCAGTAGTGCTTGCTCTTACATGTAGGGTAGCTCAAGCAACAAAACTTTATGCCAAAGAGCCATTGGATATGGTCAGATGGAGCCACTTCCTAATTCAAAGCAAAGTGACCTTTTTTCTTTGTTGGTACTTCCAATTGACAAGAGTAGAGATAATGTGGAATTTTTTTTACTCAGGCGGCCATGGAAAGGGCGAGCATGATGGAGCTAGAGTAGTCATCAAGAGAACACTAACACATGAACAACTGAAGCCAAATGGGTGGCATCTAAAGTGGGCGGTATATGTGGTTGCTTTCCTAAGACACAAGTTTTGTGGTGCAGATAACGCAAGAGTTTGCATGATCTTTTGGGAAATCAAGGAGAGTGATGTACAAAGAGAAAAGAAGTGTGTTGCAAGTGTGTTGCAAACAAGTGTGTTGCAAGTGTGTGATAAGTTCGTGGTGGTCAATGCATTGCGTGTCACTAAAAGTGTGCATTGAGATGCAGACAACTCACTTGCTTCTGCGATTCATGTATGTTGTAATCGTTACAACACATCGGAAGCGTAGCAGTGTTTTTGGAAGGAAAATATTAGGGGTTTTCAAAATGCATTGTGTGTCACTAAAAGTGTGCATTGAGATGTAGACAACTCACTTTCTTCTGGGATTCATGTATGTTGTAATCGTTACAACACATCGAAAGCGTAGCAGTGTTTTTGGAAAATATTAGGGGTTTTCAAAATGCTCAGCAGCAGCGATCTATCGCTGCTTCGCAACACTTTTTCATCACTGCTAAGTAGTGCGTTTAGTAGTAAAAATCGCTGCCTAGTAGCGCTATTTCGATGCCTAGTAGCAAAAAAAAACGCTACTCGGCAATGTCTATAGCAGTGAAAAACTGCTATAGCAATGTCTATAGTAGTGAAAAACTGCTGCTATACTGTAAAAATATCCCTTTTTTGCTGCCATGTAGTTTTATCTTTTTTGCTGCCATGTAGTTTTATCTTTTTTGCTGCCATGTAGTTTTATCTTTTGAATACAATAAACTTATACTTTGAGTTCTTTTTTTTGCAGGTTTTTGCCTTGTTGTCTATCACTTCTACCTCTCCTAACCTATCCTTGTCAAGCTTAAGCAAGATATGTCTATTGTTTTCCTTCATTTCCTATGCAAACAAGTTTTCCATTAAAGCTTTCTTGTGAGTATTTCCCTTCTCTTTCCTCTCTTTTAAGTTTTTCTTTTCTTATGTTTTCCTTCTCATTGAAGCTTAACTCTAACCCTAGCTTTTACATAGAAAACATAATAGAGAGCTTTAATGGAGCTCCCATTTTAATCCAGTTTGATCCAAGCGAGAGGAGAAATAAAAATATCTCAATTTTTTTGAATTAAAAACCCTTCCACACATGTGAAGGAGGCGCCTTCCTCAAAGGTCCCCCTCTCCTTACCAAGGTGTCAAAAATTCATCATTCCTCCAAAATATCTCTTTTTTTAGTAATATCTCTTAATTTTTAACTAATAAAACTTGTACTTAGTCAACTCTTCATATTATGTGAGCATTTACTCATTTTTGGCTATTTTTTTTGTTCATTAGATTTATCTCATCCCAACACTTGGATTAATCTTATTGGCCCATAGGAACCTTAATTGGACCATAATCCAAAATTTTTTCAAAATCTTGACCCTTAGGCTAAGGTCACCTATATCATTTTTAATTGATTCTCAATGCACCTTGGGAAATATATTTTTGATATTAGGAGAATTTTAATATCTAAAAATATATCAATATTGAATTATCTCTCTCTAGAATTTTTCTTCTCTCTAGGAAAAAATAAGGAGAAACAATATTTTCTTGCATTCAAAAATAGGGAATGATTACAGGGGATTGAGGTAAAAGCTTATTCATTATTCAGGCGCTGAGGAGGAATCTTACATCCTCTCCCACTTGAAAAATGCGAGATGTCCTCATCCCACAAAGTGGGGGTAATCTTTTGCCAACTCTTTTTCTTTCTCCCAGGTTACGTCTTCTAAAGGGAAGAACTTCCACTTGACTACTCTCTGAGGACTCTGCTCTCCTGAAGAGAACCTTCTCTAGAATGTCAAGGATTTCTTCAGGTTGGAGTACTATCTGGCCTTGAGTCAGAGAAATCAATTGTTCATCATCAAGTACGTGACTCGGGCTGGGTACATATTTCTTAAGCAAACTGACGTGGAATATATTATGTACCTTGAGATGGGGAGGCAAAAGAAGTTTATAAGCTAGATCGCCCACTTTCTTTATAACAGCATAATGTACTTCCCTAAAGATAAGAAACTTCTTTTTGGTCGTACTGGAATGAAGACCATATCTGATTCTTCAAACTCTCTCTTTGATCTCTTTTTATCTGCATACTTCTTTTGCCTATCTTGGGCTGCCTTAATATCTTTACGTATTGATTGCATTTGCTGGTCCATGTCATCAAGCATTTGTCTGGACATTTTGACTTTGATCAATGGGTCGGCGGACCAAGTCAACGGTGTAAGGCAATCTTATCCATACAAAGCTTTGAAAGGGCTCATCCCAATACTTCGATGATAAGAAGCATTGTAAGCAAATTCAACCAGATGCAAATGGCTTAACCACTTCTTGGGTTCCCTACCATAGCATGACGAAGGATATCCTCTATTACCTGGTCCACTTTTTCAGTCTGGCCATCTGTTTCGGGGTGATAGGCTGTGCAGAGATCCAAGAAAGTTCCTACTGCTTCAAAGAATGTGGTCCAGAATTTTGATGTGAATTTGGGATCTCTGTCACTTACTATCCTCCTGGGTAAGCCATGCAATCTGAAGATCTCTTTAAGGAAAACTCTGGCAACATCCATTGCAGTATATGTTTCTTTCATTGGAATCAGATGGGCAACTTTGTTTAGTCTATCAACTTTGGTTAGTCTATCAACTACCACAAAAATGGAGTTGTAACCTGATTGCACTGAAGGTAATCCAGTGACAAAGTCCATACTGATACATTCCCACTTCATCTGTGGAATGTCTAGAGGCTGCACTTTTCCTGGCATCTTGACTCTCTTTGCCTTGACTCTCTAACACATTAAGCATTGTCGCACATCATCAAGTACATCCTTTTTGAGTCTAGGCCAGAAGAAGCTTTTCTTCACAGACATATAGGTTTTTATAAACCCTGGATGTCCAGCTATCAGGCTATCATGGGCTTCTCTCAGAATCCTTCCCTTTATTCCCTCATCATTGGGAATACATAGCCGATTATTATAATACATGCATTCTTCATCCAATTTGTACCCAAGAACTCGACTCATTTCCTGAGGAGTCTTGCTTTCCTGCATCATCAGAAGGGTAGCAATAGGGGCAAAGAATTTGTCCTGCATGATTTTCTCTCTTGCACAGATTAATGGATTTGACACCACTGTAATTGTTGCAAGCAAGGAGGCTTTTCTGTTGAGCGCATCTGCCACCACATTTTCTTTCCCCGGTTGACACTTGATTTCAAAATTGAATTCCTGTAGGGTTTGCATCCATCTCCTTTAACGCATGTTGAGATCCCTTTGGGTGAAGATCCACTTCAGACTTTGATGATCTGTCATCAAGGTGAACCTCTATCCCAAAAGATAATGTCTCCGCAACTTTAGAGCATAAACTATTGAGAGTAACTCCAAGTCATGGACGGCATAATTTCTCTCATGTGTTTTGAGTTTTCTGGATTCATAGGCCACTGCATGACCTTCCTGCATAAGAGCACTGCCTAAGGCAAACCCACTGGCATTAGTAACTACCTCAAAAGGTTTGGTAAAATCTTGTAATTTAAGGACAAGGTTGGTGGCTGTCTTTAGTTTATCAAAGGCACTCTGACACATTGCAGTCCATTAAAAAAGGGTACTCTTCTTGAGAAGGTTAATTAAAGGGGATGCTATCTAAGCATACCTAGGTATAAAGATCCTATACCATCCGATTAATCTTAGGAATCCTCCGACTTCCTTTACCGTCTTGGGTTCCAGCCAATCTACGAGGCCAATCTACGACGGCTTGGATCTTTGTGAGAGCAAGAGAAATCCCATCTTTTAACACTATGAATCCCATGTATTCCACACCTGGTCAATAGAAAAAGAACACTTTCTCTTTTTTACAAAGAGTTGGTGTTTCCTTAGGATTTCCAAGACCTTGTGCACATGATCTTCATGATCTGTAGCATTCTTTGAGTATACCAAGATATCATCAAAGAAGACAAGAACAAAATCTTCCGAGTATTCTCTGAGAATATCCTACATAAGACAATTAAACGTCATCGCCGGGGCATTAGTCAATCCAAACGGCATGACTGTGAACTCATAATGCCCATAGCGAGTATTGAATGTTGTCTTCGAGATGTCATGTTCCTTGATTCTGATCTAGTAGTACCCGAATTTGAGATCTATCTTTGTGAACATTTGGGTCCCACTTAACCGATCCAGAAGTTCATCAATCCTAGGGATAGGATACTTATTTTTAATTGTTAATTGATTCAATCCTCTGTAGTCAATATAGAGTCTTAACGTTCCATCTTTCTTCTTTTGAAAGAGAACGGGCGCACCCCAAGGTGAGACACTGGGTCTAACGAATCCTTGCTCTGACAGTTGCCTTAACTGTTCCTTAAGTTCTATGGCTTCAGGGACTGGCATTTTGTATGCACGCTGTGCTACTAGCCGAGTTCCGAGGGTTAACTTGATCTCATGATCTACTTCGCGAGCCAGAGGCATCTCAGTCAGCTCTCAGGGAACACATATGCATACTCACTTAACCACTCAATCAGCTCTTCAGGGAACACATATGCATACTCACTTAACCACTCTGGTTCTTTAGCCTTGCATTTTATGTCTACTGGATTCATCTTAACGACATAAATAGCTTGCCTCTTTCTGAGCCCTTTTAACAATTTAGAAGCTTTAACTAATTGCAGCATTGGGGATCCAGAAATTCCAGTTCCTTAAACTTTATTCCCGTGAAGGTCAAGGAAAGAGATGGTTCCTTTGTGACAATGAATGTCAGCCTGATTCTTATGGAGCCAATCCATTCCAAGGATTCCATCATAGACTCCCAAGGGTAGGACTCTGAACTGGCACTCTCTTATGTTCCCATCTAGACTAAACTCAATAAGGTCTGTCTCAAGGTGTGTGAAAAGAATCTTTCCACTGGCCAATTCCACTTACATAGGTTTCCCTGATTTTTGATTTAGGACTAACTTACACAGACATCTTGGGGAAATAAAAGAATAAGTACTGCCTGAATCAATCAAAAGCTTGAATTTCTTACCCTGGTACTTTGTTATGTTTCCATCTAGACTAAACTCAATAAGGTCTGTCTCAAGGTGTGTGAAAAGAATCTTTCCACTGGGCCAATTCCACTTGCATAGGTTTCCACTGGCCAGTTCCAATTGCATAGGTTTCCACTAGCCAATTCCACTTGCATAGGTTTCCACTGGCCAATTCCTCTTGCATAGGTTTCCACTAGCCAATTCCACTTGCATAGGTTTCCCTGATTTTTGATTTAGGACTAACTTATGTAGACATCCTGGGGAAATAAAAGAATAAGTACTGCCTGAATCAATCAAAAGCTTCAATTTCTTACCCTGGTACTCTGCTGGAGTCTGGAGGACTGAAAATTGACGGTTATTTCCCTAATGCTCTATTACGGCATAGGTCTATCCTTTTTCTTCCTCCACTTCCTCAGCTATAGTGACGGCTCTAGCTGCTTCTGCAGTCTGAGGTGGAACTCTCTCTCTTTGGTTTCCCCAATTCTGGGAGGGAGTTCAGAGACTGCTTTGCATGGAGGCTGCAGGTTGAGCTGGCACTCTTCTGGGGTTGCCCTAATTTTGACATGGGGAACCTTGATTGGATTGATACTACGAAGGAGACTGTCTCTGAATTCTGGGACCCTGGATTCCTTGTCCCACAGAAGGAGATGGGTAATCCTTGAGATGGTGCCCAAACCCCTGACATCCGCCGAAGCACCTGTTCTCACTTCGAAGCTCTTCCCTCTTCTGCATTCTTGAAAGAGCCGGAGTTCTTGAGAAAGAACTTCGAGGGAAAGGTCTTCCTTCATTCCTGAAACTTCTTGGGTCCAGATTCTAGTTGGGACCTTGGTGTCTCTTTGGAGGCGGAAGGTTGGAAGAACTTCTCGGTGTGTGGAATCTCTTGAAGGATGAGGGAGCTAGCTTTGGCAGGTCTTTAACGATGAAGGCTTTGGCGAAGTCCTTCGCCATTCTTACAACTTTTGCCATGGAAACTGGCTTGGCATTCTTGACCAGGTTTGTTCATTCCCCGAATGAACCTGGCCATAAGTTGCTCTTCGTCTAGCAGTGGTGAGTACTTGAGGAGAAGAGCAAATGCCTGATGATATTCTTCAATGGTTTTCCTCCCCTGGTTTAGCTCTAAGAATTCAGTCATCTTGGTTTCTAAAAATCCGAGGGACAAAATCTTTTCCTTAGATAAGCTTTAAGATCATTCCAGGACTGGGTATTCCTATCCAGATGATTGGTGTCGCAATGGTTTCTCCATGCCACCCTGGCTGTTTCCACAATTTTTAGCCTAGCAAGAGCCATTTTGCTCCTCTCGTTGTATCCGGTGACATCAAAATATTCCTCCATGGCTTCAACCCACTTCTCCACAGCCTCGCCCAAGTTCTCCCCTTCACCTTTGAAGGGTCCTGGCTGAGTTCTGTGAAGAGCCTTGCGAACATCGGGGTCAAGCTCTTCCTCACTGATCAGTGAGAGGATCTGGCTGACGGCCACGGTTCTTCACCTCATGATTCTGGCAAAAATGATACATTATTAAATTCTTATTTTGATTTTGTCAATGAGATCCTAAGACTTAAGAGGTTTGAAAAATAATTTCTTAAACAAGATAAACGATCTTATTGGAGATCTATGACATATGTCCGAGTAACAGATTTTACTTCATTAATTCGTCATATAATAAACAATCACTTATACAACAGGGAATTTTTCTTTTCCACAAAACATTTCTTTATTTATATAAAGGTTGCAATATGTACATAGAGCAGAGCATCTCATCTCCAGAAGTCAAAATCTTCTCGGGAGACGCATAAGACGGCGATACTAGGCTATAGACATACTTGATACAAATGTTCCCTTACTGCCAAGGGAGTTACTATCTTCTCCTTAGGAATAAAGCAACTAAGAAGTCTGTAGATATGGCAGGAAAGTGTGAAATCTCAAGGCGTAGGGTGATATAAAATAACACCATGTATCACTTTTAGCCTCATCAGAATCATGGCCAATGAGATATTCTACCTCAGCATCGCGCGCTCGCCGCAAGAGGCATGGACATACTGCCCTACGAACCACTTGTGCTGCCATCTCTCCGCTGGGTCTAGGAAATATAAATCCTTGAAATGGCCTACGAGTCTGGCTCGGCTCATTTGAGTTGTAGCGGAAGAGGCGAAAGCAATCATATCTTGTGACTGAGTAAGGTCGAGAACAGCGAATAAGTGTGGAACTTTCATCTATAAGACCAAATTTCTTGATTAAAATCTTCATTAATGAAGCTTTAGGAATGAAAATACAATACGTAAATGCTCTTTTTGAGTTTTTATTATAAATTTCTAATAAGAATTCATTTTTCCTTATTAGCTCTTAACCAAGCTCTGATACCAGCTGTGAGACCCCCGCCCCCTCCGCCGCGGTGCCCCCTCCGAGGGCGCTGGCAATGGAAGCAGCATCAGCCTCTCACGCGGGGCAGGGATCCACACTCAGGGCCTCGCCCATGGATATCCGGACAAGCATTAGGAAATTTTTGAGGTCATTTTGGGGCCCTGTAAGGAAGTTAGACCGGAATATTCCCTCCAAAAAGGGGCACCGGATAAAATTTTTGCAAACGAACTCCAAATTTGTCGAACCTCACATATTTAGATTTTACTCTTCAAAAGCTATCCATTGATATATAACACGATAGGGTTCAGAGAAGGGACAAGATAGATACCTAGAAGATTCCTTTTTGCCTGGGAAAGATTCACGTTACGATAGGGTTCGGAGAAGGGACAAGATAGATACCTAGAAGATTCCTTTTCGCCTGGGAAAGATTCACGTTACTCGCCTGGGAAAGATTCACGTAACGTGAATCTTTCCCAGGCGAAAAGGAATCTTCTAGGTATCTATCTTGTCCCTTCTCCGAACCCTATCGTGTTATATATCAATGGATAGCTTTTGAAGAGTAGAATCTAAATATGTGAGGTTCGACAAATTTGGAGTTCGTTTGCAAAAATTTTATCCGATGTCCCTTTTTGGAGGGAATATTCCAGTCAAACTTCCTTATAGGGTCCCAAAATGACCTCAAAAATTTTCTAATGAGACTAGCCCGGCGGTTCCTCCGAAATCGAGCTCGCAAAAACTTCCCTCGTCCGGAAGGCACAGGCGATTCCTCCAAGAAAATCATCTAACGGGAGAATTAATATAACGAGTCAAATTCTTATCTATTCAAATTGATCCGATCAAACCCGAAGTCACATGGTCACATTAAAGAAGAGACTTGCACTTGGTCCATAGAATCACCGCTTTTTTCCTCCTTTAATGAGGCACAGCCGCCTCGCTGACTCCCTCCCACAGAACAAGGGTCTTCCTAGGACTTAATCTAGGCCCTTCACATCAGCCCAGTTTGCCTATATATCAGTAGTACCCACTACAGGGATCTCACCCTAGGTACCGCATGGGACCACAAGGGGTACAATCTAATCCACCTATTAGACAAGGGCTTCCAATGGTATACTATCCTCTTGGCCCCGCTCCTCCTCCAACTTTTCCTCAACCTACACTCGCTCCAACCATGGCAAGGCTAACCCCATAAATGTTAAGATTAGTCATGGAAATAGGGAGGGGATGGTTGCGGGCATCATGCCCCCAGCACCAGTGCAACTTGCACCAAGAATAAAGTGGAACAAACCTGCCAACATCTCAAAGCTTATCATCACTAAGTTTGATGGGACTGGAGATCCCATTCCACATTTGGAGATGTTTAATCAAATTTACGAAACCTTTGGCCACGTAGAAGATCAGGTTAAGGTGCCTTTGGCCTCACCCTCAACAATAAAGCAGGCCAATGGTTTAGGTCCTTGAAAGCAGGCCAATGGTTTAGGTCCTTGAAAGCTAAGGATAAGGCCACCTTTGAAGCCCTGAAAGAGGCTTTCAAGGTAGAATATTCTCGCCAAGGCACGAGATGGAGCCCAGTCGAGCAGCTACACAATGTCTGACAAAGGGATGATGAAACCATCCAAGATTACATCAATAGAGTCAGATATCTCCATTCTCGCTCTAGCGCCAGAGACAAGTTCTCTGATGAAAGACTCATATGGAGATTCCTAGAAGGTTTAGATGACGTACCCTTGCACAATTCATTATATGCCACGGCCCATACCTCCTTCGAGCAATGTTGTAGGAGTGCTATAGACTTTGAAGATAATTTCAAGGGAACACATTCCTGAGAACTTCATGATCATATGGAGATTGCTAGATGGTCTAGATGACGTACCCTTGCACAATTCATTATATGCCATGGCCCATACCTCCTTTGAGCAATGTTGTAGGAGTGCTATAGACTTTGAAGATAATTTCAAGGGTACACATTCCTGAGAACTTCATGAGGGCACATCTAAAGCCTCTTTCAAGACCACCAGTATGACATCTGATGGAAAAAGCAAGGAGTCCACAAGTGAATAGCAGGTTGAGCAGTTGGCGCTGCACTAATGCAGCAAATGACCCAACATTGGAGAACCGGCCAAGGTTAGGATCGTGTCGGCCAACCCCATCTCTATCCAAAGAGGGAGCTTGTATGGTGCCCAATCTGTCGAGCTAACTATACCAGCATAGAGTGTCCACATCTAAGACCCTATCTTAACCTCTACTACACATACTTCCAAAAATGGGGTAATCATGAAGTTACAAACTGCTATCATCAGAGAGCTGCTCTAGCCCGTGCTCTACCTTTGGCCTTGCCAGCCAACCCGAGGCAGTCGCTGGCTTTGCCAGCACCTGCTCATCTCATAATGCACCTCAACCAAGCCAAGAAGTGGCCCAAAGAGGAATTCTCAGGGTACCTGAAATGCCCTTACCACACCCACACCACCCCCGATTCTTCCACCTCAAACTCCATTCCCAAGAATCACACCAGTTCATAAGCCAACCCTGATAGAAATCTTCAAAGAAGGGGACGAGGAGGAAATTCTGGAAGTTCCTACCTATGAAACCCTAGAGCCAACAATCCCTCCCTCACAAATTCTAAGTCACTATGTTATGGAGGGAGACCAAATGTATCCAGTGTACTTAGCAGCCCCAATGCCATGGGCTAGAGACATGAATATGATGGCAAAATGGCCACCTATACAGTGCTATAATTGCGTAGGACCTCACCGAGTGGCTGAATGTCCTAACAAGAAAGGGATGGTGAGTACTTAGGTGCTTCTACATTAACTCCTTTGTGTGTAGGGTGTGGAATTAACCATATGTATAAAGATTGTCCGCTAAGACTTGGAGCAATGGGGAAGGCTCATGAAGCTAATCAGAGCACTAGCATTAACATGCTGAGTGTGAGAGATGGCTTCATCCACACAGTTCCTCTCAACGTTGTGACCTGACTACAAAATTGACAACGAGCCCTAGTTGGCAGAAGGATCTACCTCACGAGACCAGACACAAGCCAAGATCATATCCTCAAGAATGTCCCTGAACAAGCACTAGTGGACTAGACGCTCAAGGAAGAAAACCACAAAGATCGGCAAGGGAGACTGCCATGTAGTTATTTAAAGTGGTTCGGAACATGGCACAACAACATAGGCATCAACCTCTATGTCAGAAGATGAAGATCTGATACGTGCAGTCGCCCGAGCCCGAGAGCCAATTGATGCTACCCAACTCCTTAAAGCTTGTTGAATATCCTAACCCCATCGAGGAGAAGAAAAGATTATTGGCAAGCCAAGCATTGGTCAGGGATTGCCAGACACAAATAAAAGATGAGCCTCCTATTGCCTACCTTGAGCCTTTCCCGTCAGTTTCCAACATGAGCCTCCTATTGCCTACCTTGAGCCTTTCCCGTCAGTTTCCAACATGAGACCTACGAAAGATGCTAAGGTATATTCTAGAGAGCTCCCAGACATGTCACCCCCGCAGAGGCCAACAGAAGCAGCAAAACCCATTGCAATAGCTACCCCCACCAGGGAGACCGGGTAGCAGAATATCTCAAAGACCTAGGGCATGACCACCTTAAATGAACGGATATAGAAGTCCCTATCCACATTCCGTACACTCAAAAGAGCTTAAGATTAAGCCAAACCAACCTTCCTCACAAAATAGCCTCCTCCCCTAGTGACATTATTGGTCTCTCTTCCTTCCTTTCCTCTCAAATCCAGATCCCTATCAACACCTTGCTTCGAGGTAGCCTAAGTTTATGGAAAATTTGAAGGACTGGATGAAAGAACGCTTGAGGGTAGGCATGCACGAATCCATGGAGCCAAACAGCTCTAATTAGTCTAGGGAAGATAAACTCGTTATACCCCACGAAATAATTGGCACCCCCACAGTCCGAGTAAATAAGCTTGGACAGTACTTTGAAGGAGATGAATTGAATGCAGCTTTGCCGATAACCTTTGATGGCCTCCAAGTCATAGCAATCCTAGATGGCAGAGCAGGAGTGAGAATTTTTACAAAACAATGCTGGGAAAAATGGGGAGCACTGGCCATGGATGACACCACATTGCTAGTCAAACTCGTTGTTTGATGAAACCACAGCTAGACCCATTGGTCTACTAAAGGATTTGAAGATAAAGATCCTTGGAACCACTTACCCCGCCACACCTTTGTGGTGATGAACTTTGGATGTTACCCTGTTTCTTATGATTGCATTCTTGGATGACCATTCATGAGAGAATCAAAGATGATCAACAACTAGGGTACCGACCACATTTACATTCGAAGAAAGGATCAAATTGTAAAGATCAATCTCTACACATGGAAGGTACACCCAATGAGTGGCAGACCATTCGCAGAGGACTCACTCAAAATAACCCAATCTACTACATTCCATCTATGTCAAACGTGCCATAAGACACTTGATGATGAAAAGGATAGTGAGGAATGTGCACCTATTCCGGATCCGGAACACTCTGAGAATTGAATGCATATCCTTGCCACCTTGGACATTCTACCTAGACGCACCGGCACGAGATCTGCTGCTACAGAAGATGAGTAGGAGATTGCATCTCTATGTATGCTTAGCTTAGCATACCTGCCTACTAGCGTCGCCACCCAAGAACTGGAACAAGCCATTAGAGTGGTACCATCAAGAGAAACATGCTCCCATAGGACTCACAAGCCCGATGGATTCCCAAGGCCAGAATGATATATCTTTCCAGACGAGTCACGCACCCACTGGCTGAAGTATGTTGGAGCTGTTAAAGCACATAACCACTTCAACGAAATATGACAAAAGGAGTTTGCCAATAGCTCCCTTCTAGTCCACATGACCACCCCAAAGCCAATGGAATCCACACCAGAACCAGAAAAGCTTTGTCGTTCCACGCGTAGAGCTCGCAATAAAAAGTTAGCGCTAGCAGAAAAAGAAGCCAAAAGGCCAGTGGACAAAGAAAGAGCTAAAGCCAAAGAAACCAAACAGGTGCCCAAATATTTCAAGACCTTTCAGATAGCCGACAAATTCATCCAATATGACTCGGCCCAAAGATCTCATAATGGAAAACTAGGGACCTCTTATAATGGTCTACCCAAGGTTAGGAAATAAACCTGGCAGGCCCGGCCGAGGCCAGTATACATTGGTGAAGACCTCTCTATAGAGGAAGAGATTGAGCTCATTGCTTTGCTTACTGAATTCCAAGATTACTTTGCCTAGAAGTACACAAATATGAAGGGTGTACCTCTCGAAGTAGTCAAACATACCATTTCGATGGTTGATGGAGCAAGGCCGATCAAACAAAGGGCCTATCCTATGAACCCAAAATATTCCAAGATGGTCCAAGAAGAGATTGATAGACTCATTGATGCTGGGTTCATCTATGAAATAGAGCATATGGAATGGGTATCACCCATTGTGATAGTGCCCAAGAAGAACGAGAAAGTCAGAGTGTGCGCGCAGACCTTAGAAAGGTCAATGCTGCCACCATAAGGGACCATTATCCCTTACTATTCAAAAACATGTGCTAGAACAAGTAGTGGGAAAGGAAGCCTATAGCTTCCTTAACAGATTCTCTGGTTACAACCAGGTGTTGATCGACCCCCAAAGGATCAGCACAAAACAGCCTTTGCCACCGAATGGGGCACATATGCATACCGTGTTGTCATGCCCTTTGGGCTGACCAATTCTCATGGCACCTTCCAGCGTTTAATGTGCACTACCTATACAAGGAATATTTTTGGAAATTCCTAAAGGTTTATATGGATGACCTTTGTGTCAACACCTCTTGGAAGGCACACCTTGACTGTTTGTGTAACGTCTTAAAAAGATGCAGGCTATATCACATCTCATTAAACCCACTGAAATGTCAATTCTGGATCAGACATGGAGTGATCCTAGGACACATTGTCTCCAAACAGGGTATCTCCACAGATGATAGCAAAGTGTGGCTCATCCTTGAGCTACCCCCACCCACCAACTTTAAGGAGGTCCAACGCTTCATAGGACATGTCGGCTATTATAGCTGATTTATTTTCATGTATGCTGATATAGCTAAACCTCTTTATGGACTTCTGATAGTTTTCGAGTGGACAAATGAATGCCAATAGGCTCATACAAAGTCAAGAAATCCTTGGCAAGTGCTCCAATTCTCAGGTCCCCCAACTGGGACATTATCTGTCACGTCCACATCGATGCCTCTGCTTTTGCTATTGGATGTATGCTGGCCCAACCGAGTGAACACAAGATGGTTTTCCCCATCACCTTTGCCAGCCGCCAACTCAATGATGCTAAGAGAAGTTATACCACAACCAAGAGAGAAGGGTTGGCTATGGTCTACACGGTTAAGAAGTTTCGCCATTATCTTCTGGCACGACCAAGTTCATTTTCTTCGTGGACCATCAAGCTCTTCTATACTTGGTAAACAAGCCCTATATGACATGCAAAATCACAAGGTGGCTATGTATCTTGCTTGAGTTTGACTTCAGTGTTACAATGAGAAAAGGCTCATAGCACATTCTCGGAGACCACATGTCATGGATCCCTAAAGGCGAGCCGCCCCATGAGAGTTGAAGATGATTTACTAGAAGCTGCCTTGTTCCAACTATGCTTAATTCTTGAATAAGGCGAGGAGGTAGCACACTTTTTAGCCAATGGCTTACCAGTGGATTCCCTCCTAAACAAAGACCATGCTCATCACCTAATTAAACAGGTAGCCCCCTACCAACTCATTTTGCAGGAGGCCAACTCTATAGGTAGGGGAAGGGCAAGATTCTTAGACGTTGTGGCTGTGAGTGAAGACAAATATGATTTCCTTCTAGAACAAGCTCACTCTGCTTGTGCTGGTGAGTACTTTGCAGCAGATATCACTGCTCACCAAGGACTTAATAGCTGGGCTATGGAGGCCAACCTTAATGGCATATGTATAGCTGAGTATGTCAAAAAGTGATGCGAGGAGTGCCAATGTGCAGCGATTCTTCACTTTAAGGACAATATACCCCTAAATCCTATAGTATCCTTGCAACCATTTGAGAAATGGGGCATCGATTTCATTAGACCCATGAGTCTAGCAACCAGATACACCCAAGCTAGATATATAATTGTTGCCACGGACTATTGCACTAAGTGGGTTGAAGCTTGGGTTGAAGCTAGGCTACCCGTAAAGCTGATGTGCAATTGACTACCAAATTCCTTTAGAAATTAGTCATCACATGCTTCAGTTGCCCCCTTGAGCTCGTCAATGACAATGGGACACATTTCATTAATGAGGTAATCCAATTCCTCTTACAAGAGTTCCTTGTCACTCACAGAAAGTCCTCCCCCTATTACCCACAAGTAAATGGCCAAGAGGAAAGCATGAACAAAATTTTGTGCGCCATTCTGACCAAAACTGTGGAGGCCAGCCCTGCAAACAATTGGGAACAAAAGTTTCCAACCACACTTTGGGCTTATAGAACTTCCTACAAGGCAGCAAACCAATGCCATCCCCTTCAGTTTTAACCTATGGTACTGAAGCGGTCATGCCAATGGAGTTCTTGGTCCCCAGCTTATGCATTGTCGTACAAGCGAAGCTCACTGAAAATGTCTTAGGCTATCACCTTTTCCCCAGCTTATGCATTGCTGTAAGCTCACCCCGGAAATGTCTTAGGCTATCACCTTTTTGAGCTTGAAAAGCTCAATGAAACACACCTTTTAGTAGTACACATCATGATCATTGAGAAGCTAAGGCACAAACAATGGTTCAATGACCAGCTTAAAGACAAACAAATGAATGAGGGCAACATGGTCCTCTTATTCAGTACAGACACACAAAAAAAAGCTGAAGCTCAGAGGCTTAGGACCCTTTTTGGTCATTGAGATTACCCCAAAAGTGTTGTGCGCATCAAGACACTTGATGGTGTTGAAATCGCTAGTTATTTCAACAGTAGCAAACTAAAACGCTACTATGGCCCTCTCACTGAGGTCACCTTAAGAGCCATCCACAATAAAAAATAACGCAAAAAGAACCATGAAACAAGCCGCCCAACAAGAGGCCAAAGCAAGGCAAGCCAACAAGCTTTGGTAGAGACAAATCGTGGTCAACATGGCCCAAGTGGTCGACCTCGAAGAAAAGGAATGGGAGGTGAAGCTTGCTTGGTTGTGGTTAGGAATGAACACCCCAATGAGCTTCATCCAAAAATTAGCTCTTATAGACACAGGGGCTAATTACAATTTAATGTCTCACAAAACATGGCATTCCCTCGGGGAACCTGCACTAAAAGATACCCCGGCCACAGTCACCATAGTGGCATCACAGCATGTTCACTGTTTAGGCACAGTCGTGCTTCTATTCCACATTGGAAATAATCCCTTGGAAGGGAAGTTCTATTTGATGCCTATAGGAACAATGCGTGAGGAAATATTCCTTGGACGGGGTTGGACGGGCCATAATAGATGCAGTCATTTCATTGGAGGTAAAATCCCCCCATTCTATCATGAAGGCTATTTTTTCTTTATCCTCTAAGGGCCATCTGTACCCGGTTGTACCCACTGAACCCGTTTAGGAAGGAGTATGTCTCATGCCCGACTACCGCATCTAGTAGGGAATCTATGAGAATGGTAGCAGGAACAATTCTGGTATGGTGGAAGCGTTCACGTTATTAGCTTCCCATTCTTCTTCAAGATGATAACTATTGACAAAAGCTATTCTGCCCTATCAATTGGATAGATGAACCCTACTCTTAGCAACTTATCAATCTCCTCCTCCACTTGTTTAGCATAGTTGGCGTTCATTATATATCTGCTTTACCGAATAGGAGTTTCATCCTATTTTAAGTTGACCTTGTGTTAGTAGAAGCTAGGATCAATCCCCTTCATGTCTAAGTAATTCTAGATGAACACATCTTTGTAGGACTTTAGAAATTCTAGGAGCCTTCCTCTAAATTCCTGATTCAATTTGTGTTGATTGTGACTGTTTTTGGCTCTTGGTTGTCCCCCAAGTTAACTTCTTCAAGTTCATCTTCCTAGATTCTAATTCTCTACTTCCTAAGTTGGTCTTCCTCTGGCTTAAGAGCCATCATGGCCTTTTCCTGCTCAACCTACAAATTTGCCACACTGTCCTGAGTGTCCTCCTCCTCTTCTTTTCCACACTGTCCTGAGTGTCCTCCTCCTCTTCTTTTCCACTTCCTTCATTTAGTAGCACTTCAGGGTGAGCCACCAAGACTTTTGGATCATATCTCTATACAATCCTTTCTATATCCACCTCAAATAGTGACAACAGATCTGGATTTTCTTTCATGATCTGCTCTTCTTCATCCTCTTTTACCCCTTCTAGATAGTTTAGGCCTTCCACGTGCATCAGTTGGCTGGCAAGATTCAGCTTGTCTTTTCCTTTGACACCGAGATGTAGACCTTCTTTTCCCCCCTCCATATTGTGATCATATTGTGATCCTATCCGTATCCCAGTTTCTTGATCCTTCCACTTCTAAGCCATGGTCTTCCCAACAACACGGGATATACACCCACTATCTCAATCATTTTGAGGACTATGAACACGGTAGCAAACATGCATCCTTCCACTTATATTTGTTCCCTTGATTATTCCAACTACTCGGACTCTTCTCTAGTCAACCATGCAGATCTCGAATGGAAATGGCTGCATGTCTGTGATACCTAGCTTTTTGGCCGAGCTATTTGATATTATGTTTAGTCTTGATCCTCCATCCAAAATGACCCCCCTTGCCACTATCTGCCCTCTGATCTTTATAATCACTTCCGGAACAGACATGTCACAGTCCTAGGCTGTTTCCACATTATTGCATTCTACTGCCAAATTTTTCGGTTCCTGCAACAAGGGCATCTGCACCAGTTTCTCATTTGGTACTATGGCATGAAGCAGCTTTTACCTGTAATTGGGAACCAGATTCAGCATTTGGTCTAGTGTGATGTTCACTTTGAGATCCTCCCATAGGTCGTATTCCTTCATGGAGTTGTTGCTTTTCTCCTTGTCTAGTGGGCATATCTTGGCCTCTATACATTCTTCCTTATTCCTCCTGTGCTTCCCTTTCCTTTTCCTAACTTTCCCTTGTTAGTTTTCCTATCTAGATTCCTTCCAAATTTCCTTCCATTTACTCTCTCGTGACACTTCTGTTGCTCTGGGATGTAATTAGCTCCAGTTGGCACTTTAGCATCCTTTCTTTGGTTGCTCTACCATTGCACACCAGCTTCTTTTTGCTCCAATTTCTTCCCTTTTTTTGACCAGGTTTGTCCGGTCCGGATTTTCCTCAGAATATTCTCCTAGGAGCGGGCTTTCCTGCATTGTTCACACTATCCCTTGTGCACTTTGCACCAACTTGGTGATATGTTCACAGATGCTTTACTGCTCTCTGCCCACTCTTCTGGCTTCTATTTTTGTTCCGGCTTGGCATTCCTAATGTCTTGACCAGCCCTTGTGATCTTGTCACAACCATCACCTCTCGTGGCTTTTCTTATTCTTTACCTGCCCATCCAATGGTCCACTATTACCATGTTTAGCTACATCAGCTCCTACTGGGCTTACCTCCCTTTGTGGCCTTGCCTCTTGCAATTTCTGCTGATGGTGTTGAAATATAGGGTAGTCATTTTGTCTATGTCCTAAGAAACAAGCTCCCCTTGGCCCAAACCTACCACCTCCTCTTCCATATGTGAAAGATCCCTATCCCCTCCGCGCAATGAATTCAGGGGTGCTAGTAGTAGCGGAAGTAGCACTTCTTGTGCAGGGCAGGGTCCCTCACTCGGGGCCTCGCCCACGGATATCCGAACAAGAGACTAATCCATCGGTTCTTCCAAAACCAAACCCGGATAAACTTCTCTCGCCCGGAAAGCACGGACGATTGCTCTAGGATATTTTGTGCAGGGCAGGGTCCCTCACTCGGGGCCTCGCCCACGGATATCCGGACAAGAGACTAATCCATCGGTTCTTCCAAAACCGAACCCGAAAAAAACTTCTCTCGCCCGGGCGATTGCTCCTGGATATTTTTACTCTAACGTAGTCAAGAGCCTTAACTAACTGAACTGATCTGACTGAACCCGTAAGTATCATAGTCACATCAAGGAAAAGACTTGCACTTGGATCATAGAGACCAACGCTTTTTTCCTCATTAAGAGGCACAACCATTGATTCTTTTCCATAGAATAATTTTTATCCGGGATTTACTTCATCTATCGTACCATAACAGAATTGAGTCTCATTTTAGGGGTCCATCAGTCCAGCCTAACCCCATAGTCCTGTGGGTTAGCCAACCACCCAACCATTGTAGTGATGGGATCCATTTAAGAATTTGGTTAGGTTTTGTCTCGGGTACCAGGGAAAAGAGTTCCCAGGCCCTCTAGCCGGATATTCATGCAAACTTAAAACTAGTCACACCACTTACACACCCAATATGAAATTGCCTTTTTCACAGATTCAGTTGTCTTTAAAACAATCTTTTAATGAAACTATAGTATCATTGATCATAATCTTCCAAAATATGTGGTTGAATCCTAATTTTCAATTTTTCCTTCATCAGAGTACTTATGGCATCATTGGCAACCAGAACGCTCACCACCTGTCCACTTAGGGGCCTTTTCAATAGTTCCTAGCTCATAGTACCCGGCAATATATTCACTTATAAAAATCAAAATGGAATCTCCGTCGAAGATCAGCAAGATCAACCAACAGATCCATATAAAAAAGCCATGGACTCATCCATTGAGGACCAGCAAGGTCAATCAACCAGATCCATGCCCAAATTCAGAAAACAACTCTTACTCCTTGTTCCAATATCTTCCACGACGTACGTGTGGGTATCTTCGGCAACCCAGAGCCCTGTTGAAATATACAAGTGAATAGGGTGTGTGTGGGAACAAGCTCTTGGATAGAGGCTATAAAAGAGGAGATGTAATTGTGAAAGAACCTGTGAAAAGGTGAGAAGAATCTACTGGGAGAGAATAATGGGTAGCATGAGGGAATCTAGGAGTGTGGAGTTATTCTGGGAGATAATCAGGGAAAAGAGAAGAGGTGGAGAGAATCAGGCAAGAGGTGGAGATATTCAGGGAGTGAATCATGGAGAAATCAAAGGGATTTGATGCTTGATGTAAACTCTATAAATTGAGGCATAGCCCTAATGAGAATTTGCTGGTTTTTGAGTATCCATGCCTACATTAATCTATGTGCTAATTATTCACTAATTACGTCTTAATCACTTGCTAATCACTTTAATAATTATGTTGATTCTAGTGTTTGATCCACCATAGCTCATCATTTTGCTCAAATTTCAACATGGTATCAGAGCCATGCCTAGAATCAACCAGATTTATGAGCCCATTAGTGAATTAATTAGGATTAGTAGGTAATTAGCAAAAAAAATCAATTTTTAGTGAGTTCTTCATCTTCCCCTTCACCCCCAGCCAGTGGAGGGTCTCTAGCACCTTGCACACATAAAATTAGGGCAAAAGCTTTATACACAAGCTAGCTAACATCCCTAGCTTCAAGCCCATCTACTCCACGCAGCAAACTGCCAGCGGAAGCAGCCAAATTTACGAATTTTGCAGGCGCCGTTTTTCTGAGATAAATTGGTGATTTCTACTTCCACAGATCAAAGGTTTCTAATTCCTCTTAGCCCAAGGGGTAATCAAGCATGCTCTACAAGATGGTGAAGACAAAAATCAATTTCATCAAGTCTACAGAGAGATCCAAGCTCTTCATCAAATCTGCAGGTGACTTTGGTAAAACAGAGATTAAGCTTTCATTATTTGGTCAAATCTTGTGTTTCTTGGCTTAATGCTCTACTAGACTCATTGCTATTGATACCTTTGAAAGCATTTGAGCTCATTTGAAGTGGAAGGCACCAGATCTGGGCTCCCGCATACTCTGTTTTCTGCACACAAACCAGAGCATTAATTTGCTAATCAGTGATTAATCAATGCTAATCACTATATTTTGGTGCAATTGAGGGTTCAAATTAACCATTAGGTATCTGATACAGATCCCTATAACTTCATATTTCAAATCGGAGTTGGTTTGATACTCCAACCATCCCGTACAAATTGGTTACCCTCAATTTAATGTAATTTCTGGTGATTTTATGCTGATAAAATTATTGTAATCATCTATTAAACACCAGATTGAGTTGTAAAAGGATAGACACTGCCCTTGAATCTTGAATTTGGATCAAGAGGTAAGACCCCCTTCACATCACCATGAATTCAGCATAGGAAATAGCCAAATGTAATGGGGAACAGTTTTATACATGGCAGACAAAAACCATGTATTTGCTGATGAGGAAAAATCTGTGGGGATTAGTTGAAGGGAGAGATGAATGCCCAGAGAGAGGAGAAAATGAGTGGAAGAGTAGGAATGAAAAAGCATTGGGACTTATTGCACTCAGTTTAAATGATGAGATCATTCATCATATCACAGGGATACAGTGGGCAAAAGATGCATGGGATGAACTCAATAAATTATTTGGTACACAAGCAAAAAATTCCAAGATAAATCTATTAATGCAATTCTACCAATTGAACATGAAGGAAAGTGAACCTTTAATCACACACTTGAACAAATATAAAAGCATTAAGCAACAGTTGGCAGAGCTATTGGCAAAAAGGTAGAAGATGATGAAGCATTAGCTGTACTTTTGAAGAGTGTGGACAAAGGAGATTATGAAAACATTGTAGCAACACTAAAGAATGTACCTGAACTGAAGATACACGAGATAGAAGTAGCTCTACTAGAGCAAGAGAGCAGAGGCAAAGAGAAGAAAGGGCTCGACTCAACAGCAAGAGAGGAAAAAGCATTCTTCACCCGAGGAGGATTCTCTCGAGGACGAGGACGAGGAGGGAGGACCTTCACTTGCCACAAATGTGGAAAGCCAGGACACATGGCGAGAGACTGCTACAGCAAACCCAGTGAAGAAGGAACGACATCGGCAAACTTCATGGAGGCTCCAAGGGAAGTGGAGTCGGATCATCTTTTCTGAGAGAGAGAGAGAGAGAGAGAGAGACCCCACAACCCAATGTAACCTGCCCCAATAAAGTAAAACCACCTCTGAGCCACCGATGATGTAGGCCACGTGGTAGATGTATGTGTGAGCACTTTAGTCAAGGTCGCGGGCACTTATAGTAGCCTTGGACACATAGAGAGAGAGAGTGTCAAGGACTATGGAGTTTAGGGACTTGAGGCACTGGTCGCGGGCTATCAAGTAAGAGAGAGACCCCACAACCCAATGTAACCTGCCCCAATAAAGTAAAACCACCTTTGAGCCACCGATGATGTAGGCCACGTGGTAGATGTTTGTGTGAGCACTTTACTCAAGGTCACGGGCACTTATAGTAGCCTTGGACACATAGAGAGAGAGAGTGTCAAGGACTATGGAGTTTAGGGACTTGAGGCACTGGTCGCGGGCTATCAAGTAAGAGGGAAACTTGACACAGGGTCCAGGTGTACTAGGATTATTCACTTGAGGGGAGGTGTTGAAATATACAAGTGAATAGGGTGTGTGTGGGAACAAGCTCTTGGATAGAGGCTATAAAAGAGGAGATGTAATTGTGAAAGAACCTGTGAAAAGGTGAGAAGAATCTACTGGGAGAGAATAATGGGTAGCATGAGGGAATCTAGGAGTGTGGAGTTATTCTGGGAGATAATCAGGGAAAAGAGAAGAGGTGGAGAGAATCAGGCAAGAGGTGGAGATATTCAGGGAGTGAATCATGGAGAAATCAAAGGGATTTGATGCTTGATGTAAACTCTATAAATTGAGGCATAGCCCTAATGAGAATTTGCTGGTTTTTGAGTATCCATGCCTACATTAATCTATGTGCTAATTATTCACTAATTACGTCTTAATCACTTGCTAATCACTTTGTTAATTATGTTGATTCTAGTGTTTGATCCACCATAGCTCATCATTTTGCTCAAATTTCAACAAGCCCGAGCACCGTATGGTCAGCACCCTCTAGGATCCTTTGTAGGTCACCTAGCGCTTCACTCATAGGCTGCTTCCTTGGTCCCTCATCCACCGTACCGAAAGCTCATCATTTAAATCAAACCAAGGCTGGTCAAGACCTCGGTCGATCTTGCTACGTGAGACGTCCTCCGTTGACTCTCCGTCTCAGCTATTGCAACTTTATCAGTTAGGTCTCCACGACCTCGTTCACAAGACGATCAAAATGCTTCCCCAGCATTCTTGATAGAAAATAGTCATTTAAAAATAGGTCATAAATACAGTTTCTATAACAAACTCTCGTCTTTCCACATCAATCCTCATTTATTTCATAAGTATTCCCATTCTCATCACATCATTTTCCATCTCATCACATCTTTTCTCATTTATCCGCATCAGATCTCATCCAGTCGCATCTACCCATATCCACATCTCATCACATCATATTCATTCACATCACATACCACATCTATCCCAATTTACATCACATCTCATTCACACATCCCGATTCACATGACATCACATCTCATTCATTCACATCCCAATTCACATCTATTCACGTCCATCACATTCATTTACATCACATCCATTTACATCCATCACATCACATTCATTCATATCCATCACATCACATTCATTCATATCCATCACATTCATTCATTCATATCCACCACATTCATTCTCATAACCATCCCATCACATGTATTCTATCCACATTATATCACATCACTTCTATCCACATCATATCTCATTCCTATACATCTCATCTCCACATCCATCCAACCATTCACATCATGTACAACTACTCACGTCCATCCATACATTCATATCTATCACTTCACATCATATCTCATTCCTATACATCTTATCTCCTTCATCCACATCCATCTAATCGTTCACATGTACGACTACTCATGTCCATCCACATTCCATCCACATCCATCCAATCGTTCACATGTACGACTACTCACATCATATGCATTCTATCCACATCATATCTCATTCCTATACATCTCATCTCCTTCATCCACATCCATCCAATCGTTCACATGTACGACTACTCACGTCCATCCATACAATCATATCTATCACTTCACATCCACATATATTCATGTCACATCACATTCTTTCACATACACGTCCACATCCATTCTTTACATACACATCCACATCCATTCTTCACATACACATTCACATCCATTCTTCACATAGACATCCATATCCATTCTTCACATACACATCCATATCCATTCTTCACATACACATTTACATCCATTCTTCACATACACATCCATATCCATTCTTCACATACACATTCACATCCATTCTTCACATACACATTCACATCCATTCTTCACATACACATCCATATCCATCCATTCATTCACATCTATCTGATTCACATCACATCTCACCACATCTATTCACATCACATCTCATCACATCTACTCACATCACATTACATCCATCCATTCATTCACATCTATCTGATTCACATCGCATCTCATCACATCTATTTTCTATGCAAGTTTTCAGTGCAAGTTTTCAGTTTGATTTTCTTTCAAATACAAGGAGTATTTCTTGAATCAGTATCCTCGAAACTTCTTGATCGGAGTTCTGAATTTCATACCAAAATTCCTCGAATTCTATAACCTTGATCCATAGATCAATTCGAAGGGTCTCAAACTTAGTTTCAGATCTGGCGGAGTGTATTTTTCTAAACTGGTCACATCTTCTTTCCTCGAAACTGACGAAAGAGTTTGGTCTTGGTCATAGTCTGATTCAAGGTTCGAGTCGAATAAGATTTTTCCTGAACTATCTTTCTCGAAAAGGTTTGATAATTTAGTTACTATTTTACTGAATTTCTTTCTTTGAATATTCACTTAACTGATTTCTAAATTAGATACAAATTCCAATAAGAAATAAATTAATCATTTATCTGAATATTTTGATCTCAATAAATTTCTTAAATTTTCTTTTTACAATCCGTGTGAATATAAAACGATAGGAATTTTTCTCTTAGAGTATTTAATTATTCATTTATCAAATACTTATAGAATTTAAACATAAAATTTAAGAGAATTCTAATTTTGATATAAAAATTCTTTATGCATCTATTTATGCATAAAAATCAACTTCAATGGGAATAACACTTTTATAAAAAAATCTTTTTATACATCTATTTATGTATAAAATCAAATTTAATAGGAATAACACTTTTTAAATTTAAAAATTTTCCTTTATGCATCTTTCTATGCATAAAAATCAAATTTAATAAGAATAACACTTTTATAATAAAACAAATTCCTTTATGCATCTTTCTATGCATAAAAATCAACTTTAATAAGAATAACACTTTTGTAATAAAGAAATTTCCTTTATGCATCTTTCTATGCATAAAAATCAAATTTAATAAGAATGACACTTTTATAATAAAAAATTTTCCTTTATGCATCTTTCTATGCATAAAAATCAATTTTAATAAGAATAACATTTTTGTAATAAAAAAAATTCCTTTATGCATCTTTCTATGCATTAAAAATCAAATTTAATGAGAATAACACTTTTGTAATTAAAAAATTTCCTTTATGCATCCTTCTATGCATAAAAATCAAATTTAATGAGAATAACACTTTTGTAATAAAAGAATTTTCTTTATGCATCTTTATATGCATAAAAATTAAATTTAATGAGAATAACACTTTTGTAATAAAAAAATTTCTTTGTGCATCTTTCTATGCATTGAAATCAATTTTAATAATTAATATCAGTGATATCCATGCATATTCATAGGTGAATATGTACATGGAGTAATTAGAATATTTCTTTTAGATGCAAAAACGGTGGGAATTACTCTTTTGGAATAACATAAAAATAACTTTCTTTTCCATAAAATTCTGGAAAATTTTGCCATAACCTCCTTTGTATGGCTGACCATTTCTCATTTTTATCATTCTTTATTTAACTTAAATTAACCCTAATTAGATTTATAGAACTCTAATTTACATAATTTTCTAAATTCAAGAGAGTAAACAATAAGAAGAGTTTAATTAATCCCTTAGTTAATCTTTCTAGGATTGAGAAAGGTTGGAATGTAAAGAAGAGAAGGGGCTGGCCTTTTTTATCAAAGGCATAGCATTTGAATTTAATTCAACATTAGCAAAACATACAAATCAAAAGAAAACCATAGACTTTTCATTAAAATTTATAAATAAAGTAAGAAAATTAGCTTACATAGAGCTTCTAAGCTCCCCTTTGGCTTGAGGGATTGAGGGCTCTACTCTTGTTTAAAGCAAGAGTGGCCACCAATTCACTTTGGAGAGGATTAGGCCAAAAACAATTGAATTATTAAAAAATTCAATGTAGATGGCTCAGGACGACAGGAGTAGAGTAACAGTGCATAAACACCATTAAGCTTTTACAAAGGGAGAAGGCTTCTATTTATAGAAAAAAGTGAGCCTCTAACCAAGCAAACTGATTCTAGAATTTTCCAGACCAGTTTGGTCAATTTTTGACCATTTTTGGGTCAGTTCAGCTTACTTTTTGGATCTAGTTTTGAAATAGGAGAGAGGAGAGATGAAAATATCTCATTTTATTCATTAAGAATTGGGGGTAATGATGAGAAAAAGGTGCCTACTTCATGAGGGGAGATCCCCACACTGAGGTGTCAAAATTCAGTTTTTTTAATTGTTTTCTTTGGTCCTTAGTCCACTCTTCATCTTATGTGAGTATTTACTCATTTTTTTTGGGGGGGGGATTTCTTTTATTCTTCAATTTATCTCCTCCCTACATTTGGATTAATCTTATTGGTCCATAGGAACCTTAATTGGACCATAATCTAAAAAATTTTAAAAATCTGGACCCTTAAGCTAAGGTCCTTTAATTAATTCCAATTGCACATTGGAAAGTTCTTTTTGAATTTCTGTTTCAAGGGTCTATTCACATCACATTACATCCATCCATTCATTCACATCTATTTTCTATGCAAGTTTTCAGTTTGATTTTCTTTCGAATACAAGGAGTATTTCTTGAATTAGTATCCCCAAAACTTCTTGATCGGAGTTTTAAATTTCATACTAGAATTCCTTGAATTTTATAACCTTGATCCACAAATCAATTTGAAGGGTCTCAAACTTAGTTTCAGATCTGGCGTTTTTTTTAGTGTATTTTTCTAAACTGGTCACACCTTCTTTCCTTGAAACTGACGAAAGAGTTTAGTCTTGGTCATAGTCTGATTCAAGGTTCGAGTCGGATAAGATTTTTCCTGAACTATCTTTCTCGAAAAGGTTTGATAATTCAGTTACTATTTTACTGAATTTCTTTCTTTGAATATTCACTTGACTGATTTCTAAATTAGATATAAAATCCAATGAGGAATAAATTAATCATTTATCTAAATATTCCGATCTCGATAGATTTCTTGAATTTTCTTTTTACAATCCGTGTGAATATAAAACGACATGAATTTTTCTCTTAGAGTATTTAATTATTCATTTATCAAATACTCATAGAATTTAAACATAGAACTTAAGAGAATTCTAATTTTGATATAAAAATTCTTTATGCATCTATTTATGCATAAAAATCAACTTCAACAGGAATAACACTTTTATAAAAAAATTATTTTAAGCATAAAATCAAAGTTAATAGGAATAACACTTTTGTAATTAAAAAAATTCCTTTATGCATCTTTCTATGCATAAAAATAAAATTTAATAAGAATAACACTTTTATAATAAAAAAATTCCTTTATGCATCTTTCTATGCATAAAAATCAATTTTAATAAGAATAACACTTTTGCAATAAAGAAAATTCCTTTATGCATCTTTCTATGCATAAAAATCAAATTTAATAAGAATAACACTTTTGCAATAAAGAAAATTCCTTTATGCATCTTTCTATGCATAAAAATCAATTTTAATAAGAATAACACTTTTGTAATAAAAAAAATTCCTTTATGCATCTTTCTATGCATAAAAATCAAATTTAATGAGAATAAGACTTTTGTAATAAAAAAATTTCCTTTATACATCTTTATATGCATGAAAATCAAATTTAATGAGAATAACACTTTTGTAATAAAAGAATTTTCTTTATGCATCTTTCTATGCAAAGAAATCAATTTTAATAATTAATATCAATGATATCCATGCATATTCATAGGTGAATATTGTAACATATCCATCTTCACTAATAAAGAAATGTCCATATAATAGATGAATTTATGAGTTTTTATGGTATAAAATCAATGATTTTATTAAATGAGCCATTTCTACTTAGAATCTTCAAATTTTGAGCCCAAATTTAGAATCTACGTGCAATTTTATCCTAAAATAGAATTTTACAGCATCCAAAACGGACATCGAATCAAGCTTATATGCAAATTTTGGTTATTTTTAGTTAAAAAGTGACAACCTTTAAACCTTAATAAATGCACGACTCGGCGTCTGATTGACGAATGGTTTACACCCCAACGACCAGGAGAACATCCCGAACAAAAAAAAAATTCACCCCTCGGGGTGGTCCGGCATGCAAATCGAGGCCGACGTCCTAAATTTGGGGACCCCGCTCCAAAATTTGGACCGTACACACTTACCAAGGTGCCTGCTACCCCTGACCAGATAAGGTACATGCGTACCACTCCTTCCCCTGTTAACCGACACCGTACCTTTCCCCTGAGCCATGCAAGCCACTAATCTATAGCCTTTGCTGGTAAAACACCGTCCTTGCTTTGCGCAGCGCCCATACCCATACCCCACAGTTATATAAACCCCCGGGGTACTCCATGGGCAACACGCATTTTTGTGTAGCCTAGCTGCCGTCTTTCCCTGTGCAGTGTACTTGCTGTAGTACAGCCACCCCTCTCCACACCCCCTCATTTGCCACATATCAGATAAGGCAATTTTCCTTTATCCCCCTCTTGCACCCCCCCACCCATGTGAAGAGACTTACAACAGCCCTTCTCCCAGGCTTTAGCAAAACGTTTTTGTATTAAGGACATCTCATAATTCCCCCCCCCCCATTTGCGTGGACTTTAGCAAGAGGTTTTAGCCTTAGAGAGTGTTCATGCACTGTGGTCTTTTGCACATACAGTGAACAAACGATCTCAGAATTGAGATCTGACTGGAGCGTTTCGACCGCGACAGCAAGCCCTACAAGATGACATCCAAGATGGCCCCATCCCAAAAATGTCAGAATATTGCCTCTCGGGAGGAGCGTGCAATAAAATGAGATTAGAGAAGATACTCCCAATACGGCCCCAACCCTCCCGTAAGCTCCTCAAGGAAATGGTGGCCAAGTTAGCTTGGTTATCTTTTAAAGAAGAGTTTTTTTAAATATTAGTGTTAATACATGTGTATCTTTTTCTTTTAAAATAATGACATAAAATTGTATGAAGCTACGAATTGAGTGATGCTGTATTCAATGAATTGTATTGAAATTGTTATCTTTAAAGAGTGCAAGTTTTTCCTGGCTTCGACGCTAACTCTGTTCCGTGCTTGTGTAGCCGGGTGACGTCGTTAGCAAAGCCCAGGAATGGCCCAAGGTATCCCTCATACCATTGGGAGAATAAGGTTCGCCGATTGAGGCGAGAGATTATGATGCTGTCTAGTTCTGAGGGCCCAGGATAGTGCGGTGAATAAGCCCACCCTAGTGTGCAGACATCCCTCTGAGGTGCAGGAGGATCGAGCGATGGAGCTTGAGAGGGCAACACGCCGGCTTGAGTCCTCGCCACCAGCGAGGACCGACGATGAGGTGTATGGTCCCGTAGGGTTTTGCCCAGCATGTAGAGGCTGGAAGGCCGAATTCTAGATCATCGGCGGTATAAAGGAAAAGAATAAGAGAGCCGGTTTGGCTTGTATGAAATTGATTCATGTATAAATTATTTTATAAATCTTGTCTTTGGCATTATTATATTGTGGAAAAAGGTTATTTTAACAAACCTTGTGAAAAGGGCCTTAATTAAGGAACATGTCTATTTATGTGAAACAGTGTGGTAGGATTAATTAGAAAATAAATTGACACGTGAGTAGGGTGGAAAGTGGGAGGATAGAATGCCCCGACAGCACCATCCTACGGATGGGTGGACCCGATTAGTTGGGTAGCTTTCCAACAAATTAAGTGAAAGCGCTACACTCTATTCTAGAAGACTAGGCCAACGGGACTGTGCCTTGCATGGATGAGGAAAAAAGCATTGCCTCTAGAAATCAAGTCTAGTAGTTGCCCAATTTATGATCAATTACCCTATGGGTGATTTGATTTTTAAAAGATCGCGCTCCCCCTGCGGGATAGGACTAGGTCTTACCTATGAATCGTATCCTTGAATCTCTACATGGTCAATGTGTCGATGAATAGGAAATTTTCTCCAAGTTAAGACTTAGTGGACTATCTTAAGTGTTTCCCCTATTTTGGAAGGGGGGAAACTTACAAATATGTACATGGAGTAATTAGAATATTTCTTTTAGATGCAAAAATGGTGGGAATTACTCTTTTGGAATAACATAAAAACAACTTTCTTTTCCACAAAATTCTGGAAAATTTTACCATAACCTCCTTTGTATGGCTGACCATTTCTCGTTTTTATCATTCTTTATTTAACTTAAATTAACCCAGATTTATAGAACTCTAATCTATAAAATTTTCTAAATTCAAGAGAGTAAACAATAAGAAGAGTTTAATTAATCCCTTAGTTAATCTTTCTAGGATTGAGAAAGGTTAGAATGTAAAGAAGCAAAACATACAAATCAAAAGAAAACCATAGACTTTTCATTAAAATTTGTAAATAAAGTAAGAAAATTAGCTTACATAGAGCTTCTAAGCTCCCCTTTGGCTTAAGGGATTGAGGGTTCTACTCTTGTTTGAAGGAAGAGTGGCCACCAATTCACTTTGGAGAGGATTAGGTCAAAAACAATTGAATTATTAAAAAATTCAATGTAGATGGCTCAGGACAGGAGTAGAGTAACAGTGCATAAACACCATTAAGCTTTTACAAAGGAGGAGACTTCTATTTATAGGAAAAAGTGAGCCTCTAACCACCAAGCAAACTGATTCTAGAATTTTCCAGATCAGTTTGGTCAATTTTTGACCATTTTTGGGTCAGTTCAGCTTACTATTTGGATCTAGTTTTGAAATAAGAGAGAGGAGAGATAAAAATATCTCATTTTATTGATTAAGAATTGGGGGTAATGATGAGAAAAAGGTGCCTACTTCATGAGGGGAGATCCCCACACTGAGGTGTCAAAATTTAGTTTTTTTAATTGTTTTCTTTGGTCCTTAGTCCACTCTTCATCTTATCTGAGCATTTACTCTTTTTTTGGGAGGGGGGGTCTTTTATTCTTCAATTTATCTCCTCCCTGCATTTGGATTAATCTTATTGGTCCATAGGAATCTTATTTGGACCATAATCTAAAAATTTCTGAAAATCTGGACCCTTGGGCTAAGGTCCTTTATACCTATTTTTAATTAATTCCAATTGCACATTGGAAAGTTCTTTTTGAATTTCTGTTTCAGGGGAAATCGTTTTAGACACTAGGAGGATTTTTATATCCAAAAATATCTCAATTTTGAATTACCTCCCTCTAGACGTTTTCTCTCTCCAGGCCAAAACAGGGTAAAACATGATCTTTCTTTTATTTCAAAGAGGGGAATAATTATAAGATTAGAAGGGGAGGTTCTTACACTTGCACACATTAAAAGCTGGAGGGAGGAATCTTACAATAAGGTTTATTGATTTGAGGTCCTATGGTGACCTAGTTGACGGCTAAGGACTTGCTACTACTGCCTATCCATCACTCTCAGGATTAATGTTCAGAGTATTTTAGAAACAAGTTTATTGATTTGAGGTCCTATGGTGACCTAGTTGACGGCTAAGGACTTGCTACTACTGCTTATCCATCACTCTCAGGATTAATGTTCAGAGTATTTTAGAAACAAGTTTCTATAGTGTGATTGTTTCTGCAGTGTGATTGTTTCTACAGTGTGATTATTTCTTCTACAGATAGTGTATATCTGTTGTGTGTTCTTTAACTGGCACTCCTCCTTCATGTGACCTTGATTGTTACACCTTGTGCACCATATGTCTGGTCTGAGTCTAGATCCTGCGTGTCCTCCAGCAATCTTGGCTAGAGTAGCCTTTAGTTCTTCCTAAACATTTATTGCCTACTTCCTACCTTTCTTTTTTTGGGGCTTTTTCTCTTTAGCATCCAACTCCTAGTGGCTGGAGTCTGATTGCAAGGTGTCTTCTTTGGAATTTTATTTGGAAGTTTCTTCCTCCTCCTTCTTCCTTTCATACTTCTTCTTCTTGCTGTGGTCTTTTCTTATTTGCTTCAAGATCCCCTCAGCTCTGGTTGCTCTTGCTACCACTTTTTCAAAGGTGAAGGCATCCAAGTCATATGAGGGCCACTATTGTCTAGAGCTTTTCCCTCAGTCCTCTCAATGAACCACTAGCTCAGCACATGGCTGGAGCAGGTCGGTTGGACTGATCCACCAGGGCATTAACAGTGCTCGAAACTCAGCTTCATAGTCCTATGTTGGCCTCTTCTTCCTAAGTTAGCCTTTGTAGTTTTTCTAGCGCTTATGTTATGGTCTTGTCTTTCCTGAATCTTTTCAGGAAGGCTTTCTTCAAATCTTCAAATGTTTGGAAGTTCTCCAGACCATATTATGCATACCAGCTATTGGTATCATTTCCACCCAAAGTTGTCGCAAAATACTATGTCTTTTGCAGCAAAGAAGCTCTGGTGCCACAAATGTGGTTTTGAAGGCGAAGATGTGTGGTCATCTGGATCATCCTCGCTCTTACCCTTGAACTTAGGATATTTGAGAGACATCCTTCCCATAGCTATCGATTCTTCTTCTTCTTAAGCTTCCTACCTCCTATTTTGTGGCTTCTGGTGATCTCCTTCTTGAGTTCTCAGTGGTTCTTAAATCTGTTGCTCTAGTTGGTGTAGAATCCCTTCTATGAGTCTACTTAGACGTTGCAATTGTCCTTCATGTTCTGCCACTTTGGCCTGTTGCTTGCGGTGGTGTCACATTGATCTATTTGAGCTCAAGTTGGAATGGGCCAAGGGGCCAAGAGTAAGTGGGAGACATAGGCTTATGGACCAAAGGCCAAAGAGGGTGGAAAATAATAAGTGTGTGAAAAGGGGAAAATGGTATATAGGCCAATGGTAATTACTAATCAAAAATAACTCATACTAATCACGACTACAAGCTATCAAGCTTTCATGGTAACCTTGCCCTTCTCTTTGCCCATGGATGGTACTCCTACACCCATGTTGTCACTCCATGCTTTGAGTGTTGCAGTGGTATCAGAGCCTTCTATTGATCCAAGTTTCCCCAAATTTGGCCATGGAGAGCTACATAAATTTTAGCCTTATGTGTGCTTCAAGAAAACCCTGAAATCCCAAGAGTTTTTCTACAAATCTTGCTCAAACTTCACATACATGATCCCTAGGACTTAGCTAATAGCTTGTAGTGGTTATTAAGCATGATTAGCATGAAGGGCGACAGAAATTTACAACAGAGCAGGTGCCGTTTTCTTTGAAAATAGGCTCAAGATCAAGCCAGGAAGAGAGGAAAGTAGGGCGGCATGCAATGTATAGTAGCGCAGGCACCGTTTTCTTTGAAAATAGGCTCAAGATCAAGGACTTCACAAGCTTGCATACTCTATTTTGTGGTTAGCCATGGTGTTCTCTAGAAGTTTCAAGCATTTTGGAGCTCTATTTCATGAGTAATGAAGGCCATGGACTCTCCAATAAGCTCCAAATTTGTCTTCACGTTTTTCATCATCATGGGAAGGGCATTTCTTCATCAACACTCAAGATTAAGGCTCCATGGTAATCTTTGAGCAATTGCTAAACACTTTCTTGCATTAGTTGATTGATTTCTTGAGTCTCTTGAATCTACACTCAAGATTTGGGGATTTCTTTTAAGAAACCCTAATTTCTCACCATTGGCCATTAATACATGCCATTGTTTAATCATTATTAGAACCAATTAATGATGACATTAAGCAAATATTTTCACCATATGGGCCAATTAATCAACCATTACTCTCAAGCTTGGACAAATCTTGCTAAGTATCAATCATTTGCATCCTCTTGTTGAGGAGTCTTGTGGTTAATTGCAAGCTTTTGGAAGATTAATTACCTTGCAATTGGATAATAGATGCTTTAAATGCTCAAATGCATGTAAATGGTATGCCAAATATGCAAAATCTTGGCAAAACCTTATGCTATGAAGGGTATTAATGGTGTGCATCAAGGAAAAGGCATTGGAAATTTGGTTCTAATCACTATTCGATGCCATTTTGGATGTGTTAAATCATTAGAGGTGCTTGATGGAGCATGAGTCCATGCTTGAGCTTATGGATATTTGTATATTGAGCATGAATCATGCTTAATTCATTGGGTAAGTGATTTCAAGTCATCTATTTAAGATTCATTCGCTCTCCACAACATCACTTTGTATTATACCTTCTATTTCTAGCATACTAGGGATGTGTGAGGATTGATGAAAAACAGGTAGAGGGAGAGGAGACACACACACAAGAGCAAACCCTAATGTAATATCAAACCCTAACCATCGAGGGAAGCCATCTCCCTTCCCACACAATGCATAAAGCCATAATCCATAATCTACAACACACTATATGTGTTTTGTCCACACACTGCTAACCCTAGCTAATGTCCACACACTATGACCAGCTGGACACGGTCATTTATGTCTCACACATGTTCCTACCTAACATGCCAGCACATAGTGCAACTGGCATAAGCTGACATCGAGCATGAATCTCAATAGCCCCTCTCAAGCTCATGATGTATTGCCATAGATGAAGATGTAGATGAGCTTGGGCTATCAAAGCTCTCAATGCCAACACATAGTGCAACTGGCATAAGCTGACATCGAGCTTGAATCTCAATAGCCCCTCTCAAGCTCATGATGTATTGCCATAGATGAAGATGTAGATGAGTTTGGGCTATCAAAGCTCTCAACACTCCCCCTCAAGCTCATCCCATGTACTTCCAACATAGTATGGAAGTACTCAAACTTCTCCCTACTAAGTGGCTTTGTAAAGATGTCAGCCACCTGCTCTTCAGTCTTCACATACTGCAAATCCACTGTACCACCATCCAACACTTTCTCTCTGACAAAATGATAGTGGACCTCTATGTGTTTGGTTTGCGCATGAAAAACTGGATTCTTGGCCAACTGTATGTTGGGTCTTCTTCATGATAAGTGCCTTACTCGCAAGCAAAACAAAAAGGACTCGGCTTTTGTAAGCCAAGGCAAGGGCAAAGGCAAAGGCAAGGGGAATGATCAACGCAAAGGCTCTAATTTCAATGCTAAAGATTCTTCAACCAAAGGCGACAAGGACAAATCAAAGGATTCTTCAACCAAAGGCGACAAGGACAAATCAAAGGATTCTTCCAAGAAGTACAGTTTCTGTGGTCGTAGTGGCCATATAGAGGATCGTTGTTTTGCTAAGAAGGCGGCATCCAAGAAGGTAAAAGCTGAACTTGAATCCAAATCTAAGGGTTCTTCTACATCAACATCTTCTCTCATGTGACAAAGACAAAGACAAGAAGGAAGACGGTAACGCTTAGGCTGCATATGTTGCTATGTCCTACTTCTTCATGTGAAACATCACTTGTGGTAATCAAAGATCTTGATACGCATACTGCGGATGAGTGGATTGCCGACAGTGGTGCTACCTCTCACATGACGAATAGTTCTTCCTTATTGAAAAACCATAAGTCTATCTCTTCATCTCATCAGTACACATTGGTGATGCTTTGTCTCTCCCTGTGATTGGTATTGGTGATGTTTCTTTTGGAGATGCTATCTTACATGATGTTTTGCATGTGCCTAAGATGTCTACCAACTTATTTTCTATCTCTAAGGCTACTTCTAAAGGTCTTGGGGTTTACTTTGATGATGAAGTGATTGAAATAATTGATAGACAGTCACTTTCTTGTGTGGCACATGGTTATCAAAATGCTGGGCTTTATCATATAAGCTCTTTTACAGCATAGTTACCACCACATGAGTCTCATCTTCATCAATTATTTGCTTCTCCTAAAGCACTTGTTTCTAATGAAGATAGCGATCTATGGCATTTCCGCTTTGGCCATGTTCCTCTTGCTACTTTGCAACATCTTGTCTCACATGACATGGTTACAGGTCTACCAAAGCTTCAGAAACCTCGCCATCACATTTGTTCTTCTTGTGCTCAAGGAAAGCAACATCGGGCTTCTTTTCCAGAGAGGAGGCTACTCATAGGGCCACATGCATACTTGAGCTTATTCATGCTGATCTTGCAGGACCTATGGAAGTACAATCGCTTGGTGGATCCAAGTATTATATGCTTCTTGTGGATGACTTCTCTGAGACTCGCAAATCATGGGTTTATTTCTTACCTACTAAGAAGTCTGATGCTCTTTCTCATTTCAAGGTTTGGCTTGCCCAAATGGAGAATCAAGCAAGTCAAAAGGTATCTTTTCTCAGGACTGACATTGGAGGTAAGTTTACAGCATTTGAGGATTTTCTAGCTTCAAAAGGCATACAACGACAAACCACCATACCCTACACTCCTCAGCAGAATGGTGTGGTTGAAAGAAAGAATAGAACGATGAAGGAAATGGCCCGACCCCTCTTACATCATGCGAAGCTACCTTCCTCCTTTTGGGGTGAGGCTATAGCTACTTCAGTTTATCTTCTCAATCACTCTCTTACGAAAGAAGTGGATAGCATGACTCCAGAGAAGGCTTTCACAGGCCACAAGCCTACTGTTTCTCATTATCCAAAGATGATGATTACCCTGAGGTTGATTCTACAGAGTATCGCCAACTTATTGGTTCTCTACTTTATTTGGTTAACACTCGGCCGAATCTCCCTTATGCTATGAGTATTCTCAGCCAATTCTCTTCACAGCCTCGTCGATCTCATTGGCAAGCAGCTTTGAGGGTTCTTCGATATCTTCATGGAACTCTTGAGTATGGCATTTCTTATGCAGGTGGAGATACACTTATTGGTTACTCAGATTCTGATTGGGCAGGGTGTATTGATACTAGGCGTTCTATGTCAGGCTATTGTTTTATGCTTGTTGGACTTGTCTCTTGGAAATGTCAAAAGCAGCGAATTACTTCTTCTTCATCGACAGAAGCAGAGTACAAGTCATATCTTGATCCCACTTCTGAAGCACTTTGGCTTCAGCAAATTCTGAATCACCTTGGATGTTCATCTACTCCGACACTCATATACTCAGATTCACAGAGTGCTATTGCTTTAGCCAAAAATCCAGTTATTCGAGGACGATCCAAACACATTGATGTTCATTTTCATTTTGTTCGTGATTGGATTTCTGAAGGTCGCATTCAGCTAGAGTATTGTCCTACCAACGATAATGTTGCTGATTTGTTTACTAAGCCTCTTCCTCAACCTACCACCTTGGATTATCTTCTTCAGAGCGCGTTGGCGTTGGTCCTCCCATCTAGACCTGAAGAGGAGGTGTTGGATAGGTGTCATCTCCAGATGGTGTCACGTTAGTGGCACACTCTTTAGCCTTTAGGCATTTTTTGGATTTATAGCATTCATTTTTTGGGTGGAGGAAAGGGTGGAGGAACTTTTCTAGAGATCCGTTCATCTTGTGCCTATATATATGAGACATTGTACTTCATTTCTAATTAAGTTGGCTAGTGGTTCATTGATGAGTTCTTGAGTACATTGTCTCTTCTCTCATCTCTTCTTTCTCACAACAATCAATCCCCTTTTCAGAATAATAAAAGATCTTGTTTCTACCTATTTTGGCCTAGAGAGAGAAAATATTTTAGAGAGAGAAAATTCAATTTTTAGATATCTTTGGATGAAAAAATATCCCTTCTTATTAAAATAAATTTTCCCAAAATAGAAGTTTAAAAAGAAATTCCTAAGGTGCATTAGAAATAAATTATAATGTGCACAAAAGACCTTAGCCTAAGGGTCCCTGTTTTCAAAAAATTTTGTATTAAGGT
The DNA here is from genome assembly GCF_041138505.1 of Cibotium barometz. NCBI lineage: Eukaryota > Viridiplantae > Streptophyta > Polypodiopsida > Cyatheales > Cibotiaceae > Cibotium > Cibotium barometz. The sequence goes on from NC_141052.1 coordinate 3,872,547, forward strand.
CCAAACAAAGGTTTGACATGCCAATGAGATTAATCCAAATGTAGGGAGGGGATAAATTGAAGAATAATAGAAAAACCCTCCAAAAATGAGTAAATGCTCACATAAGATGAAGAGTGGACTAAGGACCGGGTGGACTAAGGACCAAAGAAAAGAATTAAAAAAACTGAATTTTGACACCTCAGTGTGGGGATCTCCCCTCATGAAGTAGACACCTTTTTCTCATCATTACCCCCAATTTTTAATCAATAAAATGAGATATTTTCATCTCTCCTCTCTCCTGTTTCAAATCTAGATCCAAAAAGTAAGCTAAGCTAACCCAAAAATGAAAAAAAAAATGACCGAACTCATCTGGAAAATTCTAGAATCAGTTTGCTTGGTTAGAGACTCACTTTTTCCTATAAATAGAAGCCTCCCCCTTTGTAAAAGCTTAATGGTGTTTATGCACTGTTACTCTACTCCTGTTGTCCTGAGCCATCTACATTGAGTTTTTTCATTAATTCAATTATTTTTGGCCTAATCTTCTCCAAAGTGAATTGGTGGCCACTATTACTTCAAACAAGAGTAGAACCCTCAATCCCTCAAGCCAAAGGAGAGCTTACAAGCTCCATGTAAGCTAATTTTCTTTCTTTGTTTATGAATTTTAACGAAAAATCTATGATTTTCTTGATTCTTATGTTTTGCAAATGATTGAATTAAATTCAAATGCTATGCCTTTGATGAAAAGGCCACCCCCTCCTCTTCTTTACATTCCAACCTTTCTTAATCCTAGAAAGATTAACTAAGTGATTAATTAAACTCTTCTTATTGTTTACGCTCTTGAATTTAGAAAATTATGTAGATTAGAGTTCCATAATTCTAAATTGGGTTAATTAAGTTAAGTGAAAAAAGATAAAAATGAGAAATGGTCAGCCATACAAAGGAGGTTATGACAAAAAATTTTAGAATTTTGTGAAAAAGAAAGTTTGTTTTTATGTCATTCCAAAAGAGTAATTACCACCATTTTTGCATCTAAAAGAAATATTCTAATTACTCCATGTACATATTCACCTATGAATATGCATGGATATCATTGATATTAATTATTAAATTTGATTTCTATGCATAGAAAGATGCATAATGGAATTTGTGATTTGTTTTAATTACAAAAGTGTTATTCTTATTAAATTTGATTTTTATGCATAGGAAGATGCATAAAAGAATTTTTTTATCACAAAAGTGTTATTCTTATTAAATTTGATTTTTATGTATAGAAAAATGCATAAAGGAATTTTCTTATTATAAAAGTGTTATTCTTATTAAATTTGATTTCTATGCATAGAAAGACGCATAAAAAAAAATTTAAATTACAAAAGTGTTATTCTTTTTAATTTTGATTCTATGCATAGAAAGATACATAAAGGAATTTTTTTTATTACAAAAGTGTTATTCTTATTAAATTTGATTTTTATGCATAGAAAGATGCATAAAGAAAAAAAATTTAAATTACAAAAGTGTTACTCTTATTAAATTTAATTTTTATGCATAGAAAGATGATTTTTTTATTATAAAAGCGCTATTCTTATAAAAATTAATTTTTATGCATAAATAGATACATAAAGAAATTCTTTTTATTTTAAAAGTGTTATTCCTATTGAATTGATTTTATGCATAATTAGATACAAAAAAGGATTTTTTAAATATAAAAGTGTTATTCCCATTGAAGTTGATTTTTATGCATAAATAGATGCATAAAGAATTTTTATATCAAAATTAGAATTCTCTTAAATTATATGTTTAAATTCTATGAGTATTTGATAAATGAATAATTAAATACTCTAATTTCTATCCTTCTATCCGGTTCAATCAGGTGAAGGATAGTTTAGTCTCTTGACCCCATTAGAAAATTCGTTAAGAAAATCAGAAAGGTGGAATCGTCCCCGTTTTTCGAGCAAGGAAAATTTTCCCAGTTGCGGTTTCGGAATAACCACCAGATTAGTCTCGTGTCCGGACATTCGAGGGCGAGGCCCCGAGTTGGAAACCCTGCCCCGCGCAAGAGAGGAAGCTACTTCCGCTGCTCTAGCAACCAGGAAACCGGTGCACGGAGGGGGCAGAGGGGTCTCACCCCTAAATAGGGGGACACTACTAAGCTATAGAAGGGAAACCTTTTACGCTTACCTAGTGTATGAACCATCACCTGAGAACTCCCTACTCAATTTGTTTATGTACCACATATCTATTTTAATCGAGCCTATGAGGCATCTCATGATGTCACATTACAAGGCACATGCAGTAAGCAGATTTGAATTGTTTTACTAGTGTACTTGCATGATTGCACATCATTCATGCATCCAACACCCATTATAGAAACCTTGTCTCACAAATAACCCATTGACTCCCACTAAGCTCTCTTACAGAGAAGAGCAGCATACCATAAATGTATTGAGCATATCTAGGGCACTACATTATAGGGCACAACATTAGGCATAAAAATTTCACCTTAAGTTGAATCGGTGATGGTGGACCATCATAAATAGGGATGCAAGTAGAAGCCCAATGTCAATCCTAATTTTCCACAGCCCTATCCGATTTCCTGAATTGGCGATCTACCAGAGCAGTTTAATCTTCCTTGAATCAGGATCCAAGTAAATCACAGCGGTGATTCAACTAAGTGATTCACAAGACTCCAACCCCATGATCATATGCTGATTTAACCAGTGTGATTGAGAATTTAGTGTCTACAGAGTCCCTGTCTTACACTGGCTAGGAAATCACCAGTCGATAATTAGCAGAGCTTAGAAAAAGCAAGGAGATGCTGCACACATTTTTTTTTCCCCATTTTTGTACAATACCTACAAGTCCTCATCTCAGTAGCACGGGAAGAATCCAACAGTCGATAATTATTAGAAATCACATATATGGAGAGATGCTGCTAGAATTTTCATTTTTGCATTGTTATTATGTTCTCATGTGCTTTTCCTTGGTGATGATCTTAGTGAAATATGCTACATGCTTAGAACATGTAGTGAATGCTTTGCGTCATGCATGCTATGAGTGTTCTTTGAAATACACCTAGAAAGATTGTAAAAAATAAATATACAATGAATTCTTTGCCTCATGCATGCTATGAGTGTTCTTTAAAAGACACTTAGAAAGATTGTAAAAATTGATGTTGTTTACCCTTGGTGGGTACTATCCTACTGAGAGCTTAAGTAAATCTTGATTCAAGAGTGTTGTAGTGTGCATTGCATTAATTGATTGGTGAATGCTTTGCCTCATGAATGTGACACTTAGAAAGCTTGTAAAAATTGATGTTGGTGGTGGTGGGTACTATCCCAATGAGAGGATTGCAGAGTGCTAGTGTGCATTGCATTAATTGCTTGGTGGAATACTTAACCTTACACACAACAAAAAGTGTGATGGCATCAAGATCCTCACTACTACCAGCTAATGACGCGGGAAGGGCAAGCCTTTGGAGCCCTACACTTCCTTAGACCTGCATGAGGCCAAGGAAAGTTATATTAATGTAGAATCCTTGAAGGTAGTACGAGGCAACATACTGATGCTTTCCTTTTGGGAACCCAAATCCCAAACCAAATATGCATGCTTAGTGCCCACTCTAGAATGCAGGAAATTGGCACTGGTAACAACAAAGCAGTTACTTGCATAGATTGGAATGCCACCAATCCTTGAATTGCCCCCATGGGGGGGGGTGGACCTGAGGAGGTGCTACTAGGCCATCTTGATATATGATGATAGAAACACCACATTTGGGGTTAATGCCTTTGGGGAGAAAATGAAAGGAGAATGATTCAGTTTACCCCCCTGACCTCATTAGAAATGCCCAACATATCCCCAAGGTCAATAGGGGGGTAGAAATGAAGAGGTGTGCACCCTGAAGACCCACACGGAACCCTACCTAGGGATAGCTCCTTTAATGACCAAAATCATCTATCAAGGAACCCTACCCCCGGGGATAGCTCGTTTAATGACCAAAATCATCTATCAAGGCATGGATACCATTGAGCTTCTCCCTCCTCTAATGGGGTGAACCCTACCCTTGGGGATAGCTCGTTTAATGACCAAAATCATCTATCAAGGCATGGATACCATTGAGCTTCTCCCTCCTCTAATGGGGTGAAGCCTATGCTTATCCAAGAAGAGGCTGAACTAACTGATGCTAAGCAAGACATGGAGGGCAAATCAGATTCTGAAAACACGAGAAAAGGAGGAGACAGAAAAGAAAAAGCTACAAAAGGCCAAGGAGGCAGAAAACATCAAAAAAGCTATAAAAAATCGAGCCACGTGCACCCAAAGAACTAGAGGAAGAGGCCTCCCTAAAGAAGTCAGACCCTCCATTTGATGACCAACAGCATACCTACCCCACTCATAGTCTTGGGACATTTTCAGAACTTATCAAAAAATGCAAGGCAGACTACATTGCTACTTGCCAAGAGAGGCTCGGAAGCAAAGCCCAACATCCTCCTTATAGCCCAGTGTGGAGGATGGATGTGCAGAGGCCATCAAGTTGTTTTTTGCAGGCAAACTCCAGAAAGGAGGAACCATTTTCACTTATGCTCCAAGATGCCTAGGATGCCAACAAGAAATTGCATCAATGATACCCTCAAATTGTTTTTTGCAGGCAAACTCCAGAAAGGAGGAACCATTTTCACTTATGCTCCAAGATGCCTAGGATGCCAACAAGAAATTGCATCAGGAATACTTGCATTGCAAGGACCCAAACCCTCTTGAAAGCTAAACATGATAAGGTCAAAAGTGAATTGGAATTCCATGTTAAAACTAGGAACACGTACACAAGGAAGCTCTCCTTGAGGAGCACTTGGATAAGTCCAACAAGCACCTCTAGCAAAGAAGAAGAGATCTTGAAGAAAGTGTGGCCAAGAGCTCTTAGAGTTGAAGGCCAAAGCACTGAGGCTAGAACATGAAAAATAGTAATTTTAGAAAGTACTCAATAGGACAACAAATGCAAAAATGTAACAACATATGCTTGTCAAAGATCATAGAATCAGAAAACTAGAAGAGAAAAAATGGTCACAATGACTAAACCCTCCACAGCTCTGAACTTATGGCCCAGACTAGAAAAAGGTAATCCTTGGAGAGATTATAGTGGACCATTACCTTGCATAATGCTCATGATCTATGCTACTAATACTGATAGTGCAAAATTTTGTAACATGGGATAAACTATTTGCTCATGTAGCCCAGGATGGTCATCGAGCAAAGAATTGAGTTGAGTTAGAGAGCCTGAAGAATATATGACCCATGCACCCATTAAAGCTAGGGACTGCATAAGGGACCTAACATGGATGGAGGCCAAAGGAAAAGAGCTGGCAATCACCACCTATGAGAAGCTTGTGTAGCTAAAGTATGATGCTTACCTAGCCCATCACTTCCTTGTATTGTACGATTGCATATGCAAACAAATGAGGCTTCAACTAGAGTAGAATGCATTTTTTTTAAAAAAAATTTGGCACCTTTCACATTGCATTTTTAGTTGTCGTAGTAGAGCTAGATGATTATGATGATCTGGATGACCTTTTGGATTACACCGAGGGCAAAGATGGCAACAAAGAGCAATCAAAGAAAAATCTAGATAAAGATAAGACAATAGAGGACAAGGAGGGTGAAGATAAGACATCCGACCAACAAGAAAAAAGATAAAAAGCCAGAATTACAGGAGAAAAAGCAAAAGAAAAAGGGAACATGAGCCTAAAGGGGGGACAAGGGAAAAGAAGATATTATGCAATGTTATGCACAATTCTTTCCTCATCAATTTTCTAAGGCTTCCTTCACCCTTGTTAAGAAAAATGCCAATAGAAGAATGAATGTTTGGAGTGAATGAAGAACCTCATTTAGGTCTTCAACAAAACTGAAGATTTACATGTTTAGATGACTTGCAAAAAAAATTATTCACTCAACATCTGGGAACAGAAGTTGTCGGCTGCACTCTGGGTTGCACATCATACAAAGTTGTGGCCATTAACACCACACCCTTCAGCCTAACATATGGAGCTAAACTGGTCATGCCTATGGAATTCTTGGTACCAAGCTTAAGGGTAGCGGCACAAGAAAGATTCACCGGCAATGCTCCAAGCAACCGACCCTTGGAGCTTGAGAAACTCGACAAAACGCATCTAAGGTCTGTGTCTGGTATGATTATGGAAAAACTAAGGTGCAAGCAATGATTTCATGACCAGCTCAAGGAAAAAGAGATGAATGTGGGTAACATGTGTTGAGATATCGAGCTCATCTAGTGAGGCGGTGGACACTAATGACCCGCTTGGGGGATAGGCCCCACACTTACACCACTGGCATGGTTGGTGAGATCATAGGTGATATGCGGCCAGTGGGATGACAGGCTGTGTGACAGCCATTCTAGAGACTGGCATAGTTATAGCGCTAGCTCATTTAGTTGGGTTCACACTATAGAGAGAACCCTAGTATGTATTTGATTGAGTACCTTTTCATATTGTGTGTACTCTTATCTTTGTATATGGTGTGTTGAGTGTTGAGTGAAGAAGAAGAAGATTTTTAGCCTCTCACCTTGTTTTAGGGTTTTGTGAGTGTGTGTGTGCTTGCAAGAGCTCAAGAGCTCTTCTCCCCTGCATCTTTTCATGGTATCAGAGCCTGGTTCATGCTAAGGGCTGAGCTGCAAGCAAGAGAAGCACAGGAAGCGGTACGAGGGTTAGAGCTTCATCTACTCTTCCCTATTTGTATTAGCGACTACACCCTTGTCAGGAGCTCTACGGGAGGCACCGGCAAACGATCTCTGATTGAGGAGCTTTCTTCGTGGGAGTAAAGCTATAGGGCAACTATACTGTCCTATCGGATGATGTTTTTCGGGCCGAAAATGCGTTTCGGGTGCGTTAGGACCTCTGTTTTTCAGAAAGCATGCGATTTCGAGCACTGCGGGTAAGTCATCGATTCTATGCAGAACTCTGTTTTAAGAACTGCAGGAAGACAGATTGGTTGTGCAGACATTATGTGTGTGCTGCAAGGAGGGCAACAGTTGCCATTGGTTATATGTATGCACATTGAGGTCGCTGGTTGTGACATTTGAGTGTAGTACAGTACCGCTGTTGCTGCAGAAAATACAACAGTTTGTGCAGGACAAACCAAAGTGCTGTTTCTGGTAAATTTGTGTGTCTGGCAAGATGTCAAATAATGGCATAAACCAGATTGTTGCTGAGAAGCTTGACAAGAACAACTTCCATGCTTGGAGGTTCAGGTTGACAAATTTCTTGATGGGAAAGGGTTACTAGGACTACATAGAAGGTGAGCATGAAGAGGCACCGGAGATACCAAAGATCAATCCGACTGCTGTAGATGTGAAAAGAGTTCAAGGATTGAAACCAAGGAGCTAGAAAAGTTATGTATTGTCTCTCTATGAGTATACACAGCACACCATAATTAGGCACATACAGGAGGATGCCAAGTCTCCCAAGGAGGTGTGGGACACCTTGGTAAAACTCTATGAAACGAATACCAAGGCACGAAAGATACAGTTGAAGAATGAACTTCATACTGTGGAGAAAAAGAGTATGTCTATGAATGACTATGCATTGAAGATCAAGGGTATTGTGGAATCCCTTGCATCTATTGGCGTTTTAGTAGATGATGATGATAAGGTGGAAGTTTGTCTACGTGGTCTCGGGCCACAATACAAGGCATTCAAGACGTCTATTCAAAATCGGGAAAACATTCCCAATTTCACAGATTTGGTGTCTATGTTGATTATAGAAGAGAAGAGCTTGGGTGAAGACCGTTGGTCTTCACAAAACAAAAACAGTTTAGAGCAACAGGCTTTCTACACAAGTTCAGGAAGAGGATGAGGTAGAGGAGGCTGTGGATGCAGCCAAGGAGGTGGCCGAACATGTAATCAAAATTACGGCCCGACAGCAGCAACAACAACAGTCCCAGAATTCACAACAACAACAACAACACGCAGGTGGAAGAGGCCAATTCAGAGGCAGGGGGAGTCAAAGAGGTCGTGGAAATTGGCAAAGGCAGTATAATGATACACGTGGATGCTTTTATTGTGGTAAGCCTGGACATGTGCAGGCAGATTGTTATTATAAGAAGCAGGCTGACATGCAAAATGGAAAATTGCATCAAAACAACTATGCATCCTCGAGCAGAAACAATGAGGATAATGAAAGGTTGTTTGTTATGCAACATGTTGTTAATGCCATGTCTGAAAATGTTGAAGTAGCACATAAAGATGATGTATGGTACGTTGATTTAGACCACATGACAAGTCATGGGGAGTGGTTCAAGGAGATGAAAAACCTTGAATGACTAGGTTTTGTGGAAACAGGGGATGACACTGCTCATCCAATTGCCCATGTTGGAGATGTGCCATTGTCTATGCAGGATGGCAAAGTGAAATACCTTGCAGATGTACTTCATGTTCCGAACATAACAAAGAATCTGGTTTCAGTTGGCCAAATGATTGAGCAGGGTCTGTAGGTTGTTCGGTTTAACCCTAATGGTTGTTATGTTGAAGACTTTAAAGACAAGTGCAGGTTGGTTGCAAAAGGCAACAAAGTGGGCAGAATGTTTACATTGAATGTAAACATGCCTGAAGTGAGTGCTACGATGTTTGCAAATGGTTCAGGAATTGTTACAGATACAGACATTTGGCATAAAAGAATTGACATGTGAATGTGTAGAGAATGAAGTCTATGCAGAGACTAAAGGAATTGTGACAGGGCTGCCAAAGTTTAAAGTTGAAGGTATGCAAAAAATATGTGAAGCATGCCAATTTGGAAAGCAAACAAAGCATGTATTTCCACGTGACAGAAATGTGAGCAGAAATGCACTAGATGTTGTGCATTCAGATGTATGGGGTCCTACGAAGACCATGTCTATGGGAGGCTGTAGGTATTATGTGACATTTATTGATGACCACACAAGGAAAGTGCGGGTATACTTCATGAAGGAGAAGAGTGAGGTGTTCACTCATTTTCAAAATTTCAGAGTTATGGTTGAAAAGCAAACATGGAAACATGTAAATGCCTAAGGTCAAATGGAGGGGGAGAGTACTTCTCCAATGAGTTCTCTGAATTTTTGAAGAAGAATGGTATTGTAACGCCTCCGCTACGGCTGCGTCTTCCTCAAGCCGCCATAGCCTAGGCGTGGAGAAGAAGAGAGGGTGGAAGTCGGTTCACCTCCCAACCATATAATGACGAGTTAGGGTTTCTCGTTGGGTTTTATACCAAAACCCTGGCCTGTGTCCACACCTCCTAGCCCGGCCGCCCATCTTACTTAAGAGCCGTGCTAACTTAGATGTGTACACACATGGACCAAACCCTAACGCCCATTAACCCCTGAACCCCGCTAGCACTAATAATACTCTCGAGACTCCGAAAGCTATTAACTTATGCTAGGGTTCGACTTCCGTAGGACCATAGTCCTGACATTACTCCCCCCTTCGAAAAGAGTTTTCGTCCTCGAAAACAAAAGTGGGGAAACGTTTCCTCATCACACTAATGTTTTCCCAAGTGGAGCCTTCCTCTGGACGGTCCTTCCACTTGATAAGAGCTTGTTTCCGAACTTGGTGGCGAGTACGTAACATGTGATAATCCAATACTCTTTCTGGTTCATGAGGCAGTATTGGGGGTTCCACATATTCTACCAAGAAAGAATCATCCACCGGCCTTTCATGACCCATAAGGCGTTTCCTCAAACGGCTTACGTGAAAGATGGGATGAACCTTGGAATGTGCTGGTAACTCAAGTTTATAGGCTACTGGGCCCACCTTCTTGAGTATCTTAAACGGTCCACAAAATCGGGGCGACAATTTTGGTACGGGACCCGTTTTTAAACTGATGGAGTTTTCTGGTACCTTCAGAAACACCCAATCACCTTCTTGAAAGTGAAGTGGCCTACGTTTCTGGTCCGCAAACTTCTTGTAACGATCTTGCGCTTGACGAACATTTAATCGTGCAAGGCGCAACATAGCCATATGGTCTTGGATAAAATCCTTAACCTGACTGATTTTCTCATTCGCCAGTCCCACCGACACTGGTGAACGTGGCTGAAAACCATACATCAACATGAAAGGGCTAAAGCCTGTCGAGACATGCTTTGCACTATTGTAAGCAAACTCAAGAATAGGCAAATAAGACTCCCAATCAGATTGTTTTTTGCTGACATATGCCCGAAGCATATCTTCCAGCACTTGATTAACCCGTTCAGTCTGACCATCTGTCTGCGGATGATCAGCTGTACTAAGGTTCAACATAGTACCCAACTTACTGAATACTGCTCGCCAAAAATGGCTGTTAAACTTGCGATCGCGATCACTGACAATATTGGATGGTAAACCATAAAGTCGGTAAACATTCTCCACGAAAAGGCGTCCCAATTCTGGAGTTGTAACTGTTTTCTTAGTAGGCACAAACCGACAAAGCTTGGTTAATCGATCCACGATTACCCAAATGGCATCATGTCCACGATTCGTTGTGGGCAAGCCCGTTATAAAATCCATAGAGATACTTTCCCACTTTCCGTCAGGAATCTCTAATGGATGCAGTAACCCGCCAGCTTTAAGACGTTCTGCTTTGTTCACTTGACACTTCTGACACTGCAGAACATAGTCAGTAACATCCTTGTGAAGTCCAGGCCAATAGAAATGCTTTCTTACGAGAGCATACGTTTTGCGAATGCCCGCATGACCTGCACTTGGACTATCATGACACTCAAAAAGAATTTGGCGCCTAGTGTCTAAGTCCAATGGAACACAAACTCTCCCCTTGTGGAGTAAGTATCCATCATCGATGGAAAAGTTTTTCCATCGCTGTAGTTCATCTTGTGATAAAGAAGAACCATGTGTGGAAGAACTGGAAACACTACCGTTTGAGTGAGAGGGACCCCTCATTTGAACATGATTCCACACCTTTGAGTATGTTAAATCCTGCTTGCATTTGCCTCGTAAAGATTCTAACAATTCGCTTTTCAACTCTGTGAATAGCACCGAATTAATCTCCGGCATACGACTCAAGGCATCAGCTACAATATTGTAACGTCCTTTGCGATAGCGTAGTTTGCAATCATACTCCTGAAGGATCTCAGCCCATCTGGCCTTTCGACCCTGCAAATCTGTTTGGTTCATAAACCACTTTATGCTTTCGTGATCAAAAACAAGCTCGAATTGTGCACCATATAAGTAATGTCGCCATTTTCGTAAGGCATATATGATGGCAAAGAGCTCACGCTCGTAAGCTGAGTAGTTTTGTTGAGCACGATTGAGCTTCTTGCTCTCATAGGCAACAGGATGACCATCTTGAATGAGAACCGCACCCACTGCCTTAGCACTGGCATCCGTTTCAATCATAAATGGTTTTTGAGGATCCACAATTGCCAAGATGGGAGCTGTAGCCAAAGCAACTTTAAGCTTATCAAAGCTACGTTGTTGCTCCTCACGCCATTGAAAGGTAATTGCCGCACCTTTCAATTGATCAGTCATGGGAGCGGCAATCTTTGCATAACCGTTCACATATTTGCGATAAAATCCTGCCATTCCCAAGAAGATTTGAAGTTCTTCCTTACTTCGAGGTGTTGGCCATCGCATAATAGCATCAACCTTACTAGCATCCATAGCAATTCCGTCTGCAGAAATTACATGACCTAGGTATTGTATGCTATCCTTGAGAAATTCACACTTACTTTCTTTCGCGTAAAGTGCATTCTCGCGTAGTAACTGAAAAACTTTTCGTAAGTGTTCCAAATGCTCTTCTAAAGTCGAACTATAGACCAAAATGTCATCAAGAAAGACAATGACAAATTTGCCTAAGTACGGCCTTAGTACGCTATCCATAAGCGTCATAAACGTTGCCGGGGCATTAGTAAGCCCAAACGGCATAACCAAAAACTCATAGTGTCCAAAGCGAGTTCGGAACGCAGTCTTGGTTATATCATCAGCGTTAATACGCACTTGATGATATCCTGAACGTAAATCAATTTTAGAAAAATACTTCGCACCGTTGAGTTGATCAAACAACTCATCTATCTTAGGTAGCGGGTATTTGTTCTTAATGGTTACCGCATTCAAGGAGCGATAATCCACACACATGCGCATGGATCCATCCTTTTTCTTCACCAAAAGAATGGGCGATGCCCATGGTGAAGCACTATGGCGAATGAAGCCCTTACTAAGGTAGTCAGCAAGCTGACGTTCCACCTCAGCTGCTTCAGTCGCACTAAGCCTGTACGACGGCTTACTAATTGGTTTGGTGCCCGGAACGACATCAATGCGATGAGGCAAAGCTCGTTCGGGTGGCAAACCCTCTGGTAATTCATTAGGAAAAATATCTTTAAATTCTTGTAACAGTTGTTGCAAAGACAAAGCATTAACTGGTTGCTTAAGATTATTTAAAGAGATTTTAGAAGAAGGTAAAGAGAAAGAAGGCATCGCTGAGGAAGATTCATTTGAAGAAGAAACATCATGCACATCAAACCCACTAGTTTGAGACACAGAATAACAAAAATAGACTTCTTCTATTTGATTACTATGCTCCAAAAAAGAGAGTTCGGCATTACATATGAGTGGTGTTGGGGGTACATCACGTTCCCCAATAAGTAAAACATGCTTACCATTGGCCTCAAACGTAAACGTATTATGTTCATAACTCCTTTTGAGTGATGACCCTAACCCATATAACCACTCCCGTCCTAAGATGACATCCGCACGAGACATATTCATCACTTGGAAGTCAAGAACCATAGTGTGTTCTTGCACAAACACAGGCACTTGCCGTACTAGAGTATCCCACACATCGTGATCATCCCCCTGAATGGTGGACACCACATAACGATGAGAACTCTTTGTCTCCGGCAACTTTAATTTCTTAACTAATGCATAGTTCAAAAAATTGTGCGTGGCACCATCATCAATGAGAATACGTACTCGATGACCATAAATGGAGCCATGCATACGGACCAAATCATGTGGTCCAACTGTCTCTTGCCACATAGATGCAGTGAGATTACACTCATGCATCTCGGCAGTGTGCGAAACCTCTACCGCAGAATACTTAGGATCAGCATCCAAGGGAAGTGTTTACACCATGTGTACAGCCTTCTCCTTGACCTTCTCCTTATCCTTATTCTTGCGAGGCAACTGTGGACAATTTTTCTTCTCATGATCACTACCTAAGCAATGATAACATAGTTTCTCCTTCTTGGCCCGTTCAAAGTCTTGTGAAGACAACGGACCACTTGACCCTTTAGACTTCTTTGTGTTTTCAGTAGAATTGCTGGCAAGTTTACGCTTATTAGCATTAAATTGCGAGCCATTGAATTTGGCCGGTCTATCCATGCCCTTCTTATCCATGGTGTCATCAAAGATAAGGGCACTTTGGATAGCCGCTTCCAAGGTTTTAGGATATTGGGTTTTAACCTTTGCCTGATATTCTTTATCAAGGCCTCTAACAAACCCACGAACCTTTTGAAAGTCGTCCAAACCATCTAGCTTGAGAATGACTTCACGGTATTTGGACACATACTGATTAAGTGTAAGACCTTCCATCTTGCACTTGTCCCAGGCTGTCCAACTCCGATCTTTCTCGTTTTGTGGTAAGAACTCCTTTTTAAATGCTGTCGCAAACTCCTCCCAAGTCTTAGGGCGAGTTTCAATAGGTAGACTCATCCACCACTTGTAGGCTTTACCTTCAAGTGTGAGACTCGTCTCAGTGACCATAACAGCAGCGGGAGTGCGGCGTAAGCGATGCAAGTCCGTCCACTTGTGTAAAAATGTATGGACCGCATCCTTGTTACGATCGCGCTCCTCTCCCTTAAACACAGGCGGCTTCACGTTTTTCAACATAGCCCCTTCCTGCGTTGCAGATGGTGCAATAGATTCTACTATAGGATTTGGAACAAGAGGAGGCATAACTATCGGAATAGGCCCTCCACTTGCCGCCGCCGATCCACTTGCAAAACGTGCCATAAATTCAGTAAAAAGCGTGCTCATGTTTGTGAGATTGGTATTGACATTTGTTATAGTGCGCTCAAGTGCAACTACCCTTGAAGTGAGACGCCCAAACTCTACCGTGTCTACCAAACCATAATCATCTATTGGACTCGCACCCCCTTCGGCATCGGTCATGTTGTCATCCCGATCAGGCGCAACGGCCTGTCGCGAATCACCCACACCACCACCCAAAGGGTGTGCCTCACTAACATCATGCATATCATTCTCAAAATCGAAGTGAACATGAGACGGTTCCGCTGAGGCCATGGTATGCACGTGCTTACAAATAGAGAACGGATTACCTTCAAAAGCGAACTCCAATTGAAGCGTCGTAGAAGAATTCCTCTTGCATGCACGGAAATCGAGAAGAAATCACCACTTGAGTCGTCAATCAACACATGCATGCAAAAAAGTGTGTTGCATGTAGCATGTCGTTGAAGATCCGTCCACCAAAAACTTCCAAACTTGGAGCATAGAAAACTCCTCTCACAAATTGAAAGAAGGAAAGTTGAAGGTGAAAAGGTCACTTTCCTTGTAGTTTGTGTCACTTTCCTTGTAGTTTGTGTCCTCCCTTGAAAGAATAAGTAGAGCTCTTTTGAAGAGAAGAACAACACAAGTGAAAAGGTGAAGTGGCTAGCACACTTGCCTTGGAGCTTGAGGTTGTGGGTTCAAAACCCCACTCCTTGGATGGTGAAGCCTCCCCCTTGTGCCACTCAAGTAAGGGAGAATTCTCGCGCGCTCGCCAACGGCGCGCCAACGATCGCTCACCGATCGCCTTCGAGGACTGCCGGTCTGCCTTGGTCGCCGCCTTAGGCGTCCGCTGTGGTGGCCGTCTGCTTAGGCCGTACGGACGACGGGTAGGTGGCGGCGCTCGCTGTGGGCTGTTCACGCGGACTCGTGCAGGTCACCGTACGGGCGGCAGCGCTCGTTTCTTTTCCTGCAGCGTAGAGCTCTTTTTCTCGTGCAGGTCACGCCAACCGCCGCTAGCTCTGATACCAGTGTAACGCCTCCGCTACGGCTGCGTCTTCCTCAAGCCGCCATAGCCTAGGCGTGGAGAAGAAGAGAGGGTGGAAGTCGGTTCACCTCCCAACCATATAATGACGAGTTAGGGTTTCTCGTTGGGTTTTATACCAAAACCCTGGCCTGTGTCCACACCTCCTAGCCCGGCCGCCCATCTTACTTAAGAGCCGTGCTAACTTAGATGTGTACACACATGGACCAAACCCTAACGCCCATTAACCCCTGAACCCCGCTAGCACTAATAATACTCTCGAGACTCCGAAAGCTATTAACTTATGCTAGGGTTCGACTTCCGTAGGACCATAGTCCTGACAGGTATTCAGAGACAGTTTACATGCAGATACACTCCGAAGCAAAATGGAGTTGCTGAGCGGAAAAACAGGCACATTGCTGAGATTGCGCAAGCATTGATGGGAGAGAAGAATATGCCGCATAGCTATTGGGCTGAGGCTGTTTCTACAGCAGTTTACATCATGAACAGGACTCCAACTGCAGCCATACATGATGTAACTCCAGAGGAGAGGTTTACTGGCAGAAAACCTGATTTGTCTCATCTGAAAAGTCTTTGGATGCATTGCATATGTGCATGTGCCAGATGAGCTGAGAACTAAGCTGGATCCAAAAATGTGTGTTTATTGGGTATTCCCTTGAGCAAAAGGGATACAAGTGTTATAACCCTGCTACACGTGAGTTGAGGGTAAGCACGGATGCTATTTTTTATGAGATGATCAGCTGGTATGCTACTGAAAAAGAAGCTATTGGGGCTGATGTGAGTGGAAATGTGGCTACACAGAATGCAAGTCAGCAATCACAGTCTTTGAGGAGTGGACCAAGAGAGTCCTCATCTAGTGGTTCAATTGTTGATAGACCATGGAGTGGCAGGCTACATCATAATACCAGTCCTGCAAATGTGATTAGTACTTCACATAAAGGCAAAGAGAAAGTGGTTGAGCCCCTTAGTATGCCTGACATTTCTGCAGGGCATTCTCATGTTGATGGAGAGTCTAGTGGCTCTCAGAGATGAGCCTTAATGAGGATCTTGGGATACCAGCTATGAGAACACCTAGTGTAAAGAAGGCTATGGAAGCCATGAATGCAAAGTTGCGAAGATCTGGGAGAGTGAAGAATCATGTGCAGAGGTTTACCTATGATGGTTATGTGGCACATCACTATGCATACATGGCAAAAGTTGTGCAGGTTGTAGAGCCCACATGCATTGATGAGGTGGAAATGTGTGTTGGGAGAAAGCTATGGATGAGGAGATGGATGCCCTATATGGAAATGAGACTTGGGAGCATAAGAAGGTACAAGACTAGATTGGTGCCAAAGGATATGCGCAGACATATGGCATTGATTATGAGGAAACTTTCAGCCCAGTTGCCAAGATGGCAACAGTGAGAGTTGTGATAGCAGTGGCTACGTCAAAGCAATGGTCTTTACATCAGATGGATGTAAAGAATGCATTCTTGCATGGGGATTTGCAAGAAGAGGTGTATATGTTGCAGCCACCTAGTTATGAGGATGTGAGTCACCCCGAGCATGTTTGCAAGTTGAAGAAAGCCTTGTATGGCTTAAAACAAGCACCAAGAGCATGGTCTGACAAGATTTTTGAATATCTTGTCACTATTCGCTTTCATGTAGCCAATGCAGATTTCTCGCTGTATGTGAGACACAGTGATAGAGGGGTTATGCTTGTTGTCATCTATGTAGATAACTTGATCATTACGGGGGACCATGATGTAGAGATCTTTGATGTAAAGATCTTGCTTAGACAGAAGTTTGAGATGAAGGATTTGGGGGAGCTCAGATATTTCTTGGGCATTGAGGTGATAAGGTCACCACATGGGATTGGATTACTGCAGAGACAGTATGGCTTGGACATGTCCAAGTATGGTATGATAGGCTGTAAGCCTATCTCAATGCCATTGGATCAGAATGGCAAGTTGAGTGCAGATTGAGGAGAGATTTTGGAGGATCCTACTATGTATAGGTGCATAGTAGGAAGCTTGATCTATATGACGCGATCACCAAGCCAGATTTGAGCTATGCTGTTGGGTTGGTGGGTCAGTTTATGCAGGTTCCTCGGAAGCCGCATTTTAGGAATGACCACATTGACAAACGTTAGCACTTATAGATGCGGGTGCTAATCATAATTTAATGTCATATGTCACATGAGACTCTCTCAGTTAACCAACTTTACTCCACACCTTGGCCACTGTCAAAACTATTACTTTAAATTATGTTTAGTGCCTAGGTGTTGTTACAATTCTATTTCACATTGGAAATAACCCCTTAGAAAGGAAAGTTCTCAAGAAGAAATCTTCCTTGGAAGCGGATGGATGGGCCACACAATGGGTGTTACATCGATTCGGAGACAAGGACAACAACACTACAACTTGCCTCAGGGGCAAGTTACGGTCCTTTATGACAGATGAAGAACCGCGGTCGTAGATCCCACCTCCACAAGGTATACAATCCTCTTCACCAACCACAACTCCCTTGATCACCAAAAGAGATAGAACCAAACCGCTAAAAAAGAGGCCTATCCTTTACCAAGATCCCCCTAATAAAGCCTCATCACACAGGGGACAAACTCCACAGCAAGTCAAGCCTCGCCAATGATGCCTGTTAACCCAACTAAGACTACTAATTGCCAACAAATACTCACTGGTGGAAACCCAAGAAGGTCCTCATCGTACAAGGTTACTATGAGGGTGCTACTACCATGTGGATCCCAAGTGATCCCAACTTCCCTTTCAAACCTTGAGACACAAAAGGCTCCGACACATAGATACACTACCATAACCTCACGTTGGCCTCCACCAAGGCAAATGTAAACCCACAAGGTCAATGCAAACATCCAAAGAAAGTCACCATTGAAGCTAAGACATTGAAAAGGCTTACCTCATCCTCAAGCCACAACCACTCAAAGGTGGGTACCTAAGTGTCTCCTCCTGATAGCCCAAAAGTTCTATGAGGGCCATAGTTAGGTATGGCTACCTAAGCTATCTACGTGCAACGTCCTACCCCACAAGCCCACTGCACCACAACATTCCTAATGGCAAGCCAAATATGGGCACAGCTGCCACACCTGGACCGGATTGCTTACCAATGTACCAAACTCTTCAAGTTGCCGCTTGATTAGATTGAATTCTCCAAGCTTCTCCACTATGTTGTCGGATTCGGAGATAGAAAGCTTATCCAAATCTTCTTCCAACTTAGCTGTCTTAACCGTTGAAAGTCTTCTATATTGCATTTGTATAGCGTGCCATAATTGTTGAGCCGTACTCCTTGTAGAAAGAAATTGAGACACAACCGATGTAGACATGCCATGCACAAGTAAAGCTTTGGCCCATGCATCCATATAGGTTTGATATTGAGAAGGCACCATATGAGGAGAAGTGATTATAGACCACATCCCGGTGCTTTCCAAAAGAAGTTGCATAAACAAGGACCAAGTCTGGTAGTTGTTTGGGGTAAGCTTTTGTGAATCGAAAAGACTTGGAAGGCTCAAAGATTGAGTGAATGGGTTAAAGGGCTGATATGATTGAGTGGGGAGTGGAGTAGTAGTGGAAGTAGTAGAAGGAGGAATCATAGTAGATGAAGTTGCCATAAAAGGCATAGATGATGTAGGGGGATATACATTAGAGGGCATAGAAGTATGTGGATAGGAAGGCATAAAGGACAAAGAAGAAAGAGAGAAAGGATCCGTAGACGGTAATGGATATGACGGAAAAGAGAAAGTAGAAGCATCTACCAAAGAAGGAATTGCACCAACTTCCGTTGTAGTAGTTGCCGGTCCAACCGTCGTAGGAGATGTAGGATCCATAGTATCTTCAAGTTTGACTTTGTGTTTTGGAGTAGAGGACTTCCGAGATCCCATAGGGAGAGGAGGGTGGGAAAACACAAGGGAAGAAGTGTCATACCTCCAAAAACGCAGCCAATAGTTGGGTTGTCCACCAAGGAAGTATCTCCAAAATATGCACAAAGATAGTGCAAAAACGGAGCCACAAAACGCAGCCGATATATGAACCAATAGACTCCGTAGAAACCACCAAAAGAGGGCTGAGAATGTAGCCTTAGGTAGAAGGAGTATGGAGGAGTTGATTGTCCACAAAAACGCAAACGTGTAACAAAGTGGAATTTTCAGCCAGTAGAAAGGTGTAGAAAAGAGGATGAATATGTACCTCAAAACACCATGAAGAGGGCTGAAGTTGATGATGAAAACGCAGCCAAGAAATGGCTACAAATCTCTCCACAAGAAGCCTCCAAAAAAAACGCTACCACATGTAGGGAAAACTAGTTCACAATGTTTTCACCGCAAGTAGAGTTGTAGGACTCAAATTGAAGTGCTTTAAAAACACACTTGTAGAGGATGGTAAGGGGCTGGTTTGAAGCCTTTTGCATCATTAAATGAGTGCAAGGATGATGAGTAAGGGCTTCTGCAAAAAACGCAAGCAAAAATTCTGCATGCAGGCAGTTTGCGAAAAATAACTCAAAAACAATGAGAAATTTGCGAAAACTTTCTTCTGCTAAGTTGTAGACCACGATGATTCCAATAGGTTTGGCGGGCACAATCCTCAAAAATGCATTCGTTTAGCAAAAAAATCAAAAAATAAAAAAATGCCATTGAAAGCGGGGTTGTTGAAGAGGACTAGAGGTAGAGAGGAAGAAGGATAAGGAGGCTCTATGTGCGCCACCACCTTGCTCTGATACCATGTGAGAAAGAAGAGATGAGAGAAGAGACAATGTACTCAAGAACTCATCAATGAACCACTAGCCAACTTAATTAGAAATGAACTACAATGCCTCATATATATAGGCACAAGATGAACGGATCTCTAGAAAAGTTCCTCCACCCTTTTCTCCTATAAATCCCAAAAATGCCTAGAGGCCAAAGAGTGTGCCACTAGCGTGACACCATCTGGAGATGACACCTATCCAACATTAATTACAGGGAAAGAAACATTGGCCTAATGAGAATTTGTTGGTTTTTTATTATCCATGCTTACATTAAGCTATTTGTTAATTGCTCACTAATTGTCTTAATTATTTACTAATCACTTTGTTAATGATGTTGATTCTAGTATTTGATCCAACATAGCTCATCACATTGCTCTAATTTCAACAGGGCTTGATCCATCCCATACAAACCTTACAAAGCTTACATACATATTCCAGGTGACCTGTATCCTCAAAACCAAGTGGCTGATCCATATACACTTCTTGCAAGTCACCATGCAAGAACGCATTTTTTACATCTATTTGATGTAAAAACCAGCCTTTAGCTGTAGCCACCGCAATCACAACTCTCATAGTTGCCATCATCTTTGCAACCGACGTAAACGTCTCCTCATAATCAATCCCATGTGTCTATGCATATCCTTTGGCTACCAATCTAACCTTGTACCTACTTATGCTACCATAACTATTATGTTTCACCTTATACACCCACTTTACAAACCAATAGCTTTCTTGCCTTCTGGCAAAATGGCACCAAATTTGAAGTCTCATTTCCATACAATGCATCCATCTCCTCATCCATAGCTTTCTCCCAACACACATTTCCAATAGCCTCGTGAAAACATGTGGGTTCTACAACACCTGCACAACCTTTACCACATAAGCATAATGATGTGCCACATAACCATCATAAGTCAACCTCTACACAAGGTTTTTGACTCTTTCAGATCTTCGTAACTTTGCATTTATGGCTTCCATAACCTTCTTCATGCCAGGTGTCCTCATTGTTGTTGGAATTCCAAGCTCCTCCTGCAAGGCTCATCTCCGAGCCACTAGACTCTCCATCAATAAGAGAATGCCCTGCAGAAATATCAGGCATACCAAGGGGCTCAACCCTTTTCTCTTTGCCTTTACCAACTACATTTCTAGGATTGGTATTATGACGCAGCCTGCCACTCCATGGTCTATCAACAGAACCGCTGGATGAGGACTCTCCTGGTCCACTCAATGACTGTGATTGTTGACTTGCATTTTGTGCAACCACGTTTCCACTTACATTAGCCCCAACAACATCGTTTTCAGCACCATACCAACTACTCATCTCATCAAATACAACATCCCTACTTACCCTCAATTCACGTGTAGTAGGATTATAGCATCTATATCCCTTTTGCTCAAGAGAATACCCAATAAACACACATTTTTCTACCTTTGGATCCATCTTAGTACACAACTCATCTGGCACATGCACATATGCAATACATCCAAAAACTTTTAAGTGAGAAAAATTAGATTTCTTTCCAATAAACTTCTCCTCTGGCATTACATCATGTATGGCTACAATAGGAGTCCTGTTCATGATATAAATTGTTGTAGACATAGCCTCAGCCCAATAGCTATGTGGCATATTCTTCTCTGCAATGCTCATTCTATCTCTGTAATGTGCCTGTTTTTTCACTCAGCAACTCCATTTTGATGTGGAGTGTATCTATATGTAAATTATCTCTGAATGCCATTCATTTGCAAGAATTCAGAGAACTTATTGGAGAAGTATTCTCCCCCCTCCATCTAACCTTAGGCACTTTAGATGCTTTCCTATCTGTTTTTCAGCCATCACTTTGAAATTCTAAAAATGAGTGAACACTTCACTCTTCTCCTTCATGAAATACACCCACACTTTCCTCGTGTGGTCATCATTAATAAATGTTATGCAATACTTGCAAGCACCCATAGACATAGTCTCTGTAGGACCCCATACATCTGAATGCACAACATCTAGTACATTCTTGCTCACATTTCTGTCATGTGGAAATACATGCTTTGTTTGCTTTCCAAATTGACATGCTTCACATACATCTGAATGCACAACATCTAGTACATTCTTGCTCACATTTCTGTCATGTGGAAATACATGCTTTGTTTGCTTTCCAAATTGACATGCTTCACATACTTTCTACATACCTTCAACTTTAAACTTAGGCAGCCCTATCACAATTTCTTTAGTCTACATAGACTTAATTCTTTGCGCATTTACATGTCCAATTCTCTTATGCCAAATGTCTATATCTGCAACAACTCCTGAACCATTTGCAAACATTGCAATACTCACTTCAAGCATATTCAATGTAAACATTCTTACAACTTGGACTTATCTTTAAAGTCTTCTACATAATAGCCATCAAAGTTAAACCGGACCTGCAAACCCTACTTAATCATCTGGCCAACTAAAACCAGATTCTTTGTAATGTTTAGAACATGAAGTACATCTGCAAGAGGTACTTCACCTTACCATCTTGCATAGACAATGGCACATCTCCAACATGGGCAATTGGATGAGTAGTGTCATCCCTTATTTCAACAAAACCTGGTCTTTCAAGACTCTTCATTTCCTTGAACCACTCACCACATGACTTGTCATGTGGTTCAAAGCACCTGAATCAACATACCATACATCATTCTTACATGTTGCTATTGAGGGGCTAGGGAGGAATCTTACATCCTCTCTCACTTGAAAAACGCAAGATTTTCTCATCTCGTAAACTGGGGATAATCCTGCATCAATTCGGCTTCTTTCTCCTAGGTGGCATCTTCAAAAGGATAGAACTTCTATTTGACTAATAATTCTCTCAGAATTCTATTCCTGAGAACCTTCTCTTGAACATCAACAAGCATTTCTTCAGGTTGGAGTTCCATCTGCCCTTGGGTTGAAGAAGTTAAGAGTTCATCATTAAGCACATGATTCGGGCTTGGTACATACTTCTTAAGTAGGCTGACATGAAATACATTATGTACTTTGAGATGAGGAGGCAGAAGAAGTTCATAGGCTAAGTCACCTACTTTCTTTGTAATCAGATATGGCCCACAGTATCTAGGGGATAACTTCTTGTACTTCCCAAGAGATAGAGAACTTTTTTTGGGGCGTACTTGAAATGAAGACCATATCTGCTTCTTTGAATTTTCTGCCTGACCTCTTCTTATCTGCATTACTGCTTATGTCTATCCTGGCCAACTTTTATATCCTTGCAGATTGACTGCATTTGTTGCTCCATGTCGTTAAGCATCTGTCTGGACATCTCGACCCTAATCAATGGGTCAGACCAAGTTAATGGTGTTAGGCAGTCTTGTCCATACAGAGCTTTGAAAGGGCTCATCCCAATACTTCGGTGATAAGAAGCATTGTAGGCGAATTTGACTAGGTGCAGATAGCTTAGCCACTTCTTGGGTTTCTTGCCACACAGCATGACCAAAGTATATCTTCGATTACTTGGTTCACCCTTTCTGTTTGACCATCAGTCTTGGGGTGGTAAGCTGTGATGAGATCCAAGAAAGTTCCTACTGCTTCAAAGAATGTAGTCCAAAATCTTGACATGAATTTGGGATCTCAATCACTTACTATTCTCCTTGGGTAGGCCATGCAATCTGAAGATTTTCTTGAGGAACACTCTGGCCACATCCACTGCAGTGTAGGTTTCTTTTACTAGAATCAGATGGGCAACTTTGGTTAGTCTGTCAACCACCACGAAGATGGAGTTGTAACTTTATTGCACTGAGTGTAGTCCAGTAATAAAATCCATACTGATACATTCCCACTTCATTTGGGGGATGTCTAATGGATGTAACTTCCCAGGCATTTTTACTCTCTCGGCTTTGACTTTCTGACATATCAGGCATTGACGTACATGATTAAGTACATCCTTTTTTAGTCCACGCCAAAAGAAGCTTTTCTTTACAGACATGTAAGTCTTGATGAAACCTGGATATCCTGCTGTAAGGCTATCATGGGCTTCATTCAGAATTTGACCCTTAGTTTCCTCATCATTGGGAATGCATAGCGTGCTATTATAATACATAATCCCTTCATCCAGGCTGTACCCTTGAACTCGGTTCAACTCCTGAGGAGTTTTGCTTTCCTGCATAAGTAGGGTAGCAATAGGGTCAAAGAATCTATCCTGCATGATCTTCTCTCTTACTTCATTAATCAATGGATTTGACACCCCACTGTGATTGCAAGCAAGGAGGCTTTTCTGCTGAGGGCATTTGCTACCACATTTTCTTTGCCTGGGCGGTACTTGATTTCAAAATCAAATTCCTGCAGTGTCTGCATCCACCTTCTTCGGTGCATGTTGAGATCCTTCTGAGTGAAGATCTACTTTAACCTCTGATGATCTGTCATCAAAGTGAATCTTTGACCCAGTAGGTAATTGTTGCCATATACATAGGCAGTGATGTGTGTGAACACACTTAGGACCACCGGGGCACTTTTTCCCTCTTTAGGAGGTTTTTTCCCCCGGCTTGTATATACGCCCATCCTTCCAGGGCTAACTTATCTTTGTACATTGACACAATCTAATACACTTTGTGTTGTGTGCATTCTTGCTTCTTCTTCTCCAAGCTTTGTGTGCTTTCCTGCAACCCTAATTCCAACAATTGGTATCAGAGCACGCATCGGCTCCCAGGGCTATGCCGCCAGCACCCTCTGACTCACGTTCTCCGATTAAGGTGAGTTTTCACGAGCGCTTGCAGGTCCCTATACTTTGCATCTGAGGTCGTTTCGGGCTCCGTTTTTGCATTTCAAGTTCTGCACAGGTGTTTTCATCATTTTTTGCAGAAATTTCGACAGTGCAGTTTTGACAGTGCAGTTTTCTACAAAACAGGCATACGTGTTCTATTGTGGACCGTGCTACATGTTAAGATTCTAGAAATGGGATTGGTCATGGTGAAGGACATAGATTAAGCATAAGGTTAAGGTGGATTAAACCACACTAAAAACTCCATGACTAGAGAGAGAGAGAGATTGCACACTCAACACTATTCCCTTGTATTGCATATCACAATGAACCATACAATGATATAGGCTCTCAAGCCTTATCCCACTTTACACATCATCATCCATGTGGCAACTCCTTTTCCACTTCTTTTGGTCAACACTCACACACCATACAATATTACATGTGGCATTCCATCTCACCACAATATCTTGCACTTCTAGAGTGCTTTCCCACATACACACAATATCTTGCACCTCTAGGGTACTTTCCCACATACACACAACACCACGATTACATCTCTCAACACCCCCTCTTAATCGAGGTGTTCTACAACTCACCCATTATCCATCATCCATACAATGTAGCATTTTTCCCTCTTTAGGAGGTTTTTTCCCCCGGCTTGTATATACGCCCATCCTTCCAGGGCTAACTTATCTTTGTACATTGACACAATCTAATACACTTTGTGTTGTGTGCATTCTTGCTTCTTCTTCTCCAAGCTTTGTGTGCTTTCCTGCAACCCTAATTCCAACAATTGGTATCAGAGCACGCATCGGCTCCCAGGGCTATGCCGCCAGCACCCTCTGACTCACGTTCTCCGATTAAGGTGAGTTTTCACGAGCGCTTGCAGGTCCCTATACTTTGCATCTGAGGTCGTTTCGGGCTCCGTTTTTGCATTTCAAGTTCTGCACAGGTGTTTTCATCATTTTTTGCAGAAATTTCGACAGTGCAGTTTTGACAGTGCAGTTTTCTGCAAAACAGGCATACGTGTTCTATTGTGGACCGTGCTACATGTTAAGATTCTAGAAATGGGATTGGTCATGGTGAAGGACATAGATTAAGCATAAGGTTAAGGTGGATTAAACCACACTAAAAACTCCATGACTAGAGAGAGAGAGAGATTGCACACTCAACACTATTCCCTTGTATTGCATATCACAATGAACCATACAATGATATAGGCTCTCAAGCCTTATCCCACTTTACACATCATCATCCATGTGGCAACTCCTTTTCCACTTCTTTTGGTCAACACTCACACACCATACAATATTACATGTGGCATTCCATCTCACCACAATATCTTGCACTTCTAGAGTGCTTTCCCACATACACACAATATCTTGCACCTCTAGGGTACTTTCCCACATACACACAACACCACGATTACATCTCTCAACACCCCCTCTTAATCGAGGTGTTCTACAACTCACCCATTATCCATCATCCATACAATGTAGCATTGCACAAACGCAATTGCTATCTCTCAACACTCCCCCTCAATGATACATTGGAGTGTCCATCAACCAAACATGTGTGCCCGTGTCTACCATCTTAGACACCTAGTCCATTTTGAGCCGACTCATCACTCACAGCGGAACCACTGAGTCCGATTTGAACATGGAAGTTCGGGTGGGATCTAACCCATGCGCATGCACCTCACACGTGCATCGCTCATGCACACATCACAACCATTTTGAGCTTCTAGGTGAGCTCGGGTATGGTTACCCTCATACCATGGATGAAAAATCAATTACAAAACATTTTGGCCGAAGTCGGCGGGCAGCAGCGAACCCTGATAAAATATGGGTGAAATTTTACAAAGCCATTTTAACCACAATCAGGTAGGGGACCCATGTGTGTAAATTTTGAAAATTCGGTTGTGTGTGAGTGAACCCTTGACAACACCAAGGGTTTTAAAAAAAAATTACTCACAAATTCATTTCAATTCACTTTCATTAATAGGCGCCAAATTTTCTGCTACGCGCCAACGGTTGCCTATGAGCTGGATTGCCAGAGGGGTGTTAGTCTTTATGCCGCTCTACACGCCAATTTTTTGCTACGTGTCTTTTTCAAGTTTGGGACCTGCGCCTCTTCTTCTGGATCGCGTGGACGAGGTTTAGGATCAGAGGGGAAGGCGGAGGTATTGGATGGCGTGGATGAGGCCGATTATCTGGCCAATGAGGAACTTAACGCCTGTGCTTGTGTCTCCCATCCCATCTCAGTGAATCCCCGGTCGCGTGGTGCCAGGAAGCGCTCCTCGTTCCAGAATGGCCACCAACATGTTCGCAAACAACAGCAGGCCCTCCAGCAGCGTCCACATGCCCATCTCTCTTCTGTTGCTGCTTTCTTACTTACTATTTCTCTGCTGGAGCTTATCCAGGCTCCCATGGTGATCAACCTCCTCACTCACTTCTTTAGCTTCTTCTCGGCTATTCGCGCCTGCTGCTGAGACTGTTCGCTTCTCTTCATGAGTTACGCACAGACTCCTTGTCCCATACACACTTGCAAGCTTGCTTGCCGTCGTAGGTGTGTGCTACTTGCCATACCTTGCTTTCTCCTTCTTGCTTCTCTGTGTGTGGGGGGCTATGGTGGGTGACCCAACACACCCACCTCATCTTTAGTATACTTGGCAAACTCTGATGGTGCCTCTATCTCCAGTCTTCTATAGTGTTGTATCATTTACCAACTGCTTCCTTCTACGCTGCTGAGCTTTTGAGCACCTTCGCTTTCTATTTTCTCTTACTATGAGCTTGCTTCCAATTGTGAGCTCCTTACTAAGGTCCATAGTTCACTTTCTAAAAAAACCCACAACCTCCTTGAGGTTTCTGTGATGACCATCAATATGGTCTCTGCTACTGCTCTGGAGCTCCCATTTGAGCTCCATATGTAGCTCCTTGATTTCCTCTTCCATATTGGCATCTCTACATTGTAGATGCCTCCAACTTGCCTCAATCATCAACCTTTTTCATGAGGTTTACATAGCCATCTATGTGGCCATCATAACTCACCAATGAGCTCCAAACATGCATGCTACTGTTGTGCATGCTACAAAGGGTGCTTTCATTGAAGTGGTTTCTCTTGAAACCATAGGTGCAAAAAACTTTGTGAAGACTCCTCCATTGTCTCCACCACATATGAGTGCATCCCACTCTTGATGCACACACATGGACTCCATCTTGAGTCTCAAACCTTGCTTGCTTCAGCCAAGCAAAACATGCACCTTAAAACATGCTCTTTGCCTAAATGCAAGAGCCATGGGATCCACGTATCCCAACAACCAGCAACCCTTCAACATTGAGCATTTTTCCATGCTCAAAACCAAAACTTTGAGGCAAAACTTCACAAAACCAACCTTCTTGAGGCATAATCAGCAGCATATCTTCTCTTGGCAGCTTCTTCTTGATGATGATGAAGACTCCATAGCCTTCATAATGCTGAAATCTCCATTTTCAGCTTCCTTGATGATGAGCAAGCTCTCCATGTTGCAAAACTCCATTTGCAACTCTCTTGGGCAGCTTCTATGCAACCTCCTTGTTGCAAATCTCCTCTCAAATCCTCACAAATGCAAATCTCCTCTCAAATCTCATCACAAATGCAAATCCAAATGATAATATGAGTGTGCATAATTTTTTTTCATAATAAACTGAAAATAATGCTTAATCAATCAAACACACAAACAAGCTAATATACATAATAATCACCCATGACCAAGAACCCATTTGGCTCTGATACCATGTTAAGATTCTAGAAATGGGATTGGTCATGGTGAAGGACATAGATTAAGCATAAGGTTAAGGTGGATTAAACCACACTAAAAACTCCATGACTAGAGAGAGAGAGAGATTGCACACTCAACACTATTCCCTTGTATTGCATATCACAATGAACCATACAATGATATAGGCTCTCAAGCCTTATCCCACTTTACACATCATCATCCATGTGGCAACTCCTTTTCCACTTCTTTTGGTCAACACTCACACACCATACAATATTACATGTGGCATTCCATCTCACCACAATATCTTGCACTTCTAGAGTGCTTTCCCACATACACACAATATCTTGCACCTCTAGGGTACTTTCCCACATACACACAACACCACGATTACATCTCTCAACACTACATAGCACAAGTTGTCTTCTGTTCAGTCTTTGCTTCATTACAGGTAGCTTTTGCATCAGTTTCAGTCAGTGGCCATGGCTGATAACAGCAATGATGTATTTCGCATGTTGTCTGCTGAAGACAAACTGGATGGAGATAGTAACTACCCACTTTGGGCATACATGATGCAGCATGTTTTGGTTGCAAAAGGAGTGTGGAACATTGTGCAGGGTACGGACATACGTCCAGGTTCTGTGGATGTAGGATCTGTTGAGAATGTTGCAGGTTCTAGTAGCTCTACTATTGCTGCTGTTTTACCCACTGCTGAACAAGCTCGTTGTTGGGATGGTAACGATGCACAGGCTCATGCCTTGATTGCACTTTCTGTCAAATGTAACATCACCCCACATATTCGTTCAGCTAAAATAGCAAAACAGGCTTGGGATATTCTAGCTGGTTTGTATGTAGGTCGTAACGAGGTAAAAATCGCTTACCTGCGTAAAGAGCTAGAATTGAAGATTATACAAGAAGATGATGACATGAATGTTTTTCTTACTGAGATTAAAGATCTCAAAGAACAGTTGATTTCTGCAGGTGAGATTATTCCTGATCATTCTCTTGTGCAAACTGTTCTTGATGCTTTACCTGAGACATATCAGACTTTTGCTTCCACGTGGAGACTTCTTAATGCTGTCAAGTATGATACTTTAGTCAACAAGCTCTTGCAAGAAGCGCAGTCCAGGCAAAACAGGGCCAGGCAGCGTGCAGTTGATCAAGCATTTATTGCTGCCCAATGTCAGGCTTTTTCTGTAAAGCTGTTTTGAGTCAGTGTACATATGGTGTGGATGGTGTGCAATAAAACTTTGCCCTGAATGCCCTGGCAAATGTACAGCCTGAATGATTTGGTTGAAGGTCGTTTTATGCACGTGTTTTTTTGTTGGGAGAAAATGCTGAAAATCTAGAGCTTTATAGCAATTGTGTGGTGTGCCGGTGGTTGCTAAAAGCAGAGCACCGAGACTGGGAATTTGATGGCTTGGTAGTTCTGAAGTTGATGATTATGGTTGTGAGCAACCCTAGCATTGTATTGGAGTGTTGTATGCACCATATACTTAGGTGAAACTAGTAGTAAGTGGTGTGGTGGCCGTTAGTGTGGTTTGGGGAAAGAAGTTTTAAAAAAATATATAAAAATAAGTGGCCAGCTTGAAGAGATACGTGGAGGCAAAAGAGGGCTGCCATCTTGCTTCGAGAAGGTGGTGGAGAGCTGGAGGGCGAGAGAAAAACGATCGTGGCCGCTTGGAGAATAAAAAGGAGTCGTCGCCTTCGCGAAGGGAGACGCTTGCTGCAGAGAGCAGAAGGGCTTGCGGGTTGCTATGGAAGCTGGACCTGGCTGGCGCAGACAAGGAGACCTTCTGAGGCGTGGCTACAAAGCTGCAGACGAGGAGAGAGGGGACGCCGTGTGTTCTTCTGTGTGGGTCTGAAGGAAGCGCAGCTGGAAGGCAAGAGGGTGTTAGTTTTTTTTCCTGGGCGCTGGTGTTTTTTTCGTGTGTGGGCTGCAGCTGTCGGTGCAGCTGGACAAAGAGCCAGGAGTGTCTTGCAGTGCTAGCGAGGGTACTGGAGCCGCCTTGAATAGAAGTCTTGGGCATATGTGCCGTCAGGTGTTTTGGTCAAGAAAGGCTGCTGAGACAGCTCTGGGCATTCAGCAGCGACTGGGGAGCAGCCGCTTGGTGAAGGTGAGGAGGCGCAAAGCTAGTGTGTAAAGGGGCTGGCGACGACTGGACCAAAGACAGGAGAGGTGGCCGTCTGGTTGTAGAAGACTTGGGCAGTGTGTACGGGCGAAGAGGTGTAGGGTGGCCTTGTGTGTGTGAAGCACTCTCCCTCAGGCGCTACAGCTGCTGCATGCTGGAGAAGAAGAAGGCTGCTTTGAAGCAGAGGGTCGCCGAGTAAGGAAGGTGCCGGGTCCAGAGGGAAGACGGCTAGCTGCAGGCGCTTGGAGCCAAGTGTGTAGGTGGTCGCTGTGTAGGTGACCTAAGGAGAGCTGCTAGTTGGCGCAGAAGGGTTGGCGCTGAGGCTGCTGCAGACAAAACAAGAGACACAACCGTATGGATGAAGGGCTGATCACAAGGCTGGTGAGTAAGAGGCTGCTGTTCGAGCTGCTCTGCAAGCGTGGAAAGCAAAGGCCAGGGTTCATGTTGGTAACTAGAGAAATTGTTGGCTTTTCTATTGAAGGCAGCTGCCTTGTTTCGAGACTTCGGGTGTGAGATCAAGAGCAAGTTTTGGGCAGTGTGTGTGTGAGTTGTTTGCTGTGAGTGTTTGTTAAAAGGAGAGTGCGAGGAAGAGTGGGTTGAAGCTTGTTAATTAATAAAATTTATGGTGATGGATCACCTCTTGTAAATGGATAATAGGGTTGGGTTGATGAAATGTGAGTGGCTTAGCCTTGCTGACAGAGAAAAGGTTTTCATAATGGAACATGTGAGTTGTTGAAACTGTCTTTCTTTGGACATCTCTGGGTGGTAGAGAGAGAGAGAGAGATTTTGTGTTCCAGCCAGAGAAGCTCGTGGTGCCCCTCGTGCCTGTGAGTGTTCTGAAGGTGGTGAGTCGGCGAGCTATAGAGGCCTTCTTGTGTTTCTGAGCCGCTTCACACCCAACAGCAGAGAAGAAGTGGTAAGGCAGTCCCTTCCACTGTTTCTTCTCCTATTAGTAGGTCTGCAACTTCTTCTCCTTCCATAGGTAGCAACAATAAGTCTGAGAAGGCTCTTGATAAAGGCAAGAAAAAGACCAGGTGCAACTATTGTAAGGCAAATGATCATGTCAGGCTAAAGAGGCAAAGAAGAAAGTGTCAAATGCAGCCACAATAGCGGATGCTTCTACAAATGCAGATTCTGCAAATGTTGTGCAGGATACAGAATGGGCGTTTAGCGTGTTACAAAGCACATTACCTCACATCGTGATATGTTCACTTGTCTTGAGGCTGTCCCTAATGGGAATACTGTCACATGTGCCAATAATGCTTCTTACCAAGGGCATTGGTAAAATTATGCTCCGCTGCAAATGGCAGCGCTTTCACACTTTCAGATGCTTTGTATGTGCTAGGAATAAAGAAGAATCTATTGTCTGTCTCTATGCTTGCTAGACTTGGACTTGTAGTCAAATTTGTGGATGACAGATGTACTGTTCATGATTTGACTTCTGGTGATACGATTATTGTATCTGGCACCTTGTTTCGTGGGCTGTATAGGCTCAATTCTTATGATAAGTGTGTGGAAGATTCAGCAAATGCAGTTTTTGATGAAAAGGCAGTTTCAGATGCAAAACTATGGCATGCTCGTTTTGGTCATCTGAACTTTGCTAGTTTGCTGCGTTTGCAAAAATTTGATATGGTTGCTTCATTGCCCCCTCTTGAGGCACCATTGAAACATGTTTGTGAAGGCTGTATTTTGGGCAAAATGCAGCGTTTTGCATTTCCAAAGGATGGTTCTATGCGGGCCACTCGCAAATTGCAACTTGTACATAGTGATGTATGTGGGCCTATGCAAACTCCGTCATTTGGTAAACACTTGTACTTCGTGACTTTCATTGATGATTACTCAAGGCATGCATGGGTATATCCACTGAAGGCAAAGTCCGAAGTGTTTTTGTGCTTCAAAAAGTTTATGCTTATGGTTGAAAATGTATCCAATTGTACTATGGGCACCCTCCGTTCTGATCGAGGGGGGGAGTACATGTCTAAAGAGTTTGATGCATTTCTGGCTAGTCGTGGGATAAAACACCAATTTACAGTGCCATATAGCCCTCAGCAAAATGGTGTTGCTGAGAGGAAGAACAGGTCACTTATGGAGATGGCACGATGTATGGTCAAGAGCCAAGCTTTGCCACATGCGTTTTGGCTTGAGGCTGTCATGTGTGCTGCATATGTACTCAACAGGTGTCCCACTAAGGCCTTGCAGTCTATTACTCCATACGAAGCTTGGCATGGCAGGAAGCCTTCTATTGGTCACTTGCGTGTCTTTGGTTGCTTGGCCTATGCTTTAGTGCCTGTGCAACAACGCAGAAAATTGGATGATAAGGCTGTCAAATGCATTTTTGTTGGTTACAGTGCTGAAAGCAAGGGTTACAGATTGTATCATCCGCAGTCAAAGAGTATCTTGATTAGTCGAGATGTTGTTTTTGTGGAAGATGCTGTGCAGCCCTTGTTATCATGTACCAAAGAGACAGGTGTGAGCTCACGGGATGTATTTGATATGTTGTTGCCTCTCTTTACAGGTGGGAATTCAAATGTAAGTCCTAATGAGGCAAATATTCAGCCTATGCAGATTTCAAACGACATCATAGATCAGCCTATTTCTGATGCAGATTTACAGGATATAATTCATGAGGATAGGGCTGAAAATGAGCAGGCTAGAGGTATGCCTAAATGGCTGGTGCAAACCTTGCGTGATAGTAAGATTGATGCACCTATGACTAGTCGTACTCGTTCAGGTTTTCAGCATACCTCTTATGCATCAGATTGTTATGCTTTAACTATGTCTAGTACGTGTAAAGAGGAAGAACCTCTTTCATTTGATGAGGCACAAAATTCAGAAAATTGGTTGGCTGCAAGTGAATATGATGCTATAATGAAGAATGGTACATGGTCTTTGTGTGATTTGCCTATTGGTAAAAAGGCCATTGGATGTAAGTGGGTTTTTAAGTTGAAACGAAATCTAGATGGCAGTGTTGATCGCTATAAGGCTAGACTTGTTGCAAAGGGTTATGCTCAAGAAAAGGGCATTGATTTTGATGAGACCTTTACTCCCACTTGTCGTATGACTACCATTCGTAGCATTTGTGCATTGGCAGCTCATAATGGTTGGAATGTACATCAGTTGGACATAAAGACTGCTTTCTTGAATGGAGATTTGCATGAGGAGGTGTATGTATCGCAGCCTCGTGGTTTTGTTCAAAGAGGGCAGGAAAACAAAGTGTGCAGGTTAAAAAAGGCTTTATATGGTTTAAAGCAAGCTCCACGAGCTTGGTATGAAAAGATACATGCATATTTGACTGCACATGGGTTTCAGAATAGTCCAATAGAAAGCACTTTGTATGTTAAACGTGTGGATGGTGTACATCTAATTATTGCTCTCTATGTCGATGACATGCTGCTCACAGGACCAAATGAGAGTCATATTGCTGATTTTAAGGCTGATTTGAATGCCTCTTTTGAGATGTCAGATTTGGGGTATTTGCATCATTATTTGGGGATACAATTTAAGCAGTGTGATGGAGGTATTGCTTTGTGTCAAACAAAGTATATTGAGACATTGTTGAGGAGATTTGGCCTTGAAGACTGCAAACCTATTGCTACTCCAATGGAGACAGGTTTGAAGTTGAGTCTTCATGATGCTGGAGATCACTTTGATGTCACACTCTATCACAGCTGTTGGTTGCCTCATTTATGTATGCATTACGAGGCCGGACATTCAGTTTGCAGTCTCACAGGTGAGCAGGTTTATGCATAGCCTAGGGTCTCAGCATTGGAAGGCAGTTAAACGCATCTTTCGCTACTTGAGTGGCACCATACATCTTGGGTTGTTTTATCCCAAGGGGGGATCGTTGCCGCCAGATTTGCATGCTTTTTCGGACTCAGATTGGGCTGGTTGCTATGACACAAGAGTGTCCACAAGTGGTTTTTGTTTCATGCTCGGTAGCTCATGCATATCTTGGTTGAGCAAGAAGCAACCTACTGTGGCCACTTCGAGTTGTGAAGCTGAGTACAGGGCAGCTTTCACAGCTACGGTTGAGTGTGTGTGGCTCAGACGGCTTATGGCTGATTTGGGTGTTGGACAGGAGTCTGCCACCTCTATCTACACTGACAGTCAGAGCGCATTGGCAGTTGCGAGAAACCCAGTTTTTCATGCTCGCACAAAGCACATGGGGTGCATTATCACTATGTCAGGGAGAGACTCTTAGCAGGAGAGATCAGCTTGGCCTATGTGCCAACACAGGACAACCTCGCCGATCTTTTCACAAAGGTGCTTCCTCGTGAGAAGTTCGAAGCTTTCCGCAAAGCTTTGGGCCTTGCTCCCCTTTGTGGATTGATCTACTTCGGGCATGGCACTCCCCTATACATGAGTGCTAGCTCCTCTCGTTCACACCATCACTCCCAAGGGGGATTTGTTGCCATATACATAGGCAGTGATGTGTGTGAACACACTTAGGACCGCCGGGGCACTTTTTTCCTCTTTAGGAGGTTTTTTCCCCCGGCTTGTATATACGCCCATCCTTCTAGGGCTAACTTATCTTTGTACATTAACACAATCTAATACACTGTGTTGTGTGCATTCTTGCTTCTTCTTCTCCAAGCTTTGTGTGCTTTCCTGCAACCCTAATTCCAACAGTAATGTCTCCACAACTTTGGGGCATAGACTATTGAAAGTAGCTCCAGGTCATGGACGGCATAATTTCTCTCATGCGTTTTGAGTTTTCAAGATTCATAGGCCCCACTGCATAGCCTTCCTGCATGAGCGCACCTCCCAGGGCGGCAAAACCACTGGTATCAGTTACTACCTCAAAGAGTAGAGAGAAATTTGACAACTTCAGAATGGGATTGGTTACCAAGGCGGTCGGCAGCTTATCAAAAGCGCTCTGACACCTGGCAGACCATTGAAACGGAGTATTCTTCTTGAGAAGATTAGTCAGGGGGAAGCTATGAGAGCATACTTAGGTATAAAAATTCTATACCAACCAGTTAATCCCAAGAATCCCTTGATGTCTTTCACTATCTTTGGTTCAGGCCAATCTATGACTGCTTGGACTCTAGAGAAATTCTGTCTTTGGATACCAGAAAGCCCAAGTATTTAACATGGTCGACAAAGAAAGTGCATTTGCTCTTTTTTGCAAAGAGTTGGTGTTTCCTTAGAATCTCAAGAACTTTACAGACGTGAGTTTCATGGTTAACTGCATTCTTTGAGTAAATCAGAATATCATCAAAGAAAACAAGAACAAAATCATCCAAGTATTCTCTGAGAATGTCCTGTATTAGGCGATTGAATATAGCTGGGGCATTTGTCAATCCAAACGGCATGACAATAAATTCATAGTGCCGATAGCAAGTATTGATTGCTGTCTTCAGGATATCTTGATCATTAATCCTGATCTGGTAATACCCTGATTTGAGATCTATTTTTGTGAAGATTGGGACCTCTGTAATCCACACAGTCTTAACGTTCCATCCTTCTTTTTCTGAAAGAGAACTGGCGGTCCCCAAGGTGAAACACTGGGTCTTACAAACCCTTGTTCCAATAGCTGCCTAAGATGTTCCTTGAGTTCAATGGCTTCCGGACTAGCATTTTGTATGTGTGCTGGGCTACTGGCTGAGCTCCGGGGGTCAATTCTATCTCATGATCTACTTCCCGAATCCGAGGCATCTCAGTAAAGCTCTGCTGGGAATAAATCATCATACTCACTTAACCATTCTTGTTCTTTAGCCTTTAACTGATGTCTTGATATCACTTACCATCTTAAACTTTAAGCATCTTTGCCTTTGACACCATCTTCGTGGCCACCAAAGCTCTGTTGCCGCAAAAGATAGAGTACTTTTCGACAACGTTGGTGGGCGGCAAATACACTGGTATGCCCAATATGATCTAGATCACTTTCAGACATTTGAAGAACTAAAGAAATCTTTCTTGAAAAGATTCAAGAAAGACAAGACCATAACATAGGTGCTGGAAAAGCTGCAAAGGATGACATGGAAAAAGAGGCCAGCTGAAGACTATGTAGCTGAATTCAAAGCGATGCTAATGCGCTTGGACTGTCCCTACCATCCCGCTCCAGCCATGTTGAGTGAGTGGTTTGTGAGAGGACTGAGAAAAAAGCTCCAGACGGTAGTAGCCTCATACAACCTTGAAGCCCTGAGTTGCCAAAGCTGAAGGATTCCTAAAGAAACAAAGACTCCAAGAAGAAGAAGAAGAAGAAGAAGGACAAGAGGAAGAAACCTCAAAATCAGAAGATACCTCAGAGTCAGAATCCATTCAGGAGTTGGATGTGAAAGAGTGGAAGCCCTAGAAAAAGAAAGGCAGAAAGCATGCAAAGAAAGTTCAGGAAGAACTAAGGACCGCCCTAGCCATGATTGTCGGAGGACATGCAGAATCTGGACTCAGACCAGATGTCTGGTGCACAAGGTGCAACAATCAAGGGCACACAAAAGAGGAGTGCCAATTAAAAGGCACACGGCAAGTATGCACTATCTGTGGAAGAGACAATCACTTTATAGAGATGTATTACCATAACACTCAAAACAGGAACCCAAGGGTGGTGGAAAGGCAGTATAAATCCCCAGCTGTCAACTGGGTCACCACATGACCTCAAATCAACAGACCATATGGAAGAGGACGTGGAATATTTGGGGGAGGTGGAAGATTTTGTCCAAGGGGAGCTTGCTTCTACTACAATGTTCTAGGGCACAAACAAAATGATTGCCCCATATTACAGTGCCATTAACAGGAACTACAAGAGACAAGGCCACAAAGGGAGACAAACCTAGCAGGAAATAATGTGGTTGTCAATATAGTAAAAGTGGACCATGAGGCAAGGAAAGAACAAGAGGAGCCATCAAAAAATCAGGATAGGAAAAACTTGATCAAGAAAAAAGAAGAGATTGGTGCAAGAAGGAAGACGATGCTGAACCGCCAACTGGGGCCAAGTATAGCCCAGAGCAGCAAAAGCATCCTAAGAGAAGAAAAGGAAGGAAATCTAGAGGGAACCCAGACAGGAATGCTGACAAGAGGAAGTCAGGAACATGTAAGAGAAGAAAAAGATAAAGAAATAAATATGCACAAAAGTCAAGGTATGCCAGCTCTACTGATAAGGAAAAAAGCAGCAAGGAATATGAATTGTGGGAGGATCTCAGCAAGATGAAATTGAACGTCACGTTAGATCAAATGCTCAAGCTATAGTGCCAAATGAGAATCTGGTACACCCTACAACAAACTAAATGTAGAAATGGGGAGATAGTCTAGGACTGTGATACGTATGTTCCAGAAGTAACCATCAGAATCAGAGGTGAGACAATGACAAGAGTCGTTTTGGATAGAGATGTAGGGGTAAATATAATATCAAATAGCTTGGCTAAAAAGCTCGGGATTACTGACATGCAGCCTGCTACTCCGCTCCAGATTTGCATGGTTGACCAAAGAAGGGTTTGACCTATCGGGATAATCAGAGGGGAGAACAAATAGAAGTAGCAGGATGTATCTTCACTGTTCATTATTCTCAAGATGCCTGAAATAGCAAGTGAATATCCCATGCTCCTAGGAAGGTTGTGCCTCAGTAGCAGAATGATAAAGCACAACTGGGAAAAGGACAAAATCAGTGCAAAGGTATGATCCAGAGGTTCTGATAGCTCATCCTGAAATGATATTGAATGAAGAAAGCAATCATAAAGAGGAAGGCGACACTCAAGATAATATGGTAGAATTGTAAGCGAAATAGGAAAACCCATGGTGTCCCTAAAGCAAGAGGAAGCCGAGCTTAGGAAAAGGAATATCAAAGTTCAAGAAGATGAGCTCAAAGAGGTGAATCTAGGGAACCAAGATAGTCAGAATTAGTGTCAAACTGAATTAGGAATTCAGAGGGAGACTCCTAGAATTGCTTAATTCCTACAAGGATGTATTTGCCTGGAACTATTCTGACATGAAGGGGATTGATCCCAATTTCCACTAGCATAAAATTAACCTGAAAGAAGATGCAACCCCAATTAGGCAGAGCGGATATAGAACTAACCCAAACTATGCCAAACGGGTGAAGGAAGAGAGATTGACAAATTACTGAAGGCAGGGCTCATCTATCATGTGGATAGGGCCAAATGGCTATCACCGATAGTCCTTGTTCCACAAAAGAATGGGAAGATAAGGGTCTGTATAGACTACCGCAAGCTGAATCCTTCCACTATATCCAACCCATTCCCATTGTTGTTCTGCGAGGACGCAATAGCAGGGGGGCATGAAACATACTCTTTTCTAGATGGATTTCGTGGATACAATCATGTGTGAATGACCTAGGAGAAAGAAAAGACTACTTTTGTGACATAGTGTGGGGCATTTTCCTCCAATGTGATGACATTTAGGCTAAAAAATCCTCCTGCTACATTCCAAAGGATGGTTTAAGAAATATTCTATGAATATCTAACCACCTTCATGAGGGTGTTTGTGGATGACTTTAGTGTGTTCGAGAAGAAAGAAGAACACATTACACACCTCACAATGTGTCTGGAAAAGTGCAAGAAGGCTAGACTGAGCCTAAATCGAGCCAAGTGTGCCTTTGTTGTAACCAGTGGATCCCTCTTGGGGCATACAGTGTCTATAGTGGGGCTTGTGGGAGGATCCAGCCAAGGTCGCAGTCATTGTGAAGCTGCAGCCACAAGCTGTAGAGCCACCCAAGAATGTCAAAGAGCTTGCAAGATTCCTGGGGCTCATTAAGTGGCGTAGTTGATTCACGAGGTTCCTGGCAAATGTGGTGGTGCCCTTGTACAGTTTAATGGTGAAGGATGCAAAATATGTCTGTCCAGATCCTGTCAAAAGAGGCATTCTGGAATCTCAAGAGGATATTGTCACAGTAGCTCGCATCCTCTAGCATCCCAACTATGACTTTGTATTCCATGTGTTTGTCTCGATACCTTTGATGTAGCAATTGGTAGCGCTCTGATGAAGGAAGCACAAGAGGGATGGTACAAACCAGTCTACTATGCAAGCAAGAGGCTATCCAGGCTAAAAAAAACTACTCCACCATAGAGAAGGATTCACTCGGAATGATCTACTCCATCAAGAAGTTCAGCCACACTACTTGCTAGGTAAGATGTTTGAATTTCATGTAGATCACAAAGCTCTCCTGCACCTAATAAACAAACCAAACCTAGCAAGAAAGTTGGCTAGATGGATTCTCTTGTTACAAGAATTTGAGTTCAACATAAGGCACACCTCCTAGAACAAGCATGCAATGTAGACTTCTTGTCAAGACTGAAAATAGGAATAAGATTTCCCATATGTGTAGCTTTTCCTCACAAATGGAGAGAGACCCAGTTGGTATGACAAAACATCATTTCTAGACATCCTTACATGCTGCTATATCATCCTTACATGCTGCTACATCATTTCTAGACACAACATTAACTACATGTTGCATAACAAACAACCTCTCATTATCCTCATTATTTCTGCTAGAGGATGCATAGTTATTTTGCTACACTTTTCCATTTCGCATGTCACTCTATTTCTTATAGCAATCTACCTGCACATGTCCATCCTTACCACAGTAAAAACATCCTCATGTATCATTATGCTGCCTTTGCCAATTACCACAACCTCAGTGACTCCCCCTACCCCTCTAAAATGACCTCTTCCACCAGTGTGTTGTTGCAAATCTTGGGAATGTTGCCTACTGCTGACCATAATTTTGATTACCTGTTAGGCCACCACCTTGGCCACGTCCACGACCTCTACCTCTTCCTCACGTCCACGACCTCTACCTCTTCCTCTACCTGCACTTGTGTAGAAGGCTTGCTGCTCTGAACTGTTTTTGTTTTGTGAGACTGATGATCTTCACCTAAATTCTTCTCTTCAATGATCAGCATTGACACCAAATTTGTGAAGTTGGGAATATTCTCCCAAGTCTGAATAGACGTCTTGAACACCTTGTATTATGCCCTGATACCACATAGACACACTTCCACCTTATCATCATCATCAACAACAAAAACACCAATTGATGCAAGGGATTCCATAATGCCCTTGATTTTCAAGGCATAATCATTCATAGACATATTTTTTTTTCTCCACAGTGTGAAGCTCATTCTTCAACTGAATCTTTTGCCCAATCATAGTGTCATGTATGCTGATAGAAAGCCAATACATGACTTTCCTTGCTCCTTGATTCCAATCCTTGAATTCTTTTGCATCTACTGTCTGCACAGCAGTTGGATTAATCTTCGATATCTCAAGTGCCTCCTCATGTTCACCTTCAATGTAGTCCCAGCAGTAACCTTTTCCCATCAGGAAATTTGTCAATCTAAACCTCCAAGCATGGAAGTTGTTCTTGTCAAGCTTCTTTGCAATAATCTGGTTTATTCCATCATTCGACATCTTGTCCGCAGCAGCACAAATTTACCAAAAACAGCACTCTTGTTTGACATACACAAACTGTTGTATTCTCTGCAAAACGGTACTATACTGCCCAGACTGTCACAACCAGTGACCTCAATTTGCATACATACACCCAATGGCAACTTTAAGACCTCTTTGCAGTACACACACTGTTTGCACAACCAATCACCCTTCCTGCAATTCCAAAAACAGAGTTCTGCAGAGAGAATCGAAACTTATCCACAGTGCCCGCCGTGAATGCCTGCTGCTGCTGGCGAACTGTAAAAACGGAGGTCGAGACACGCCCGAAACGCGTTTCCAGCCTGAAAATTGTGTCTAATTACGATATAGCGAAGAAAGCTCTTCAATCAGAGTTCATTTGCTGATGCCTCCCGAAGAGCTCCCAACAAGGGTGTAATAACCAACACAAAGGGGGAAGAGTAGATGAAGCTCTTATCCTCGTACCTCTTCATGTGCTTCTCTTGCTTACCACTCAGTCCTTATTAGCATCATGAACGAGGCT
This sequence comes from Cibotium barometz, assembly GCF_041138505.1. Classification (NCBI taxonomy): domain Eukaryota; kingdom Viridiplantae; phylum Streptophyta; class Polypodiopsida; order Cyatheales; family Cibotiaceae; genus Cibotium; species Cibotium barometz. The sequence continues at coordinate 3,913,795 of NC_141052.1, forward strand.
TTGATACCATGAAAAGATGCAAGGGAGAAGAGAGCTTGAGTATACACACACTCACACAAACCCTAGAAGAGAACACACAAGGTGAGAGGCTGAAAATTCTTCTTCTTCTTCACACAACAAAACGAGGTCTTCAAAAAGAAGATAAAGTGACTAACACACATAATAGAGTATATACAAGCAGTCCATAATGTGAACACGCTAAGTGAAGTGCGTAGGTGTGGACTAGTCGGTGTAGTCCAGCTGTAGAATCTCTAGCAAAGATATGTCGGTTGCCAGTTACCAAACCCGCGAGTGATGTAAATGTCGAATGGTCATGCAGGCACCTCGCGAGCATCATCTCATGTTGAGCTTGACATATCAACAGCCTAGACAGTAGTGGGGCTAAAATCTCTCTCTGAAAGAAACAGAGGTGCACAGGAACAAGCAACTCCTAAAGCTGGATGAAAAGCGATTGTACAACGCTTGGACAATAGAAATTATACAAAGGAGAAGAAAGCTGCAAGTGGACAAGAACGCAAAGTTCAAGATCTTCGAGGAAGGAGATGATGTCCTTCTATTCACATCAAGAATGGGACCCCACCCGGGAAAATTGAAAATGAGATGGACAAGCCCATACAGGATTGTCAGGAAACTGGGGATAGGAACTTTTGAGCTGGCGAGTCTAGATGGTGAAAAACTAAGGAAGTTGGTAAACTGGTACAGGCTGAAGCCCTATTATGGAAAGATGCCAGACAAAGGAAAAGGGTGTCCAAAAGGGAATCAGAAGGAACTTTTGAGCTAGTGAATTTAGATGGTGAAAAACTCAGGAAGTTAGTAAATGGGTATAGGGGCTGAAGCCCTAGGAAAAGGGGTGTCCAGAAGGGAATTGGAATGCTGATCCGAAAATGATTTAGGAACCAAAATACAATTCCAACTAGGAGGTGCAGGAAGCAGGATAGGATTCTAGAGAAATCAAAAATGGTAGAGAAAAAAGCCCAAAAATAAATCTCCCATATGTAAATATGATAACAGTATGTACAGATACCGAGGAGCCAGGTAGGTGGCAGCAGCATGGTGTAGGCGGGAAAGTTAAGGTTGCTACCACAAAAAGGGGTGCATGGACATGAAAAGGAAATTGTCACATCCCCATCACCTATTCTCGGCCCCGACCATTATAGCCTTGTAAATAGTGTGCATGGCATTAATGGTGGTCAGATAGCAAAGGGATATGGGGAAATCATGAAAAATACCCTTGGAAAATGTGTAGACAATAGCCAAATGCTTCTCCATCGAAAGCTTAGTTTCCAAATCGCCTTTCAAAAATTCTATTTGTGTGCGCGATTCCCTCTCTACTAAACTATGCTCCTTTCCTTGCCTTCTCACGCTCAGCCCTTGCACACCCAAAACAAGAAAAGTGGTGCTAGGATTCGAGCCTCTATCCTCCATTGTAAACAAGGAGGTGGATAAGCACTCGGAATGGCTAGAGAGGATGGGGCTAAAGGACTTCAATGAGCTGCCCTGAGAGGAGCTACAGCAACAAAATACAAAGCGGCGGAGCAACTGGGGCAGCTGCAGAAGTCCAACACAATCACACTTCCATAGGATAGAAGAGGGTGTTTAACCCCCTCTATGTGGCTGAGGTCTTCAAGCTATCGGGCTGAAGGGGAAGGAGAGGTCAAACCAGCCAAAGAAGAAGATTTGATCAAGGAGCTTGGCCCTTTGGAAGGTAAGGCAAAAGAATTTAAATCACAGGAAGTCCAGATGAAGACAAGCAGAAGCATATGTGCTTTGTGTTTTTGAGATGATCAATCTAACCCACAAGCTACTTGCACATGTCAAGAAGAGGCTTCGGACTGGTGAAGGCAACAGAGGCGGGGACGAAGGTAGCTTGGGCGGAGGTGCTCTACAACCTGAAAGACCAAATCGGAAAGGTCACCTGCCCAAACACCAAGACAACAAAGATCGGCCCCTATTTGACAGCACTCTTTAAAGCACAACAACCAGGAGTTGTACAAAAGGAGGAGGCAAGCAACAAAGAAGAAGCAGGGCGGCGCAAGGAAGAGATAGAGGCAAAACCCTAGCAAAGAAAGGAGTACAATGTCCCAAAAAAAGAGGGTTTTCAAATTTGGAGAGAAGAAAGGGAAGAAGGGACTCAACATCAAAAGGAAAAAGTAGCCAATAGTTGAAGGAGGAATTTGTTGATATCGGCAACTCCATTCTCACACAGATGCTGGAAGAGCAGCTGCAGGAGACATCATCATCTTCAGAATTCCTGCATTCCAAACAAGCCCAATAGGAGGCCGTAGAGACACAAAACACCTACATTTGGGACAAGGAGTATAAGATATCATGGTCACTGAACCACTGCTGTGCCTGGAGCCCCATACACCCCGCCCTACAAGCTTTCCGAAATCCTTTGACACAGATTGGTGGGTGCAAGGATGCTTCAATTATTTACAAAGGTGTATGGCAGACGAAATGAAGGAGATAACCAAGCTACAGGCAGTGGTTAGGGAACAAAAGGGCATCATCTAGGCCTTGAGGAAACAGGAGGAACCCCTACAGGGAGGAGTTGGAAAGAAGGAGGGAGGTAGGAGGGGAAGATCCTCTTAATCAGAGAAGAGCATATCAAGATTATAAGAGAGTTGTATGCCAGGCGGATAAAGACAAAGTGGAGCTAGTCGAGACGAAAGCCAGACTGGCAGTTCTAGATGCCCAGGAGTTCCTAGAAGTATATGAACTGGAAGCAAAGAAGATGGAACAGTGGGAAAGCCACGTGGTGGAAGACCTAAAGGAGGTGTGGGGTGAATATGTGAAGAAACTAACAATGGCAATGCAAGCCCCCACACCTACCTGCCTGCGGGCAAATGGTTCCCTTCTTCCAGGATCGAGATAGGAATCCGGATGGAGAATTCGAAAATCTGGACATAGTAAAACTAATAGGATCTGATCCTACAAAAGCCCTAGGAACTATAGAACACAACCAAGGGGACAAGGACACAGGACGACCCAGCGGAGTGGGCGCGAGCAAAGAAAAGGAGCTGCAAGTACAAAATAAGCAACTGAGAATGAAACTAGAGACATGGAAGAAAAGATTCACAATGCTCAAAGGTGATGGGAAGAAGGTGCAGGAGCAACCTCCTGAGAGGAAGGGAAGGGAGCTAGTATTGTACAAAGGATCATCAATGGATATAATCCCTGATGATGAGCTACGAGAGCATGGCTAGGTTTCCACAAAGAACTTGGAAGAGAGGGCAGGCAATGAGGCCACACTAAGGGCCCAAATTGAAGAACTAGAGGGCTTGGAGGAGGAGTTCAAGGAACAATAGCTGCAGGACGGGTTGACAATAAAAGCCCTCAAGAAAGAAGTGGGATCCACAACCCCTGTAAAGAACACAAGGGGAAGGGGAGGTAAAATGACGGTCAATGAGTTGAACGTCGCTCTGATGATAGCCCATGCCGATCTAAAGAATAGACAGGATCGGCTGGATGCCACAAGAAAAGTTCACGAAAGAGCTGAACTTAGGAAAAGACAAGAGCAGGTGGTGACCAGGAAAGGGCTTACGAGCCTAGGTATGCCCAGGACAAGCCCATAAAGTTTGTCTCAGCTGGAGAGAGGAGGCCTCGCCAAAGAGGGAGAACCGAATGAAGGGGGATGGAATAGGCCTTAAAGTTCAAACCCGAATTTCAGAGATGAAATTTTGTTTTGATTTTTCAAAAATGAAGTGGTACCAAACAGTAACGATAATGTCATTGTGCGCTGCGCCTGCTAGTGCAGTGTCCCCACCGTGATGGCCAGCAGGTGTTAGGGGCCATCCAGTTCATCGGCTCGCTAACCAACCTTGCCGCCACCCTATCTGTTGGGCAACAAACTCTCAGAACATGAATCTTCTTTCTTGTAACAACCTTGTAATTGAATCTTGCCACCGAGTAGTACTCAGGCAGATGAAAAGGGGTAAAGAGGAACTATTGAGGGATGAGAGATACGAGATAGAGAAGAGAGTAGAGAGGACGATTGGGAGTGATACATCATTATACTTTGGGCTAAGCCTGTTCTCTAGTGATACAAGTGATTTGTATGTGCCATTCTCCATTTTCTGTACTATATAAGTCTATTTGATTCCTAGTCTGTGTTAAGCACTTTCTTGTAGGGATATGTCTTCTCACTGAGATCTGTATTCACAGTCATTCATATCTAGACGTGACTCCTCTCTGGAACTAGGATCAAGAGCCATGTCAGGAATCTTGTCAGATGTAGGAACTGACCTTTGTGCCGGCATGATTGACTCTCTTAGCCTAGGCAAATCGACGGCGCAACGCAGTAGCATTAGCTCATCGCATTGGGCGCAGTTACATCAGTCGCATCTCCTTCGAAGCCGACTAGGTGGTCTAGAACCACACAAGTGTCGGGTCTTGACCAAACATTGACAGTTTTTGACCTATTTTGGATCCTTCAATGAGGAGGCCCTCGCAGTCCTCTTTGTCAGATGGATGGCTCGCACCATCAATAATAAAATCAATCGAATGGCTCAAATGAGTAACCAGGAAAAAGTTTGGATAAAAATCACTACAATGTGATATGCAGACAACGAACACACTCAAACCCAAACATCGTGTTGTACTGCATTCACAATCAAAGAAACTCCAAAACACAAAATAGGCTCAAACAAAAACAAGGAAAAAAAAATTAGATTAAATTCACTACAACGTGATGGGAAAACTTCCAACACATTGAACTCCCCATATCACGTTGTATTGAATTCACAATGAAGGAAGCTCCAACACATGAAATCGGCTCAAAGGACCAATAAGGACAAATGGTATACCAACCGTTTTGATTGGTCATATATTAGAATGCGCCACTGTCATTCATCCGATGATCCATGAGCCATCAGATGTTGATGAATATTCTTCCTTTGCATAGATTTCTTCTATTGCCATAAACAACTCCAATTTTGCTTCAACATTGTTCCCGGACTCCTTCTCCCCCAAGGCTTCAAAGTGTGATCTTCTCATCTACTTCCTTCAATCTACATGATTTTACCACATGACTAGGCTTGTCGCAATAGAAACACTACCTTAAATTTCTTCTTCTTTTTAAAAAAATTAGGGTTACCAGAACCCTTCCCTTGCCTTTCTTTGCATTTGCAGAGAATGCAACATCACTACCATATTGGCATTGAAACGCATCTCCTCCTCCACCAACATTGCAACCACCTCCTCAAAAAGTAAGAGGGTGGTTGTGCACCTACATGTTCAGTGATGTCACCAAAACTGTCAAACTTTGGGGGCAACACTCTGATGCACCTATATATCACTTCTTCATTGACCATCTAATCTTATAGATTCATCAGCCCCGCAATATGAAATTTATGCTGCACGCTAATTCTCAAGTTTTTGAATCCTTGTCTGATTTCTCGTCTCATATTGGTTCTTTACAACTTGTCATGCTTCAGAAGCTGTAGTAGTATGCTGAATCAGGATTGTCAATGCTATTGATCATGGCACATTAAGTATCTGCATTCCTTCGCCTCCATGCCAAAGTAAGAGCACGATTTGGCAATATTATTTATAATGGATTTGGAGGATTTGGAGGAGGCCCTGGCTTTGCATCAACCCTAGTTATGTTCCCAGAACTCATATGAATCAAGAAAAGACTTAATCTTGAGCTTTCAGAGAGTGTAATTTATTCCATCCATCTTTCCATCACCAAAAGGTGGAGGGCAAGCATGAGCGGTTGCATTATTTGTAGGTTGGGACAACTCTCTAAATCTGCCTTAAAATAGCAAACTACCAAAAAGAAGCTTTACCTAGAGCCTGTGCTTTGATACCATGTAAGAATACACAATAGCGGAAGCTAAATCAACACAATAGTGGAAGCTAGATCAACACAATATAAAGCATTTGAATTGCAAAAAGAAGTGGAGAGTAAAAAATATTACTATTTGTAAAATTTGATTATAAATTGATGGCAACCATCTGCTCCAAGTAAAGAGCACATGGGTGGCATCCCACCCACCCATGTGCTCTGGGTAAGGAGCTTTGATGGTGATCTAAATAGACTGTGGACGGAGGATGTATTGCTTACAAGAGTGCTTGAACACAACCTGATGGCGATCTAGATAGATTCTAGATGGAGGATGTCTTGCTCATAAAAGTGCTTAAGCACAATGAACTCGATGATAGACTAAGGCTCCCAAACTAGTCTATATATAGTACCCATGGTTGAAATGGACGTAGGTTGGCTAACATTGGCCATGTCAGCCCACAACTTGGTCTAAAAATACTAACCAACCACATCATCTAGACTGAGACCATGTAAGACTATAACTAGATCTCGTTATGGACTTTGTGTAGCTCCCATGGCCATTTGAGACCGCATGGAACCTTAAACAGGTCCCATAATAATAACCCAAGATTAGTGTGTCCTTGGTTTGTTGTTCTCTCAAGCACTCACTAATGCAGTCACATAGCTCACACAAGCATGCATCCTACTTGGTAGAGTGCCAAGTCTACATAAACTATCTCCTAACCATCTAGCCATACTGGTCACCATCCACACCAATGTCTAAACTCGGGTGCCCGAGTTCTCAGCACAATGACTGCTACTCATTAAAGGGGCATTAAAAAATAAAGCACATCCATCACTAGTAGAAATAACACAAGGGTGGAGCATTGAGCAAATTCTTTTTCAAACTCCAATGCCTTTGTAAAGATGTTAACACACTTGATCCTCTATGCAAGCATAAACCAAATCCATCTCATCCACCTCACTTGCTAGAAACTTCTCCCTCAAAAAATGATAATGTAACTCAATGTGCTTTTCCCTAGGATAATACACTAATTTAGTGGCTAATTGCATGTTGCTCCAATAAATAATAGTTGCCCTATCCAAGAGCTCACCCACATCTATAGTAGCTTCTATAACCTAGATACTACCTTACAATTGCCCATGTACTCAACCTTTGTATCTCGACAAGAAGCAACAATCAATTAGTCATAGCATCAACTCTCATATAGTCAAGTTCACACTATAGACCTTGCATATTTTAGTGGTTGATATGATGTCAATAGTTTTAGGCTATACGACAACCACTCTGGTTACCAGAGTTATGGCATAGTTATAGCACTAGCTCATATAGACTCCTCAAGCAAAACAGAGCCGACAACATCAAAAGAAACTACAGGGAGTAGCTCTGAATCTGATACGTATTCCCAATCTAAAGAAAAGGTTAAAGTTATTCAAAACACTAAGCAACATCTCCAAAAATGATAGAGACGTAAATGCTATGCAGCCAATCATCATAAAGTTTTTAACATGCTTTCGTTTTCCATGTTTTCTTGAAGGTTCAAGCAAACTAGACGCAAAAGGAAAAAAACCAATGCAAAGCGAAAAAAATGCAGATTCTGAACCTTCTGCATACAAAATCCCTTCTTTTCCACCCAAAAAGAAAACAAGGCTTTTTGAAGTATCCGTAACAATTGCAATCGGGAATAGAGACATTCACATATCATGTTGGGAGCCCTTAGAGGAATTTGTGAGGATGGAGTGTTTAAAAGGTCTCTTTGCACTTGAGAAAGGAGGAACCTTGAATCACTTGCACTTTCAAATGGTTGCTAGTTTGATGGCACCATCCTTGATAAGCATAGGAAAAACCATAAAGTGATATTTGGGATGGGATTTGTTTAAGCCTGAGGGTGCATTGGTTATGTGTAGAGGTCTTAGATAGGTTAAGATGCATACCCTAGAAGGCATGGTGGATTGATTATTGCATGACAGATTTGCACAAACCACACTTTAAATTTTTTTCACACAACATATCTGCTGAAGAAATTACTAGAGGTCATCAAGTATATGCCTTATATGGCCAGGGTGACATAAAGAATAAAGTTTGTTTGTCTCCTGTAAATCTTTGAAAGAGCATACGTCTATATGGATAATTATATAGCCAATAAACTTGGCGCATCTTTACAAAGCACTCTTTTGAAAATGATTCGTACTACTGGAAAGTACTACTCGGCAGCCTCATGGATTATTCCAAAAATTGGCTCCGGTATTAGCAAGAAAAGGTCGACGACGGTGTGGAAAGTAATGAAACTCCCGCATCTCACTCAATGCATAGATATAGGAGAGATTTTCTTTGCAGATACCCCTCCTAGGTACTTTGACCTCTTCAATGCAAGAGGAAGCGGAGATTATGAAGAGGTGGAGAATGACGATGTTGATGGACTCCAAGACAACAACAATACTACATCGAGAAGTCGATCAAATCCAATAGTCATTGATGATGATCAACAACCCCAATCACCGCATGATTACAGTACATCTTATCTATCTGTATGGGAGAGAGCATATAAATTCAAAAAAGCCATTGTGGATGGTGATAAATTTGTCCCGCTCTCCCCTGAAATCTGCAAGTTTGTTGGTCTTACAGAAGAAGAAACGTGTTTTATGGTTTAGTGTCAAGTTTTGCCTCTCCGCGCAAATGTAATTACTCTGCCTTTGTATGTAACCTTTCATAATAAATAATACATATCGTTGGTACGTATTTCTTTGCATTTTCTTTTTCAATTGATAAATCGATTTTTAAAAACATATCATTTTATTTTTTAATCGCAATATAAATAAATACTTATCATTTTCAAAAAACCATAAAATTTCATTTTTTGGGTCCTTAGCATTATGTTTTTTAAAATTTGTTTTACGTTAAGGTTATACATTTTTTTAAAAGTTGCCAACCTTAGTTCATCTTTTTTTTAAAAAAAATTAAAGATGCACCCACAAAAAAATTTTTATTAATATCAAAGAGTGAATATGCAACCATTATAAAGTGACGTGATTTTGTCCCTTGCATGTTTGCTTTCCTATGTGCCTAAAACAACATTTCTTGTTGCCCTTCTTAGTAGGTTTGTCATTGGGTGTTGTGCTCGATTGCGTACTCTTTACCGGTTGTTATCAGAGCTCTCACTTTGCCTCTCTTTGTGATCCAAATTAATCATGGTATTAATCTCTTTTTTAAAGATTTTTCAATTTCTATCCAATAGCCTCCTATGAAGCTTAATTGCCTTGCAAAGTTTATTATCCCAAATTATGCACTAACTAGTCCCCATTAATATCGCTTTTCCTAATGTAATTATTGACTAATAAAGCAAATTGTGAACCTAAATCTCCAAATACACAAGAAAACCCACTATTTTTTATAGAATTAGTGAATCTACGAGTTTTCCTAATGCAAATGTCTAAATAGTAAGTGCTTAATTAAGCAACGTACATGAAAATTAACACAAAAAATGGTGGACACCTAATTCTGATTCAAAAATAAAAATAAGTTTAAAAACCAAAATTTGAGATTTTGAGTAAATTTCTTGTTCACAAAAAAGTATGGACAAACACACGCATAAATAAGAATTTTCACCTTTATATAAAGCATCCAATGACCATTTCTTGCTGATTTTCAAGATTGTCATGCTTGTATTCACGTTAATGAAGGCATTCCCTAACGTTCTCCTCATAAAAATGAAAGAAAAACATAGTTTAATAGTGTACTAGCTTTAAGAACTTAAAAACACAAGCTCATCACTTTCTACGTATGCTTTTCAAGGTGTGACCCGCTAATTAGAGCACCAAACAAAGCTTTGGGTATAGCCAACATAGTAAAAAAGCAGACATCAAAATGAAACTAAGCCCTAAGACTTCCCAAATGGTGGTGCTAACGTGTACCTTGTTAATACATGTTATCGTGGTGGATACTTCATCAAAGAGATGCCTCACGCACTTGCAATCACTTCCTAGGTGGGAAGAGGGGGCAGACCTACTATTGGACCTCTGACTAAGGTCAAAACCTTAGGGAAGCTATTAATTAATGGTAACTGATTAATTAATAGGTAATAGAGAGATTAGTGTGAAAATATAGGTACTGGGTGCAATTACACAAAAAACCAAATAAGATCTGTTAAAACTTTTAACATTCATGAAGCAAAAACTCCTGCAGATGGGGTCTTATATATATTACTCATTACCCTCCCAGACGTTGAGGGAGCTCAACTGTGCTGCTGCTCCAATCACCTGGGATTACAGTCTTTTTTGTCGCAGTGCAGCTTATGCCTAGACAGCTGCTTTTTGCTTACTTTTGACTTACTGGATCATCCCTTCCCTCCTTTATCATATTGTATATATTTTCATAGTTTAAATATTAAATACTATTTCCACCCCCCAAAAAAAAAAACAAAACAAAACAAAACAAACAAACAAACAAGCTTTTAACATCCACAAAAGGAAACCTTCTTGTTTATTGAAAGAAAAATCAAACAAATGCTACAGTTTAAACATCCACAAAAGGCAACCTTGTTGTTTATTGGAAGAAACATCAAACATATGCTACAGCCTCGGGAAGGGCAGGACCCAAAGGCACAGATAAGAATATGTATCACTAGTACCAATGTAGGATAAGTCCCATACCCTCTTGTTCATTCAATGGCATAATGTGTAGGTAGTATAGCCCCCTCTCATATAATGAAATATGGGCTATGCAATGGGCCTGCCAAACCAGATTTTATTACACCATTTTCTATGCCTAGGATCCGTGTGAAACTTATAAATCAACTCAAGGATGCACAAAAGAGTCCACTCAAGGATTCAAAAGAAGGAAGACTGGAAGGGGCTTCTTATCCCCAGATTCATCTCTAGGCAAGCCTTCAAATAAGGGATTGCCTTGTGTCCACATACATGCACACACTTTGACTTTTCATTTTAATTTGATGCCCCAAGGCCAACTCAATAAGGCTTTAAATCGCTAAGCATTAGCATGAAAACTTTAAAGAAAAAACGAAACTGCATCCTGCATTAATGAAACAATTTCATTTAAATTATTAAATCTGCAAAACCCTTGTGAGACATTGAAGTCAAATATCTAAAGAATTTTGCAAAATTACAATGCATATACAATGCTTCACAAAGCTCCAAACCCCCAAAAATATAAAAGATACTATCATATTTTAAACCTTTGAGAAGATTCAGCTATAGCTTATTAAATACACTAAAATTACAGAGCGCATCTGTAGCCCCAAGCACAGCTAGATGCAAGTCTTAACAGTTTGACCATTGAAACTCAATTTCAAGAGTCCGAGAAGTGCCATCCCGGTTTGTATCTGGAACGAGTGTATATTGTCCACTGACTTTTCCAAGCATCACAACACGATCTATCTGAATTGTCACTTTTCCCAAGGAGCCCTATGAGGGCAAACTTTTGAAGTTATAATCTCTCTCTCTCTCTCTCTCTCTCTCTCTCTCTCTTTTAAACGTGCAAACAAGAGGCCCTCAGAGAAGGATATGACCCTGGAGACGCCTTTCCTACTCGAGTTTAAGTATGCACTCCTGATTGGCTTTTCTGAAAAAAAGAGCACCCCTGTGCACTACCAAGATTTACATTGGAGATGGCTTCACACCGTTACAGGTACAGCAGAGGAAGCCTGGCATGATCCAGGTGATGGAAGCATGCAAAGCAAGAAAGTGACTGTTAATAGAAACGGACAGGTGATCATTGTTGATCAGTGCCCCAAATAGGGGGCTCAGGGTCTATGAGACCATGCGGAAACTGCGGATTGCTACTTGGAACTGTAATGGCACATTATGATCCTAGGGGGTTTTTAAAGACATCTAAAGACGGGGCATTACTTTCTATATTGATATGCATCAGTGCCTAGAGGCCTGCCACAGGTCTCAGGTGAGCAGCTCCAGATCAGAGAGATCCTTCACAGACACACGAGTGCTCCACCACAGGCAGCGGATGTAAAGAGCTTGTATGAAGTCATAGATGCAGAAGATACACATTGACCTCTCTCTTGGCCTGGCAGTTTTCCTGTTCCAGCAACTACATGGGTACCTTGTAATGTAATCACTCATATGGATGCTTTTTTTGTAGCCAAATATTTTTTTCCCCCTTTATTCCATGATACAGATGCAGAAGATACACATTGACCTCCCTCTTGGCCCAGCAGTTTTCCAGTCACCTGTTCCAGCAACTACAATGGATACCTTGTAATGTAATCACTCATATGGATGTTTGTTTTGTAGCCAAAATGTTTTTTCCCCCCCTTTATTCCATAATACAGATACTTCATGCATGTATTGTACCACTTCTGGTCTCACAGACCCTTTGGTCTTTTGAAGACATTAATATAACACGCTCTCTTTCTTTCGGCAACTTAATTTTTCTTTCTCAGGCATCCACTTTACTTACGGATCATGGGTAGCTTCTATTTGGCCCATAGACCCTTCAGGTCTTTTGTAGATGTTAATAACTGCGAGATGCCTCTCAGACATCCAGTACAGACTTCTTCAGATTGCATCGCCCATGCCAAAAAGAACCAGGGGACCCCTAGTATTTCTAGCCATCTCGATCCGGGAATTTCAGTGTCAAATCCCCACGGATCCCCTCGTGATCGATCTTGGTTCGAAACTCGAATCCTGCAAACAAACGAACAACAAACAACAAAGGGGGTGCAGGCCTGACTCACCTCCCAACCATGACAGCCGTGGGCAAGCCCACAGTCTTGACTGTCCCCACCGAGCCACGAGCTGAGCTAACTAGGTTGACGTACCGACCAATCTCCTCCTCGTGACGTCCCATACCGCCACGAAGCTGCCCTCGCGGGCCTCGAGACTGCTGTCGGCCTCGGCTGCGTAAAGCAGGTGCACGTCTGCACTAGATCCAGGCTCCAAGACCATAGAGCTCTCACAAACTCGCGAGACTCTCTATAATATAATAACTAACCTTGGCCACCCTATTTTTAGGCTCTTGGCCGGTCATCGGGCGTCTACACTTGGCCGCCCGCCCGTCCATACTTGGGTGCCCGCCCGTTAGTATATCCCTGACTCAGCTCGTCAATCAGCCTGCCTAGTTCCAAGCTTCCCCAAGCCTCGAAACTAGTCTTGCATGCGTATAGCACACGGTAGATACACACTGTGCACATGACATTCAGTACCACATGAACGTGGGAGGCCTGCATACTACGTGGATCTTCTTTTCATTTCATTTTCAGTACTTCTTGTTTCCGTGTTGACAGTTTACAAATGAACTTTTGTAACACATGTTGGTCTCATAGAACCATTGAGTCTTTTGTAGATATTAGTAAAATCTCTCTCTCTCTCTCAGAATCCTGATCCTCCACCCGCCAGCTTCAGACCCAAGACATACTCAAGCGTCATGGAGAGGCCCAACCACAGAGAGGGGACTTCACTGCAGCTCTCTACTCAGTCTTGGAGAATAATGGCATCCTCACTAGATGAGGCAGTGGAAACCATCACAGCCCTTCCCCCCTTGCTTCTCGCAGGGGCATATATGATTCACATTCCATATGTATATACTGGCACCTTGTATAGTGACATGGCTACTTGTATTGTCACACATGTTTAGTTCTGGTAGCACTCTCTTTTTTCCATTCCAGTTTTTTTTCCCAATTTTTTTCCATAGATTAGCATATTATCATTTTGTAAATATTGCATCACTTCCAAGTCTTATAGACCCTTTGGGTCTTTTGAGGACGCTAATATATCTTTCTTTCTCTCCCAGAGTACCAACAGCACCCATATGCGATATACAGCCAGGCACCACATAGAGCCATCTAGCAGATACGCATCTAAGGACATGGATACAGCCATAGATCCTTACCCCTAGGATGGTCCTAAACCAAAAACAGTTCCTTATACTCCCTACAAATTTGGCACCTCCAGCTTCTTGGATACTTGGAATTCATGTCTCATGTCATAAGCACTTCCAATCTCCATGGGTCAGATCATAGTGTCGGGACAGGAGACTTGGGACTGAAGCTGCTAGATGGTGTAATATTTCAAAGAAGGGTTTGACACTGTCACCATTTCTGAAAATTACAGGATTAACAGGTATTTCTTGGTATTTTACACACTTCTCATCAGGATTTATGGACTTTTTAAAAGTGCGAGCGCCCGAGAAGTGATGGCCAGCCCATGTATTAACGAGGGAAACTTTATTTGATGCACATCTAAGTAAAGGAAAGCAAACATTGAAAACTTTCAAGGGCTTTTGGGGAAAACTCAAGAAAACCAGGTTTGCTGGCAACATAAAAATACACGTGCTTGGTGGATCTCACGCACACATCAGGAGGTGCCTACTCCCTCTCTCACCCCATCACTTGGAGCTGTACGACCAGAGCTGCTGTATGGACTGGCACATGTCATCCGTACCAACTACGGATTACTACCTCATGAGTATGGAGCTGTACGGACAGTACAGAACTGCTGCAAGAAACTTTGAACTGCAGACGAAAACCCTAAATTTCTGTCAAACCCTAATTTTCAATTTAAAACCCTAAATCCTTAAGGAAGGGGGGGAGTCGAACCAGTGTGGTATCCAGAATTTACGTGTGTCACTAGTTTTATGTGGATAAACTATACGCCTTTATTTAAGCGTTTAATCACATCATATGTGAACCCCCAGATCTGTTACATTGGTATCAGAGCAAAGCTTTTCCTTTACATCTAAGGAAAACGGTCTTGATCAGGGAATTCACAATGTTATTAGTGGTTAAGCCAAAGGCCTACCAGTCCACTAGCGAGGCATCTACTAGATTTTAGAAGATTTCTACAGAGGAAGCTTTCTTTTATGTCTGCTGCTTGTGCAAGTTATATACATAAATCTAGTTTGTGTCACCAAAATCGGAAACCCAGAGCAATAGACCAACACTTCAAATACAGACCATGAAAACACAGCAGAAGAACCATAAACAATATAAAAACACCGCACTAAGCCGGAACGGCCAGCACCCCCCCCCCCCCCCCCCCCCCAAGAACTTCTTTATTGAGAGAAGCTTTTACAATAAACCAAGGTGCGGGTGCATACAACACCAGGTTCTCCACAAAGCATCATCAAATCTCTTGCCCAGATATCTATCCAGTGCCAAGATATAAAAACAACACCAAAAGCCATCCGAAAACTGTTTCAAAACAGTCCCATGAATTCTGCTCATAATCAGTCCATGAAACAGCCCTGTACGGAGTCAGAAACAGCCCCCAACTCCGAGCCAAAACAGCCCCAAAACAAAGCCTCAAATCACTCCCATTAGAGCTCTTAGCACTGTCCCAGATTCCTCCAGAACAGTCCCAAAAAACAAGCCCAAATCTGCCCATAACAAGGCCAGAAGAGAAGAGAGGGATCTCTGCTTAGAACCCACATTGGCCTAAAACAATTTACATTGCACTTCGGCACAAAAATATGGAAAAATTATGTGCGTCTTAACAGCCTGGTACGGAGCCAAAAACAACCCCTAACTCCATGCCAAAACAGCCCCAAAACAAAGCCTCAAATCAGTCCCATTAGAGCTCTCAAACTGTCCCAGATTCCTCCAGAACAGTCCCAAAAAACAGGCCCAAATCTGCCATAACAAGGCTAGAAGAGAAGAGAGGGATCTCTGCTGCTGTACGGCTAGTGCAAGAGAACGACACCAGAAGCTGTTGGACAGCCAGCGCAAGAGAGAAGAGAGAGAAGGCTGTAGTCGGCCCAGCAGAGTAGAGAGACAAACTCCAATAGGCTGAGGATGGATGCGCCTGATCAAAAACAGCCCCCAAGCCTTGCTTAAATAGAGTCGACTAGCTCAATAATAGCTGTGCTTTTCCTTTTTGCCCAAAATAGATGAACTTGTCCAAAAATATCAACTTTATGCTTTTCTAGGCTTGACGCCCAAGTTTCAGTCCAAAATATCAACTTTTTGTGCTTTTCCCAGCTTGTAGCTCAAGTTTTCCCTAGGCGCCTCTTCTGTCCACATATATATACCACCGTAGTCCTCCAAGGGGGATAGGGTCAACCACCCCTAGGGCCCAACTAAGAAAATGAGTGTGGCCCCCCATCATATCCAAGGGCTCCTAGGGGGAAATCATGACACATGAAAGCGCCAAGCCACCCCGGGGGGAGGGGGAAGGATCCTAGAAGGGGATCCACCAATCAAGAGGGATGGCTGAGTCGATGATGAGGGTGATCAGGTCGCGGCCTCAGATCCCAAACGAGGCGTCTACCCTATGTCTGTGGGTGAAGCTGGCCCACTCTCCCAACAAGCGCCTAGGGGCACCCATGCAATGTGACAAGTGCCTAGGGGGTGACCACTCGGCATCCTATAGAGGGGGTTCTGAAGGCACTCAAGGGTTAGGGTTAGGGTTTACACAGGTTCAAGCAAGCGTGGAAACCAAGATGAGAGAGAACACGACTTTTGTATGCTTCAATAATCAAAAAGTGAAGTACAATAGCCACATGATAGTGACCCTAAAAGATAAGTGTTCACATGTCCGGCCATAAATGTGCCGGGTGGACCAAAACACTTATAAACTGCATATAAGTGAAACTAAACTAAACTGGGGGAAAAAACCTCCACTAACTGAAGTAAAAAGTGCCCCAGTAATCTACTGATGATCACTAGCACTCCTCTGGGTGCATACACAGCATAAAACCCAACAAACCCCCCTGGAGTGATATGTGATCACTGTACATCATCCACCAAAAGGAAACAAATTCAAAGCACTGCGGAATGCTTCAAATTTCGGACTTGGTAATGCCTTGGTGAAGATGTCTGCCACATTCTGATCTGTAGGACAGTAGATCAGACTGATATCTCCTGCCTGGAGTCTCTCCCGAACAAAATGATAGTGAATCTCAATGTGTTTCGTGCGAGCATGAAACACAGGATTCCTGGCCACAGCAATGGCACCCTGACTATCAGTATAGATAGGTGTAGGCTCCTCCACTGAAATATCCATATCAGTCATAAGACGACGCAGCCAAACACACTCAACAGTAGTGTAGGCTGCTCTGTACTCTGCCTCACAAGACGAAGTGGCCACTGTGGTCTGTTTCTTGCTTAGCCAAGAAATGCATGAAGCGCCAAGGAAGAAACAATTTCCACTAGTGGAATGTCTGGTATCAAAATCACCAGCCCAATCTGAATCACTGTAAGCGTGTAACTGCATGTCACCCCCCTCAGGATAAAGCAACCCAAGAGACAAGGTACCCTGCAAATAACGGAATACACGCTTCACAGCTTGCCAATGTGACAACCGTGGGCTGTGCATGAATCTGCTCAACTGAGAGACTGCATACTGAATATCTGGCCTTGTATTACACAAGTAAATGAGGCACCCAACAGCCTGAGCATATGTAGTGGCATCAAAGGAAACACTGTCATCTTGTAGTGACAGTTTCATCCCAGGCTCCATAGGAGTACTAATAGGCTTGCAATCCTGAAATTTAAACTTCTCCAGAAGTTTAGCAACATAGCGTGATTGCAACAACCCAATGCCTCTGTTATCCTGCACAAACTGTATGCCCAAATAGTTATGTACAAGGCCCAAGTCAGACATGTCAAATGTCTGTTGCAGTATCTCCTTAAAAGCTGCAATTTTCTCATCATTTGATCCCATGAGCAAGAGATCATCCACATAAAGACTGATGACCAGCAAATCTGTCTCTTCTTTCTTTACATACAGAGTGGCCTCTGATGGACTGTTCACAAATCCCTGAGTGAGTAGAAAAGCATCTATTTTTGCATACCAAGCTCGTGGAGCTTGTTTCAAACCATACAAGGCCTTTTTCAGCCTGCAAACTTTCCCCTCATGACCATGTTCTGCAAATCCCATGGGCTGAAATACATAAACTTCCTCCTCGAGGTCCCCATGTAGGAATGCAGTCTTTATGTCCAACTGGTGAACAACCCAACCACGATGTGCAGCCAATGCAATGACACACCTAAGTGTCGACACACGGGATGTAGGAGCAAATGTCTCCTCATAATCAATGCCCTTCTTCTGTGCATAGCCCTTTGCAACTAGACGGGCTTTGTACCTGTCAATGGATCCATCTGCATGTCTTTTCAACTTATAGACCCATTTAGTACCAATGGCTTTCTTGCCTTTGGGCAGATCAACCAAATCCCATGTTTGATTCTTTTTAATAGAATCAATCTCATTTTGCATGGCTTTGTTCCAATGCACATTATCTCGTGCATCCACAAATGAATCAGGCTCATCATCATCCTGTAAACTGGCTGCCATAACCAGATTCAAATCCATGATGTGTGCATGCTCATTGGTCCTTGTCTCCCTATGAGTACGACCAGCAAGAGGACCCTCTAAATGGCTGTCCTGTAATGTCCTCAAATACCATCTAGGTATATGTCTGACCTGTGGTGCCTGCTGTCCCATATTTGGTTCAGCTTCTGGCTCATTTGGCTGCTGAATTTCTGCACCACCTACATCATTTGCTGGCTGTCCAGTACCCTCATGAGTTGGATCACCAACTGTGGAATGAAACTCCATGGGTAGTAGACCTTCAAACACATCATTTTCAGCCTGATTTGCCTCATAACCAGCCATGGATATTTCTGATTTTTCATCAAAAATCACATCCCGACTGATGAATATCTTCCTGGATAGTGGGTCATATAACCTGTAGCCCTTGCTCTCACGGCTATACCCAACAAAAATGCATTTTGTGGCTTTATCATCCAGCTTCCTCCTCAACTCTTTGGGTATGTGTGCATATGCAAGACACCCAAAGATACGAAAATGCGATACAGAAGGCTTGCGGCCATGCCAAGCCTCAAAAGGAGTAATAGAGACCAATGCCTTTGTGGGACATCGATTCAAAATATGACAAGCACACATTACTGCTTCCACCCAAAAGATATGTGGTAGTCTTTTTGCCTTTAGCATACATCTGGCCATCTCCATGAGTGACCGATTCTTCCTTTCTGCAACCCCATTCTGCTGTGGAGTGTAAGGAGTAGTATACTGATGTTTTATACCTCTACTCCCAAGAAAGGAATTCAGCACATGTGACATATATTCCCCCCCTCGGTCAGAACGGAGAGTCTTCACCTTGCATCCTGACTCTGTCTCAGCAAGTGCTACAAAGGCCAAAAATGCATCATATACCTATGATTTCTGTGTCAAAGGATAGACCCAGCATATACGAGAGAAGTCATCAATAAATGTTGCAAAATAAAAGCAACCACCTAATGACTTTGTCTGCATGGGACCACAAAGATCACTATGTATAAGTTGCAACTTTGCAGTTGCTCTTAGAGCCTGATCACGTGGGAAGGAAAACCTGTGCATTTTTCCCAAAATACATCCTTCACAAATATGATCTGGAGGCTTCTCCATGAGAGGTAGATCTGTAAACATATTATGTCGCTGCATAAGCATAAGACTCCCAAAATTTACATGCCCCATGCGAGCATGCCATAACTCCGCATCAACCATAGCTGGAGTAAGAGTGAATGCATGATAAGCAGACTGATCCACTGGCTGAAATGCATCCAACTGATAAAGTCCATGACATAATGTACCAGTAAGCATCAAGGTCAAGGCATTAGCTTTGTCTCTGACCATGCATTTATCATCATCAAAGTGGACCTACATTCCACAATGTGCTAAAGAAGAAATGGACAACCAATTCTTCTTTATCCCTGGTACATATAAGGCATTTGTAAGGCGGAGAATGGAGCCATCGATGGCTGTGAGCGGAATCTCCCCAATGCCACGAACTGGATATGAAGCATTGTTGGCACACTGAACAGTTTTGCCAACAGGGGCAGGGCCAACATGACTAAACAAATCCCTGCGAGATGTGATATGCTTTGAGGCACCACTATCAAAATACCAAGTACATGCATGCTCTGTCAAACTGAGTGCCTGTGAAGACCAAGAGGCATCATAGCTGCATGTATAAAAACAGTAATCCCTGTCCTCAACAAAAGAAGCAGTCTCTGGAGGAGCTTTAGAAGTATCATTAACTGACATCCCAGCTTCCTTTGCCTTCTCTTTGGCAATCCTCTTCCTACATTCCGTGATGTAGTGACCTGGCTTCTTACAGTAATGACATTTGCCCTTCTTCTTGGGCTGTCCATCACCTTTCTTGGTATCCTGTGAAGAACCACCATCACCTGAATTTTGATTTGCACTCTTTGGCTGAGTTTTTCCTTTCCCCTTTTGACCTGTAGTAAATGCTTGTTCAGCATTTGTGTTCATATTCATATTCTTCCTCATTTGCTCCTCTTGTAGTAAGAGAGCAACAAGTTCCTGATACTTGAGGGGTTCAACAGCATTCCTCATGCTGAGGTTCAAAGAGGTATGGAAAGCCAAGTAAGATCTTGGCAAAGAGTGCAAGATGGTGGACACAAGCTGTGTCTCAGGAATAATCTCATCCACATTGATGAGTTGCTCTCTCAAATCCTGCAGCTTGTTTAAGTGGCTAGACATATCATCTCCTTCATTCATTTTCTGATTTTCCAGCTCTCTTTTCAAAAATGAGATCCTAGCCTCATTACGAGCAGCATACATCTGCTCCAAAGTCACCCATGCATTCTGTGAAGAGCCAGCTGAACGAATATGAGGTATAATGGACCTCTGTACTGACAATGCAATGAGTGACAAAGCTTGTGCATCCCTGGCATCCCATGTCTTTTGAGCATTTGTTCTCTGAACAGGCAATGGCTGTCCTGGAGCCTGTACCTGTTGTCCTCGTCCACGAGCACCCCCTTGGGGAGGAGTCTCTGGAGCCAATGGACTTGGACGTGGTTCATCACCACTAACAAAATCCCAAAGACCTTTTGCCACAAGCACATTTTTCAGCATATAACTCCACAAGGAGTAGTTCGTGCCATCCAATTTGTCTTCCTTAGACAAATATGTGAATACATCACTTTGCTGTTGATTTGCCATTATGCTTTACGCACAATGTTGTACCTGTTTACCAAAAAACCAATAACAGAAACCCTGATAATAACTGTACTCCACTGAATACAGTTCACCCAAATCTGCCTGCACTCTCAATCCTCTGAATGTGCAGCTCAATGCACCAATGACTGAGTAGAGCAGCAAATGGCGTACACAATGCCAAAATGCCCCAAAAATGCCCAAATTTGCTGCACCCAAACTGTGCAACAAACCTGTATATTTCCTTGCTAGAAAATCTGCCTGTTGTGCCTGTATATTTTCACAGAGAAAATAAAAATGCCCAGTATTCAAAATATGTAATGCTTACCACTTCTGTATTGTGCAGATACTCAGTAACTCAGTAGAGGTGCTGTACGGAAGCATGTACGAAAGCAGTAGACTAAACTGCAGTCGAATGTTGACGTAGCAGATTCTGGTCGACTGTACTGTGCAGGTACTTTGACTGTACTATTGCAGTCGTATACTGTACTGTGCAATGTACGGAGCAGGGTGACCAGTTCCACAGTACTGTCCTGCGCAGGTTTGTACAGAGGCGCAGTCTTCGAAGCAGGTACAGTATACGCGTGCGCTGCAGGTTCAGAAGTACATTTCAGGTACAGGCGATGAGACAGGCGCAATCATTCGAAGCAGGTACAGTAGGTGGCGCACAGGTGTACGGGCTGAAGGCTGCGCTTGACAAGCTGCAGGTGTCGACTTGCAGGCGGACACCAGCAGGCGGCGATTTGCTGGCGGCACTTACTGTACGGGGCTGGTACACGTACGCTTACTGTACGGGGCTGGTACACGTACGTAACTGTAGGCGACGCCTGTTGTAGTACCCGATTGAAGGCGACGTGCGACGCCTGTTGTAGTACCCGATTGAAGGCGACGTGCAGTACCCGACTGAAGGTGACGTGCAGTACCCGACTGAAGGCGACCAGGTGTGCAGAAGTTGTAGGCGGCGCTTGACTGGATGTACGGATGCTGTACGGGCAGCAGCAACAAGTGTACGGGCAGGGCAATGCAGAGCTTCAATGCTCTGATACCAATTGAAGGCACTCAAGGGTTAGGGTTAGGGTTTACACAGGTTCAAGCAAGCGTGGAAACCAAGATGAGAGAGAACACGACTTTTGTATGCTTCAATAATCAAAAAGTGAAGTACAATAGCCACATGATAGTGACCCTAAAAGATAAGTGTTCACATGTCCGGCCATAAATGTGCCGGGTGGACCAAAACACTTATAAACTGCATATAAGTGAAACTGAACTAAACTGGGGGAAAAAACCTCCACTAACTGAAGTAAAAAGTGCCCCAGTAATCTACTGATGATCACTAGCACTCCTCTGGGTGCATACACAGCATAAAACCCAACAGGTTCCAAATCAAAGGCTAGTGAAGTCTCTCCTCATCACAAGACGGGGGCAACTAGGTGTGAGCTCGCTTGAGGTGTCCCCAAGCTCTAATCAAACCGGTAACGAAGAGGTCCTCGAAGGAGGAGCTTAGGCCATAGTAACATAAAAACCAGTTTTGCCCTCTCGAAACAGCACGAAACGTTTCTAGCACGAAACGTTTCGAAACAAAACGAAACCTGCCCATCGAAACGGTGTTTCGCCCAAATGTAAAGTGAGGTCAAAAAAACGGGCGGGAGGTTTTTTTTTGCAAATGCAATTTTTGCCATCATTTCTGTCATTGTTCGCTGCCCATTTGCCACTTGACGCATCCAACACTTCTTCTCAGCCGCAACCTATTGCTCTGCCTCTTCTCCTTGTCCACTCCTCCTTTTCGCTCATTCTCCTCCATGCCTCCTCTTCCTCTTCCCTTTTCCTCTTTCTCTCTTCTCCTCCACGGTCCACCCCTCCTCTTCCCTCCTCCTCTTTCTCTCCTTTTCTTGTCTTCCAACTTTCTCTCCTTTTCTTCTCACCTCCCTCTTCCCTTCCAACTTGTTTCTTTCCTCCTCTCTTTCTCTCCTTTTCTTGCCCAAATTTTGAAAATACCAAAAAACCTACTCCCAAAATCATGAATTTCATACCCACTAGTTCCAAAACATGCATCTTCATCTTTCTGTTGGCTATGTTATAAATTTGGTATGTGTATATGAGAAGTGTCATTTCGAAACCTTTGAGTTTCGTCCAAAACAGAAGAAACGAAACCTTCAAAACGACGAAACGGACGAAACGTTTCATGTTACTATGGCTCAGGCCCCAACGGGCTCGGGCCTCCGTGAAGATCCATTGCATGCTAGGGGTCTAGGTCCCTCAAGAGTCTGTGCGCGGGCCGAGATCCGAGAGAGGAGAAAAGCCTTCCAAGGCTCACCCCCTGGCCAAATAACCTTGACCAAAAGAGCTCTACTCTGAATAGCTAGATCAATGATGCCCAACCCACCATGATGATGGGGCTGAATAATAACCCTCCAGACCACCTTGGTCCTTCTAGGACAACAGTAGTCTGCCCTTGCACAAAAAAAGTTTCAGATCAGCCTCTCCACCTGTATGAGGCATGCCCGTGAGAACGCCCAACCCGACAAGAGGTAATGTACCACATGGTGGCCAAGAGCACTTGGTTGGCCACCACCACTCATCCAGCGAACAAGCGGTGCTCCAATAAAGGAGTTTCTTCTGAATGCTCTGAAGAAGAGGGGCAAGCTGTTGCTCCGGTGAAATATAAATCCCCACCTAACATCCCAAATATCTGACCGGGGTGTTGAGGGGATTCCATTGAAAAAACTCAACTGGTCTCCAAGCCGGGGTGGGTGAGGTGTTAGGGTTAGGGTTTGGAGAAGCTTCAAGCAGGCGTGGAGGCCAACAGAGAGAGAACACGACTTTAGTGTATTATGCTTCATTGAAAAGTGAAGTACAATAGCCACATAATAGTGACCTAAAGAGATGTGTTCACATGTCCGGCCATAAAATGTGCCGGGTGGACCAAAACACCTATAAACTGAATATAAGTGAAACTAAGCTAAACTGGGGGAAAAAACCTCCACTAACTGAAGTAAAAAGTGCCCCAGTAATCTACTGATGATCACTAGCACTCCTCTGGGTGCATACACAGCATAAAACCCAACAAGGATCCAACCCAAAAACCACATGGTTCCTTGGACGGCCAAGAAAATGCCCCTAAATGAGTGACTATGGGCAGCAGAATAAAGCGTTGAGACTCCCCGGATCCATCCTACCAGGAACCGAAACCCATCCAAAGCATGGTGTCCTCAAGGAAATCCCAATCCACCCTGTCGTAGGCTTTCTCAAAGTCTGGGAGCAACGGTACCAAACCAACCTCGCAAAGGCGGGCCATGGTGATCACCTACCAAAAAGTGAGATGTTATTCAAGATGCTCCTATCTTGTATGAAGCATGTCTTAGTGCCATGAATCACGTTTGGAAGGTGAGGCTGCATGGGGCGGCTTATGGTTTTGGCAAGGATTTTGTAGGCACTGCCAAGGAGGAGGATGGGGTGCCACTGTCATATCTCCAAATGGTCACCACCCTCCTCTCTCTCTCTCTCTCTCTCTCTCTCTCTCTCTCTCTCTCTCTCTCTCTCTCTCCTGCCCGCTAGTCTGTTCGCCTGCTCGCGCTGCACACCCTTGCTGTGCTGCGCCTGGCGCTGCCTTGCTCGCGCTATGCTCGCTCGCCCGCTAGTCCCTTCGCCTCCCTAATGGCTTGAGCCTGTTCGCTTCGCACTGCCTTGCTCACCCCGCTCACTGCCCTTCCTCCCTGTCCGCCCGCTATTCTGTTCGCCTCCCTTTTCCCACCCGCTAGTCTATTCGCCTGCTCGCGCTGTGCACCCTTGTGCTGCTGCGCCTGGCGCTGCCTTGCTTGCGCTATGCTTGCCCGCCGCTAGTCCCTTCGCCTCCCTAATGGCATGAGCCTGTTCGCTTCGCACTGCCTTGCTCGCGCCGCTCACTACCCTTCCTCCCTCTATTCTGTTCGCCTCCCTTTTCCCACCCGCTAGTCTGTTCGCCTGCTTGTGCTGGGCACCCTTGCTGTGCTGCGCCTGGTGCTGCCCTGCTCGCGATATGCTCGCCCGCCCGCTAGTCCCTTCGCCTCCCTAATGGCTTGAGCATGTTCGCTTCGCACTGCCTTGCTCTGTCTCACTGGCGAGCTCCACCCCAGCACCCACACAACCCACACAGGCACCCACACAACCCACACAGGCATTGCATACAACTTTCTACTTCACCCATGACTTGGCAGACATATATGAGCATCATGTATATGACGGGCTACTCCAGATGGATTCCCCGTCACCTCTAGATACACTCACCACCCAGCTGTCATCTCTACTACATACGGCCACCACCCGCAGCTTCCCCCATCATACACACATTGCACACACAGATAGATCTCGGAGCATGCCCCAAAATCGGTGGTATGATGATGAGCGTAGAGAGCTATATAGACACCTCCGTGAACAGAGAGCACTGGGGACCATTACACAGACACAGGCGAGCCGACAGATGAGGACCCTCACACGCCGTAAGAGGCGTGCATATGAGGAGGCACACTACTAGATATACCACCTACTCATGAGCAGAGATGCAGCCACTGCATGGCACAGGATGAGAGAGCCTCGCCCTTGTACCCTGATTGAGGATACACACACATGGCACACACATGCAAAGAGCCTCTACCATATCCCTCAGTAGCCGCCCATAGCACAGCCATAGGAGTCCCGCCCTACCACCTCTACTTTCTTTACCGCCTCGATGGTAGAGAGAGCTATCCGCCGGTTATAGCATGGGAGATTGACTGACCACACAAGTATACAGAGTGAGCATCTTATCTATGCAGCTGACACACTGGGACTCTTTGTTGCTCACCTCTTTAATAGGGCACTAGTGGAGGGCCTACCAGCTGAGTGGACATAGTCACATGGGACGCGAAATGGGGACGGGGAACGGGGACAAAAAAGATTGAGAATGGCCATTCCCTGTGACTATAGAGTGACCTGGGACAGGAATGGGAACGGGAAGATGTTGCCATCCCCAACATTCCCGAGTCTAAAAATGCCCATTCCCTGTGACTATGTGAGTGGACTATGCACACCATCGTGTCTCCACAAAGCGGGAGACATGCTAGACCCCAGCAACTGCAGGACTATCATGATTGGTCAAACATTGGCCAAACTTTATGGCGCAGTGCTCGAGGCAGAGTTGAGCTCATATGTAGAGAAGGAGGGACTACGAGCACCAAGGCACGCTGGATTCCGACGAGCTTTCTCCACTATTGACCATATATTCACTCTGAGATGTCTGATTGACCAGGCTAGGGCGCGGGAGAAGAGATTATACTGCTGCTTTGTGGATTTCCGCAAAGCATTTGACACAGTGCCACGAGAGAGACTCTTCCAGCGCCTACAGTCATTGGGGATCCCATCAAAGATGGTTTGGGGCATCTATGCTTTATATGAGCAGGTCCTCGGGTGCATACGATGCCCCAGGGGACTATCTGATGTTATTGCTAGCACCATAGGTGTGAAGCAAGGATGCCCACTCTCTCCTACACTATTTGCGCTATACATCGATGACGTGGCTGACTTCATTGGTCACGGTGGTGGGGATGGGGTAGACATCTCATGTACCACAATCCACACTATGCTATATGCAGATGATATTATTCTGGTCTCTGAGTCGCAGATGGGACTACAGCACCATCTCCATGCACTCGACGACTTCTGCACACGGAGGGGGCTTACAGTGAACCTTGGGAAAACCAAGGCCATGATTTTCCACACCTCAGGGCCGGTTCGACGACAGGCCATCTTCACACTAGCAGGAGGACAGGTAGAGGTGGTAGGCTCATATGTGTACTTGGGGATTACATTTACGACTCCGCCAGGAAGATTTACTATGGCACAGGCAGCCAGGGATAGACTCACACGAGGGTATGCAGCTCTGGCCATGCTAGAGAGACACTGTCACCAAGCACACTTCCAAGAGCCCCGCACGAAGGGGTGGTTGTTTGACACACTAGTCACCCCTACTTTGATGTATGCTGCAGCAGTATGGGCACTTGGACTCGCCACCTCCACATGGTCTCAGATAGAGAGGCCTCAGATTCTCATGCTCTCACGGATGATCGGCAGCAAACCCTCCGTCCCACATGACATTGTCCAGACGGAGTTTGTTGCACCTCCTATGCTAGTAGAGGCCCTCTTCCAAACGATCTGCTTCATACAGAGGATCAGAGATATGCCATCGGATCGAATCTCACATAGAGCTTTTGAGGTGTCCAGGCAGCTCACAAAGAGTGGAGATAGGAGATCATGGTATTCACAAATGATACAGTGGCTCACTCAGCATGGTCTTGACATAGATCACCTGCCACCTTTCCAGTATGATATACATGCACCACACATCTAGCTCTCTCACAGTGAGAGGAACAGAGTCCTTTAGCAGGATTTATGGCAGCGATACACTCAAGAGACTTGGATTACACCCAGTCAGCCTCTACCGCCGAAGATGCTATACTACAGAGATCAGTTTATGCTTATCTCAGCGGATGGATTCATACAGAGACCTAGATACATGGATGTGTACATGCCTCACAGTGCCCGAATGGCGATTGGCCAGCTCAGAGTGTCATCACACCAGCTTGAGATTGAGGAAGGTAGGGCAGCACAGATCCCCAGAGCAGAGAGGATATGCAGACTATGCCAGGAGGAGGTTGAGAGTGAGGAACATTATGTATGCAGGTGCAGAGCATATAGTGTCATTAGAGAGAGATCTCCAAGGTATTTTTGCCTCGCCATCGCCTATGTATCACATATTACACCCCCATTATGGTACTGGTTGGAGCTAGACAGATCTGCATTGCATTTTGTATACCCTACGCATATAGGTTGCATACTGAGCCTCTAGCAGTAGTGCTCCATCCATCACACCCCCCCACTAGCTCAGTACTTTCATAGTTCATTTCATGTTCATTTTGTCCTTTTTTTTTCTGGACATCCAGAAGACATTGACAGTTGTACATTGATTTGTCTCATAGGTCGAGTTCGGCCTCTAGTAGACGTTAATACACCTTTCTTTCTTTCTTTCTTTCTCCCATTGTACTTTAACAAGGATTCCCGAAGGAGAGGATATTTGTTTACTTCCATGAGGATCTCGGAGGAGTTGATATTTGTGTTCTTCGTCGGTGAGGATTCCCGAAGGGATTTTTGGACCGTGCTAAGGTGGTTATCGGGATCTGTGAGTATTCCAAGTATCCACGGTACTTGCATTCTGACGATGTACATATGGTATTGTGAGGATTACAGGCCCTTTACACTCATTTGATACATTACCATCAAGATTACAAGAATAATTTGCATTTGATGAAAACATTGGATACAGGAACTTAGACATTTATGTTACCTTTCCAAATGCGTTTTTGCTCTTGCATGATATGCGAAGCTTCTGGCCTTTTGGAGGGGTGTCAAACGCCCATGCAAAGCCCTGGTTCCACTCTGGAGAGCTGCTGTTTGGCACAACCTGCAAAGGTCCACTTAAAAGATCATTAACCTGGTGATACAAGCAGGAAAATGTGAGAAGGCTGGTGAAGTTGAAACATGTCAGTACAGAGAAACTGTTCTTTCTTTGATTTCAAGAGTTCATGTTGCCAAAGGCTTGAACCATACCCTCGTTTGGCGGGGAGCACCGTTTCCAAGTGTTAGTTTGCAGAATGCATTAGTACTCCCCATTGATTGCTTCAGATTAATACCCCGTTTGATTGTGACCACTAAATTTCCAGGTAGGCACTGCAACAAACCATCTGCCTTCTCTTGAAAGTGTTCTGGACCTGATCTCATCAGTAACTGCAGCACAGGAATAGCCTCGACCATAGCCATGGCCTGTGTTTTGCCCATCTCATTTGCACTCCCACTGGATAGCCATGCTTGCCTTAGTAGCAGTAGTGCATCCAAAGCTGCTTCTTGAGCAAGTTCAGTACCAGCTTTCAAAGCACCAACTAACTGAGGTATACAGAGTGTGGCTGCCTCTGTGCCTCGAAGCCGAGGGAAGTTGTAAAAGAGGATATCAATAGCCTTCAACATATCTTCGTTTACTGTTCCAGTGGCCCAAAACTCCCGTTCCAGAGAAGCTTAACAAATTCAAAAAAATAGTAGATAAATCATTTTAAAAAATGGTCTCCCCCTCCCACCCTCTCTCATATTTGCAGCTATCACTACATTTGTCTCAAAGGCCCTTCTGATCTGCTATTAGGTGTCCACAAAATCTCTCTCTCTCTCTCTCTCTCTCTCTCTCTCTCTCTCCCTCCTTTGAATGCCTCTGGTCTTTGTTAGGGTTTCTGCACATTAGGGTGTTGCACTTTACGGTTGCTGCAATTTAGGGTCTCTGATTTTTAGGGTTTCTGTGGTTTAGAATGTTTCCCCTGTAGGGTTCTTGAATTTTAGAGTTTCTGGGTTTCAAGGGTTTCTGAGATTTAGCATGTTTGCACATTAGGATTTCTCCATTTTAGGGTTTCTTTTTCTTTCTTTCGTTCTTTCTTCTCACAATTCTTTTTTTTTGGTTCTCCTCACTCTATTCCTTTCTCTTTCTTTCTTTCTTCCTTTCTTTCTCTGTTTTTTCTTTCAAGAAACCTTCAAGTTCTAGGTCCCCAAGGTTGGGAAATGCGTTGAGCAAACTTGAAAGTGCCTTAAAGAAATTGGAGGAAGAAACATCAGAAACCGCCTTTGGTATTGCAATGCAAGAACCTCCTACACTTTTCTAACATATACAGAGAAGATCCCAGTAATGAAAGCTAATCTAACAGCTCTGTACATTGAAAAATTAGGTACTGCAGAAGATAAGCCTAGGGGAAGTGCAAACTGGTTTTAGCATATAACAGGAACAAAACATGTCATTACAAGAGAAAAATGATGGACTTAGCACCTCCTTAGTGGTTGAGTTTGGTAGAGTGGCACAGAAAAATCCACAATTAAGGGGAAATCTCGACATCTTGAAGGAGGAAAACAAAATACATTGGACAGGTAGTGTAGGAGGTGATAAAGATTGCAAAATCTAAGGGAGTTATGTTGTGAAAGAAGGAAAGAGAAAATTGAGGGATGCACCAAAGTTATGAAAAAGCATAGTGCAGCACCCACCAACTCCACTATCAAAACTACTCTCATGGAGGAAAAGAGGACAAAGGAGAAAGCCCTTGATATGAGGGTCACACCGATATAAGAAGGACCGTCTCAGTTGGAAATTGGGTGGGGGGCCAAGTCCCGGGAGGCCACCCATCCCAATTGTGTTCACGCCGATGCGCGCGTAACTAGAGGTTTCCACACATTGATCTAGCCATCTAGGCCCCAAAACCTTAAGGCGATGGAGGACCTCCAGCCTATCCATTTTGTTGAAATCCCCTAGATCTATGCTTTGGCACCACTTTTCTCAACCCCCCCCCCCCCCCCCCCCCCCCCCGTGCGCGCCCCTTTGTGCCAACTTACCCACTTTTTCTTAGCTCAGAGGTACTTGTCCATGTTCCATGTTTTCTTGTCTCAACTTGGCATCTGTAGTGGCTTAGAGGTTACACTTCTACTCATGGCTCTGATACCATGTTGGAACTTGTGGGTGGGGGACCAAGTCTCGGGAGGCCACCCATCCCAGTTGTGTTCATGCCGATGCACGCTTAACTAGAAGTTTCCACAAATTGGTCTAGCCATCCAGATCCCAAAACCTTAAGGCGACGGAGGGCCTCTGGTCTATCCATTTTGTAGAAATCTCCTAGTGTTATGCTTTGGCACCACTTTTCTCAACACTCACATGGAAGATAAAAAGGTCCTAGAACAAAAGATGGGAATCTCAAATCATGATATGGAGCGCACTTGGAGAATGGATAGGGATCCTACAAAGAAAAAGGCCCTCATCATCAAGTTCAAGAATGTGGAAGCTGATTGGAGATCTTTAAAAATACATCAAGGAAGACCTCACAAATCTCAACCCGAGGAAAGATGGTAAAACAGTGAGAGGCAGGACAAAGGAAAATGAATTGTTTTCACCCACTTGCAGTTGAGGTGTGTACTATTAGGCCCAGATAGAGATTAAAACAAGATTAGCACTTGATTAACAAGATGGGATCACAAGATGATTAAACAAGGGACACGAGATTAGATGAAAAGATTAGGCATACTTTGCATTATAATAATGGTCCTCTTTATAGGAGAGACCCCTTATACAAGGTGTGTGCATATGCTGCCACCACACATGCCACATGTCAAGGCATCATGCCAAGTGTCCCTAAGAGGGGTCACTTTTGCACATCATTGCTTATATAAGATCCTTCTAAGGGGATATTCCCACACACAAATGAACCTACACACTAGCGGTTGTTCACACACTTATTTAAAGCCTAAAATACTAAGTTATTAAATGCCAGTTTACACAACCACCTAGCACTTGTTTATTGCCACCATAGTAGTTAGGGGGTTGTTTGAAATGGGTTTCCTAAAAATTTCAACCGCATTTCAAACGGGTTTCGTAAAATCAACCCAAAGTTTCCTACCTACAAGTTTTTGCATGTAATATATACTGTATAAAATATGTAAAAATAACACTAAATGCATAGAATACATGGAAACATCAATTTGAAGCCTACAATCTTTGAATCACAAAGAAAAAAAACCATATAATCATCCATCATCAATGTCAAATGATCATGATTCAAAGACCATGGTCCACTATCCATGATCCATGATCCAATCATCCATCATTCCATGCCAAAAAAAAAACATACATGACACTAGTGACTACATAGGTTAAAACTTATAAGTTTGAAGTGTTCATGTACATGAATCATGATGAATCAATAGTCATGGCCCAATGCCCATAAACAATACAAAATAAATCAGCCTTGATGAGGGAAAACAGCACACGGAAACCAAAAAAAAACTTTATCAAAAGAGTCGCACAGATTTCAATGTTAGATTTGGGAAAAAAATTGTCAAAAAAATTGCTTGAAAAAAACGTGTTTCCTACAAGGAAACGTTTCCACGTTTCCTTCCGGAAACGTTTCCTTCCCTGTAGGAAACGTGTTTCCTAACTACTATGATTGCCACATTAATTATTATTAATATTTAGCATTCCCCCCATAATGATAATGTGGCTAGAAAGCCCACACTGAAAGAGTGCACAGAGTGGAAGCAAAGTGACACTAGAATGTACTGAATAGAGAGTGCAAGAGAGAGAGAGATGGAGAAAACTATGTTGAATATACTGAAGCAAAACAATCCCAAGCAAGAGACACTACAAGTCTCATAAGTGAGGGAGCAAAATATGTACAAGACTGAATGAACAATGAGAGGCCAGCACCCACTATTTATAGTAGAGGTAAGCTAGCTGACTGGAGCTGCAAAACAGGCCGACTGGAGCTACTGGACAGGCCGACTGGAAAATGCCAAAAAAGCTGGGAAAAATCCCAGAAAAATACTAGAAAAAGGGGTGGCCAGCCCACAAGCAAGGGCCATGCAAAAGGGACCAAATGGGCACCATAAAAGAACAAAATCTGGGGATGAATGTGCTAACACCCCCTCTCAGCACCAGATGCTGAACAAACTCCGAGAATCCGAAGATGAGGAGCCAAGGAAGCCTGAGAAACCGGCTTGGTGAACAAATCTGTAGCATTCTCCGCGGAAGGACAATACTCCAAACGCAAATCTCCAGTAAGATCCCGTTCACGAACATAGTGATACTGAATCTCAATGTGTTTTGTACGAGCATGAAACACAGGGTTCTTGGCGATGGCGATGCAACTCTGATTGTCACACCAAAGAAGAATAGATCCGGTAGGAGGACAGCCAAGCTCCTCCAATAATCTCCGCAACCATATCGCCTCACATGTAGCATAACAAACTGCACGGTACTCCGCCTCGGTAGAGGAAAGCGCCACAGTAGGCTGCTTTTTACGGCTCCAAGAAATGGCTCCAGACCCAAGTATAAAAACACAACCAGTGGTCGAACGCCGAGTATTTGGGTCTCCAGCCCAGTCTGAGTCAGACCATCCAACAAGAGTGCGTCCTTGGCCATAAAAGATTCCAAAATCCAGAGTGCCACGCAAGTACCGAAGAACTCTAAGAGCACACCGCCAATGCCGTTGACGGGGTTTGGATGAGAAGGAACTCAATAAACTGACTGTGAAGCATATGTCCAATCGGGAGTAGGTCAACCATACCAAACAACCGACGAGAACCCGATACTGTCCCCGATCAGTCCCTGGAGAAGCATGAAGTGAAGAAAGCTTCTCACCAATATCCATAGGAGAAGATACTGGTTTGCACCCAATCATCTGAAATCTGTCGAGAATCTCCCGAGTGTACTTCTGCTGAGAGAAGAAAATTCCCTTCGAGGTCTGCCAAATCTCAAAGCCAAGAAAATAATGCAAGAGACCAAGATCCGTCATCTCAAACTCTTGTCTCTAAAGCATCCATAACAGAACGGATCCGCACAGAATAAGAACCTGTAAAGATGAGGTCATCAACATAGACCACAATGATAACAATCAACCCCCTCTCAAGGAGGATATAAAGATTCGAATCTACGTGAGAACGGTGCAGGCCGAGCTTCTGAAAGAACTCATCAATCCGCTGGTACCAAGCCCGCGGAGCCTGCTTCAAACCATATAAAGCCTTCTTCAGCCGGTACACATGATTCTGTTTGCCCGGAAATGAACAACGGAGAGCTTCTCACCATGGAAAGCCTCATATGGAGTTTTGTCGGGAAGAGCAGCAATAGGAGACTTGTTCTGAATGTAGACAACAGTGGAAGCCGCCTCAGCCCAGAAACATCGAGGTAATGAAGAAGC
The DNA here is from genome assembly GCF_041138505.1 of Cibotium barometz. Classification (NCBI taxonomy): domain Eukaryota; kingdom Viridiplantae; phylum Streptophyta; class Polypodiopsida; order Cyatheales; family Cibotiaceae; genus Cibotium; species Cibotium barometz. The sequence continues at coordinate 3,947,287 of NC_141052.1, forward strand.
TCAATCATAGCACGGGCCATCTCCATAATGGTCCTATCCTCTCTTCAACTCCATTCTGTGATGGAGTATATGATGTAGTAAGCTGTCTCCGAATGCCATGTGTCTTGCAATATTGCTTAAACTCCTGGGATGTGAACTCACCCCCTCCGTCGGTCCTGAGAGCCTTGACCGAGTGACCGGTCTCTTTTTCCACCTCACCTCTCCAATCACAGAAGTGATGAAAAGTCTCATCCTTGGTCTTCAGAAAGAAAACCCAAGTATATCTGGTGTACAACGCCTTACTCAAAGACGCGGTACTCATAGGAACACATAAGTCTGCATGAATGAGAGCAAGTGATGTCGAAGATCTATGTGTCGCCTCCTTTGGAAAGGCGGCTCAGTGTTGCTTCCCCTATAAACAAGAGGAACCGGCAGAAGACGGAGCCTTGATGGTCGGTAATCCCTCAACCAACCCATCCTCGAAGCTCGCTGCAGAAGCTGATAGCTCAAATGGCCAAACCGAGCATGCCAAAGAGCAGAAGAAGCACCAGAAGAAAGCAGAGCGGTCAACTTGTAGAGACCACTATCTTGGACTCCCTGAGCCAAGATGCTACCAGTCGACTTATCACGAATGGTAATCTCATAACGAGAAAGGATCACCTCCACACCCTGAGCTATAAGAGCACTCATTGAGACAAAAGGTTAAAAGCCAAATCTGAAATATACAGAACGTCAGAGAAGTACCTCTTGTCCTCGTCAGAACGGAAGATGGGGATAGTGCCATGTCCATGCACTGGCACAGAAGAAGAAGAATCACCCAGAGTGATCTCTCCTGATCTGGCAGTGAAGTCCTCGAACCAATCTCGATGGGGTATCATATGAGCAGTAGCACCGCTATCAACAATCCAAGACCATGACTGAGAAGTCACAAGAGCAAGTATGCGCCGAGTACCTACTAAGAGAAGAATGCCATCATCCTTCTTGGGTCGAGACACCGCCGTTGAGGAAGAGTTCTTTGCTGCTTCATCACGCTTCTTCTTGTGACATTGGGGTGACTTGTGACCCTTCTTGCCACAATAATGACATTCAATGTCCTTATTCTTTGAAGATTTGTTGTCTTTATCCTTGTCGGAATCCTTGGAGTTCTCGTCAGAACCCCGTTGTCCTTTCTTTTGTTGATTCTTCCCTTTATCTCGCGCTGCCAAAGCTCCATCAGGGCCACCAGAGGTGCCAGTCCGCTCCTCAAAGTGAGACTCAATCTGCATAACGGAGGGAAGAACTTCCTCCCAAGTAACTGGAATAGGACGAGGAGAAGAAACAAGAGATTGAAAGTATGCATCAAACCTCTCTGGAAGTTTGGAGAGCAACCGAATAGCCATGTCCTCTGTGGAGATGTCCTTGCCACAAACAACAAGCTCGTCCCGAAGATCTTTCATCTTCGAGATGAAAGCAGATAAAGATGGAAAGACAAAAACTAATAAGTTCATAAGTTGCTTTTCCAACACCAAAATCCAACCCGGAGACTTAATCTCATAGAGATCTGCAAAAGCCTTCCAAACTTCATGTGCAGCATCTGCTGTACGCACATGAGAGAGAACAGAATCCTGACACTTCAACATCAGAAAGGAGAAAACGCGTCGATCATTCGACTGCCAAATATCAATCTGTGCTTGAGTCACACCACCTGGGAGGGGTGGCATTGGCCGGTGTAACAAGCCAATCCCAAAGATCCACGCCACACAAGGCCGATTTCACCTTCACCTTCCATAGGGTGTAGTTGGAACCATCCAACTTAGCAGACTCAGCAAACATATGAAGAGAAGTCGGTGCAGCCATCACAAAACCTTGGGCTCAATCTCAAGAAAAAAATTGCACAAACTCTGAAGTAGAAGTGTCCTCCACAGGTACCAAGAGTGCCACCAAAGCCTGCAACACCAAAGACCCCCTCTACAAGGGAGCAAACCCACGGGAGAGGAAACACAGCAAAGGAAGCTGCTGTCCTGAAGAAAACAGGCTGCCTATGTCCCAAACTCCACGTGGCAGAGAAGAAAACTGGTCAAACAGTACCTGAAGGCTGTGTTGATGAAGCCAAACTGAAGGGCGCAGCAACCAGCAGGTTCAGTCCAGAAAACGCAGCAAAGGAAGCTGCAGATCTGAGAGAAAAACACAAAGGCAAAGTGACTAGGTTCAGTCCAGAAAACGCAGCATGAAAGAGCTGCAGATCTGAAGGAAAACGCAGAGAAGGAGGTGCTGAAAACAGTGCTGAATCTGGGGCAGCAAAGAGGTTGCTAAACCGGGAGCGATGATACCATGAAAGAGTGCACAGAGCGAAAACAGAGTGGCACTAGAATGTGCTGAACAGAGAGTGCAAGAGAGAGAGATATGGAGAAAACTATGCTGAATATACTGAAGCAAAACAGTCCCAAGCAAGAGACACTACAAGTCTCATAAGTGAGGGAGCAAAATATGTACAAGACTGAATGAACAATGAGAGGCCAGCACCCACTATTTATAGTAGAGGTAAGCTGGCCGACTGGAGCTACTGGACAGGCCGACTAGAAAATGCCAAAAAAGCTGGGAAAAATCCCAAAAAAATACTAGAAAAAGGGGTGGCCAGCCCACAAGCCAGGGCCATGCAAAAGGGACCAAATGGGCACCATAAAAGAGCAGAATTTGGGGATGAATGTGCTAACACACACATCATGGGTTATGTTTGCTTCTTCTTCTGGCTACTGCTTCTTGTCATTGGAGGTAGAAGTAGCAAAGTTTGCCAAATCTTTGTTAGCTTTCAACTTGGCAAGTCTCTTTCGACACTCTTCAATGTAGTGCCCTAGCTTGTGGCAATAATTACACTTTCCTTTCTTTTTCTTGGTGTCACCATATGACGAGGCCACTTTGCTTTTGCCACTAGAGTAGAAGGCCTGGTTCCCTCTCCTAGCATCACCTCTGGATCTGGTCTTCCTTATCTGCACTTCATGTAGGAGTAATCCAACTAACTCCTCAAAGGTAATAGGATTGCCTCCTCCTCTCATAGAGAGATTCAGAGAAGTGTGAAAGCAATTGTTCCCTCTCTCTTTCCCCCCCCCCCCAAAAAAAAAGGAGAAAAGATCCTTCCATTAGTTACCAAAAATACAGCCAAATCGGCTAAGTATTAGGGGTGATCACAGCTCTCAAGCACTGGAAACCTTTCCTTTAGTGGAGGGTATTCACAGTAAAGGCATTTAAATGGTTGTAGACCATGCCTAGTGCCCAATGGAGTGATACGCAAGCCAGGAGGAGTCAAATCTTCCAACAATTTGGAGGCAGTCGTAACACATGTACACCCCATCAGAGACCTTTTTTCACGGCAGGCCCCAAAAGCCACCTACAAGAGTAAGGAAAGATGATGCCACCCGAGTGATATTTAGACGCCCCAGCCCAAAACTATGCATCCACCCACTAAGAGGCAAAGATAGGTAGCCAAGATCAAGAGTTGACATGCTACTACTTCACACCCCATCTTGGACCCAAAGGACTTTATTGCTAAGGCTCATGGCCAGAGGCTAGATGGTTATATCTGGGAGATGTATTGCTGTCATTTTCTAAATGAGGAGGTACTTTTGGCTGACACTCATGATCAGAGGATACATGAAGATACAGGCTTGAGTTTTTCTTTCTTTTTTTGACTACTTTAGCTGTCAACTTTTATTTAATGTTTTCATGTTATATGCAACTGTGCATATGCTATGTACATTGATGAACTACCATTGTCACATGGACACTTCTGGTCTTTTGTTAGACTTAAGTAAAATTTTATTTTCTCCTTACCTCTCTCTATCTTCTCACCTCTCTCTCTCCCTCTCTCTCTCTCTCTCTCTCTCTCTCTCTCTCTCTGTGAGAGAGAGAGAGAGAGAGAGAGAGAGGTCACCTTGGCCGCATTCAGGGTCTTCTGCTCTGGCAGATTTTCTTCCATGGTCAAGGGACATGTGATTGATCAGCTTAAAGCTTATCCATGGATTCGAGCATTACAGGCTACTCCTTTCTAGGATTCGAGATTCTTGATGGCAGAGGCTGCTTAGCCTCCTTCCTTTCTTGCATGTGACTTTGGACTTTGAGATGGCAGCCATGTGGCTCTTGTAGATAGCTGTACATAATAGATTCACATTTCCACGAAAAAAAAGAGAGGAGAGGTCACCTCTCCTCTCTCTGACCTCTCCTCTCTCTCTCTCTCTCTCTCTCTCTCTCTCTCTCTCAGTGTATAGTTAATGATCGAAACAAAACTTTACCTGTTAATGCTCTGATTATCTCACTGGTTGCATACTCTTGTATGGTGTGATTTGAAAACAGTAATTTGATCAAGGCTGCAGCTTGTCCAGCAGTTTCAGTATTACTTGAGTTGAGCAACTCTTGCAGCACCTGAACCCCACCAGCTTCAGCAACTGCCCGCTTATTAGACCTGCTATGCATTACAAGGTTTTGGAGGGCACATACTGCTATCATTTTCATTTCTTCTGAGGGTTGATCCTCCAATTGGCTGACTAAAGCACGACAAGCAGAGACCGCATCTGTTGTGCGGGCTAGCCCATCATGTTGAAAAAGATCACCTAATGCAAGAGCTGCCAAAATTCGAGCTGGCTGAGGCCTTGTTTGAGGATCAAGCAAGTACTGTGAAAGAGGAGAGATTGCAAGCTTTGCTCCTTGCATATCTCGCACCTTTAAATTATTGAACAAGGCCTCAATAAGCCGTGCTGCAGCTTCTTCACATTGATGACATCTCAAAAGCTCAAGAAGTGCTTCTACAGCACCAGCCTGAGCCATTTCTTCAGCACTCGAGGCATCATCTCTCTCTAAAACAAGCAAAGCATTGAGAGAAATGACCACTGTCGCCTCAGAAGTTGACTTCAGCAACCTCACAAGCACAGCAAGAGGCACTTGCAGGTAGTACTGTGAGCTAAATCGCAGGATGTTTGAAAGCACATAAGCAGCTGACTCCCACAAGGCATGGGGTGGCTGAGGGTTAGCTTGGACGATAACCTTTGAGAGCTCAATGATGCCACCAGCATCAGCCACAGCATTGGGCCAACTTTTGGAAGCTCTCTCCAAGGCCTTGATTGCTTTCTGCTGCAAACTCTGCACTCCAAGTCCAGTGATCCGCACGAGAGGAACAATGGCCTGCTGAGTAATAATATCTCGCTGGAATTGTTCTTGTACTAGGAGATGTGAGAGTAACTCAGCAGCAAGCTGTTGTACAGTCTGAGAAGAAGAATCAAGTAGTGGAACAAGAGGCTCTATAGCCTGATTTGGAGTCAAATTCAGATTCGTTAGGCCTTGAGGCTTTTCAAGAATGTTAACCAGCACCTGCATGGCGCTATGTTGTCCAGAAGAGCTGAGACCTGTTCGAGACAAAACCATAAAAAGTGGTTCCACAACATTAGTTGCTGCTGCACCTTTTGCTATGCTGCTGTTATTAGTCAAAATCCTAAGGAGTTCTGCCATCAAAGCACATAGACCATCAGGTGCAACCAGAATAATCTCAATTACACAATCTATGATTCCTGCTTTCACCATGTCTAATTTGCAAAGTGGTCTATCCTTCCCCAGTTTTGTGAGTGCACTGACTGCAGCCTCATGCAACGGGTAATTATCACCAAAAACCAGCCCAACAAGCAGGACTACAGCACCTTCTGCTGCAACTAGCTCAGCCTGTTGCTCATCATCTAGTAAGTTGTCTAGTGCAGATGCACTTGCTTGCTGCACTGCACTGGAATCTGCACTCAACAAAGTCACCAAAGGTGGAATGCAATTTGATGCCCCAGGCGTTGTCCGAACTCTGGCATTCCCAAACAGGACTCGACAAAGGGTGGCGGCATCTTCTTTCAACTCTAAAGAGCAATCAGATGAAAGAACTCGGCAAAGGACATCAATTGCATTGGCTCCAGCATCTGCAATGGCTAGTGCCTTCGGAGGATTCTCTGTAGACAAACTAATAAGTGCACCAATTGCAGCTCGTTGCTCCTTTTCGGAACCTGAATTCAGCATCTCCACCAGTGGAGGAATAGCTTGTTTCCCCGCGTCTCCAGCCCTGATATTCTCTGCAGTAAAAAGTCCATGCAAAGCCCTTGCTGCACTGTACCTTGAGCCTCTCGTTCCCAGGCGAAGCACTGCAACAAGCTGGTTTACAGCTCCAAGTGCAGATTCATGTCGTCTGAGCTCACCACTACTGAAGAGAATTCTAAGTAAGTCAGCTGTAGCCTCTTCAATGGCATCTTGAGGACCCAGTGAAAGATATTTAGTTAGAGCATCCAGAGCTCCAGCTTCTGCCATCGCTAGCTTGTTGGTGTTACTACCTTTTGCAAGTTGTGTCAGCAAACCAAGAGCCAGAGAAGGTGCACCAGGCCGATCTGGGATGGGCTTCAACAGATCAACCAGACTAGGTATGGCTTTTCGGGCGGTTGCACCAACTCTAATGTCATCAACTCTGAAAAGTCGTTCAAGAGCAACCTGGTCAGGATTTGGCACAAGTGAGAACTCTTCTGACAAAGCAACAAAGTTCGCTATGTCTGACTCCAGACTTCCAAGAAGAGGAATGAGGCCTCCTGGTACCCCCGAGTTTGCTACAGCAAGAAGGGTGCCTCGGCTTCCATTGCATACAAGGCTAGCAAGAGCCTGTGCAGCAAAGTACCGATCAATAGCTTCCTCTGACCTCAGAAAGAAGGCAAGAGATGAAATTAGTCGCATGGTTCCAGGTGACCGAGTAACATCCCGATGTTGGAAGAGGATAGCAAGAAGTAGCATGCTCACCCAAATGCTTCCATTATCCTCCAGATCTGCCTGTTCACAAATAAAGATCAATGTCAGGCCTCATATCAACTTGGATTATTATCAAAAAATGAATGAGGATTACTAGAATTCACCTGAGCTAAGTTGGAAACCACATTGGCCAGTTTCTCTGTGAGAAGCTCGATAGCACCAGCCTCCATTACTGCAACTTTCCTTTTGTCATCATGGGAAGCTATTATAGATAGCAGCCATAGAGCAGCTGTGCCTCCTAGCATTGCAGCAGGATCATGATCCAGAGGAATTTTGAAGTCATCAATTTGACTTTCATTACCTTTCTCCCCTCTCTTCACATGAAAGCCTTCTTCCATCTCGCTTGAGCTTTTATCTGACTGATATTCTAATGCCTTGACACCAAGCATGTCAGTAAGCGACCGAATCAGAAGATAGAAAGATCCTGAGTTATCTAACCCTTCCATGGCTTGCTGCCTGTGTTCCTTAAATGCACAAATCAAAAGAGCAGTCCCTCCAACCTTCACTTCTACCCTTGTGGAATTGATCACATGCTCAGCAAGGGCAGCAATGCACCTTGATGTACCTGCAATTAGGTCACCTAAAACAATCGGCTGATCTCGACAGAGCCTGGAAAGAACTTCTATTGCCTTCTCCTGCATTAATGGTCTTCCTACAGCAACACAAGTAACAAGAGGGGCTAAACTGTAAGGAGCTTCTGCTAAGACTGACCAAGGAGGCTTGCTGCAAGTTCCTGCACACCTAGCCCTAGCCAAAGCTGCAAGAGCCTCTAAAGCTTCTGATTTTGCACACTCTTCAAGATTGGTGGCTGCCAAGTGCGCTACAAGTGCAACCACAGAGTCACAGTTCTGGATGCTCTCAGACAGCATATCATCTACAGAACGAAGCCTTAGAAGCAGTGCTAAAGCACCTGCAGCATACTCCTTTCCTTCATGTGTGCCTTCACGCAGTACCCTAGTCAAGGGCATGATCATGTCCTCAGCAGGAACCTCTTCAGATATGTTTGTGTCAACCAAAAGGTTAGCCAATGCAGTAGCTGCCATCTCTGCAGCTGCTATGTCAGATGATTTTGCCAATGAGATCAATGGTGATACAGAATCCTTTGCAAGACGAGAAATTTCTTGATTCTTGTCTATGGACAGAAAAATAGCAGCAAGAGCCCTTGCAGCTTGCATGGCAATACATTCAGGTTCCACCCGTAACAACCTAATAAGTATCTCAAGACCATCCACAATGAGAGGGCTTTCTCGGAGGTCCTTCCTTGCACCAAAGACCTTGGCAAGAACTGAGGCAGCATGTTCTTTGGTCTCTTCGTTTGATGAGTTTAGCAATCGTAACACTACCTGTAGTGCATCATTAGCAGCGGCTCCTTCTTTCAAGATATCGTCTTGAGATGCAACACAAAGCAGGCACCCCAACACATTCAATACATGAACTTTTGACTGTGGATGATCCCCTAGAAGTAGAGCAGCCAGTTGACTAATCGTGCTAGCATCCGAATTCCTTACCAACTGCGTCAAAGCCTTCGCAGCAATTTCCTGCCCCTTCAAGCTAGCAATCTTCAACAGCCATAAAAGAGCTGGAACAGCCTCTGCAGTCTCAACACAAGCTCGAATGTCTTCACTATGAGTACAAAGATTACCCAGTATAAGGGCAGCGTCTTCCTTTGCTCTCACAGAACCCGTCTCTAGTAGCTGTACCAGTGGAGGTATACCACCTGCAGCTGTGATAGCCCACTTGCAAGCGTCGACTTCCTCTGTGAGGGTCGAAAGTAGAGCCACAGCATATTCTTGTTGTTGCTCTGAAGACAAACCTAATAAGGATATGAGGAGCTGAACACCATCCCGCCCTCGAAGAGATTGCCAAAGGTTCATGTCACCAGTGCACAGGTTTCTAAGGGATTTCATCAGGTCTTCTTGCACATCAGTATTGGCCATGGTTACCAAACCAACCAGCATCTTCTTACCTTCTGCATGGTTCAAGCCTTTCTGCAAAATAGGATTTCCATAAAGACTAGCAAGAGCTTCAATGGTACGTTCCTGAACCAACTGTGGGACTTGAGATTTCAACTGTTTCACAAGAACCCGTTCAACCATTTCCGCATCTACCACATCAGCCGTCTTCTCACTGTCATCAAAAACCATAAGCGCATAGGCAAGTGCACCAATTATGTCAGCCATTTGAGTATCTGGATTGCTGGACTTGATATTTTCTGCAATGCTTACAATCACTGTACACATGCCATTGAAAATGTTGGCTAGGGCACCCATAGCATTCTCCTGCAAAGCTTGAGCAAACCTACCCTGCATAAATTCCTTTGAAGGGGCCACTACAGCACTCATTAAGATAGATATTGCACCAGCTTCTGACAGTGTATGCCTGGCTTCCTTGGAAGTCAATGAAAGTGCCCTTAGTGCACCAGCTGCTTCAGCTCGAACTGACAAATCATTACCAGTGCCTACAAGTCTGAGAAGTGGCTCCACAGCTCCAATACTAAGAACCTGCTTACTGCTTGATTGAGAAGCCATCATGAGACTTGCAAGAAGAGAAGATGCATTCGCCTGCGCAGTTGAGCTTCCATGATGCAGCAGTCTGACAAGAATCTGAATACCACCCGCAGCTAGAGTTGCAGGCCAGAAGCCTTCAGTGTTGCTGCAGAGATTTTGTAATGCTCCTGTTATGAGGCCCTCAACAGACCAGTCTAGCTTTTGTTTGGGTTGCAGCTGTTCCCACAATTTTGGAACAACACCTTCTGTGGCAAAGATTTTACACCCTACGTGATCTGTAACCCCTCCCTGCGAAACTGCATAAACTGTCTGAGCTGCTGCAAGTTGAGCATCTGGAGAGCTAGTTTTCAAAAGCGCAAGCAACGGTGGAATGCATCCGCCGAGGAGCACTTTGACTCTCAACTCCTCCTCCTGGCATAATGCCCCTAACATAGCTGCGGCATTCATCTTTGCAGCCAGTGTTCCTGACCTTACTAATGCTACCAGTAAGGGTATAGCTTGCGAGTGAGTTCCGATGGCAGTCCTAGCTTCCTTCCTGGTTTCAGTGAGCTCAAGGAGTTTCCTGGAGATATGCTCCTTTTCATTTGGAGTTGAGATATTTGTGCGCAACTGCTCAATGCTATGAGCAACATTTGCAAATATTCCATCTGGATCATCCATACCTTGGGTAGCATTCCAATCCCTGAGGGCAAAACCAGATGTAGAGTTAGAAAAGAGAGCAAAGAAATAATCTCTCTCTCTCTTGAAATGGTGTTTTATATTATATGTAAAAATGTACATCAGCCACATGGCTCACACAGAACCTATGGCCCCAAAAAAAAACCCCACAAAAGATCCTCTAAAGGATCATGACCATGCAAACCTGTACACTAATAAGAAAGCCTCCTAGCCAAATAAGCATCCCAAATAAAAGCATCAAAGATGAGCCAGCCGAGCCGCCATAGACCATAACGAAATAACATCCGCATTCAGTAGCTGAGCTCAGAGAAGAGAAGAAAACTGCCAAAGCAGCAAACCGCAGATACGTAGAATGTGCCCATGTATTCCAAACAAGGAATCAAAGATGAACCCATTCCGTGTAGTCCAAATATGCCAAAGTCCTGTCTATCTAAGGAAATGGAATATCACAAGGTGACTGTCCGAAGTAATGCCTTGAGGACGAATCCCAAATATCCACTGATGAGCCGAAACAGTAGACCTCTCTACTGCCTCCCAAACGCGAGAGACAAAAGACCAAATCTGACGGGCCACTGGACAACTCATGAACAGATGCATAACTGTTTCAGTGCATGTCGTGCAGAAGAAGCAAGAGGCCAATGTAATTTTACGACGGCTGAGCTGATCCCGTGTAGGTAACCCTCCCACCAACATCCTCCAAATAAAAACCTTACCTTAGTAAGGGAGTTTAGACTGCCAACCACGCATAAGAGTTTTCTGCCACCATGATTTAGACTTGTGCAATCCCCACACCTTATTGGCCTTGGCTGAAACCCAATCTTTCTTTGATACGAGCTTATGATAGCCTGGTTAGCTGAAAGTGATATCAAGTCACCAGATTTACGTAGTGCCCAATCAAGCCAAGGCTGATCTGCAGATGGCCGAGGCAATGGAGTAAAAGGCTCAACTGCATGAACAGTGTCAAATGCCTTAGCAATATCCACCTGCAATATAAGCACATCTTGATGTGAATACTTAGCATATTCAATTGCAATCAAGGCATTGGATATGTTGTCATGGATTTGTCTTCGCGGCACAAACCCATACTGATGAGGATGAAGTCCCGCATCCAGTATCCTGTGAAGCCTATGCACAATCATTTTGGTAATGAGTTTGTAAACTACAGGCATCAAAGTAATAGGCCTCCAATCTGACATATGGTCACACACATGTTTTTTGGGCACAAGTTTGACTATGTCATGCTTCCAAGAGTGCGGCAACTGATTTTCTTGCCAGGCAACATTGATCATTTGCAAGAGGACTTCTTTCAAATCATCCCAAAAAGAAATATAAAATTCCACCGTAAGGCCATCCCAGCCAGGGGACTTGTATTTGCTGAGGTGGAACAATGCATTATCAAGTTCTGTGTCAGTAAAAGGTCTCTCCAAGGTAAGAGCTTCATCCATTTCCACTATTCCAGAAACATATTGGAGAAATTCAGTCCTAGCCTCAGTCATTTGATTTGATGGGGAACTAGGAGCGGAGAATAATTTCTGGAAATAATTTTGGCATTCATCTTGGAGATCAGAGAAAGAGTGCGTCCAAGAGCCATCTAGCTTCCTTACCCTTAGGCATGAGTTTTTCTTTCGAGTAGCATGCAAGCCCTGAAAAAAGGCTTTTGATGAGCAGCCCTTATCCATGAGGGGCTTCATTCTTGCCCGAATCTGCCATTTGTGCAATTTCCTCTGATCATTAACAGTCAATTTAAACTGAGCATGTGAAAGGGAATCCTTTTCTGAATCAGAGAGAGGCCTTAACTGAGAAAATTCAGTCAATTGTTGTGCTGTCCTTTTTGCCCATTTAACCTTATTCCTCCATTCAGTCATATGCCAGTTGCCATACTCCCTAATGACATTCTGCATACGAGAGACAAAGCTGTCCCAAGCATAATTCATGTCCTCCTATGCATGCAAAGGCAAGGGATGAATTGCAAGTCTAATCATTTGCTGGAAATAGTGATGTCGGAAATAAGCCTGATTAACATGCAATAATCTACTGGAGAGGGGTGGCAAATCATCAACAGGCATGCCAAGCTGCAAATTCATCCACAATGGGGCATGATCTGACAAGCCCAATGAGAAATCTATAAGGAGATGAGGGCTAAAATCTGCAAATTGTTGAGGGTAAAACAAATACCATCTGTCAACCCTTGCCCAGTATGTAGTAAGTGCATTATGATGAAAAGTATATCCAGGCACTGACCCTTGGAGAAGCACCCATAAATCTTCAGCCTGCACAGAAATAAGCATGCTGTCCCATTTCTGCCTTTCCAATGATAGCATATGAGATCTTGAAGTGGTGTTATCTCTTGGCAGAGGGGAATTATTAAAATCTCCACAGATGAATGCATTGGATCTCCATGGATATCTGCATAAAGAATCCCATTATGAAGCCCTCATGGCAGAGGTCTGGGAAGCATAGACTGATGCAAACTCAAGAATATCACCATTGACATTACATTGTATGACCATCCATCTGCCACTGCTGTCATTGAAGGCTAACTGAGGCTCCAGCTCATGTCTAACCAATATGCATACACCTAAGTAGGTAGTGGTACCAGCATAATATATATCATAACCGCCAAAATAAACATGATGACCAACCATGGAGTGTTGATTATGCTCTTGCAAACAAACAATATCTGGCTGCATTTTATGTACATAATTCCATAAAAGCCTCCACTTTGAGACATTGCAAAGGCTCTGTACATTGTAGGTAAAGCACTTAAGTGTTTGAGGCATGAAAGAGGTATATACAGCAAAGTATCAGATATAAAAACAAGACATCAGAGAGGCAACGCCTCTGCCTGCATGGGCTGCATTCCATCATGACCCATGAAAGACATAGCATTATCCCCTTCTGCTGAATCACATATGGGGATGCCCTTCTTCAAAACCCCCACCCAATTTTGAAGGACAGGAGCTGAAGTAGAAGCCTGTCCTGGTAAGGGAGAAGAAGCATCCCATTGACGAGATTGAAGGGGGCGTTGCTTCAATACAACCACCTTCTTAGGTTGTTGAAAACCATCCTGATCAATCCCCGCAGATTTCTTCATCTTCTCTTTTCCTTTATCTTTTCCTTTTCCAGCAAGTGACTGCACCTGATTGATTGGTTTGGCATTCTTTGCTCCATTTCTATTTGCTGTCTTAGCTGCAAATTCTCATTCTTTTCCTGTGTCTGGGGCGGCAAGGCATTGGGAGGGGGCTGATGCAGAACCATTGGGCATTCAGAGGCTAGATGCCCAAACTTGTGGCAGGCAAAACAAGCTCCTGCAAACACACCCCACTTCAATTCAAAATACTTTTTTCCCAATTGCACTCCCTCAACTTCCACTGCAATAGAAGGAGGGGTAGGTGTATCAGTGTCCCAGAGAATGCAGAACCTGTTACGGTTTCCCATGGAGCGTGGAGGACAAATGACCTGTCCCAAAGAAGCAGCCAGGCCCGGCAACTCTTCACGCATATAGTCCGGGAAGTTAACAACCTCAACCCATACAGGACAATGATGTCGTATAAGACTTTGATAATCCTTGTTTGGGGACCAGGGCATAGCATGTACCATCTGCTTCCCGTAAAACAGGGGAGAGAATTCAAGAAGCCTCTGCTTGCACGAAGCATCTGATAAATGCACCTCATAAAAACCTCTGGAAGCAAAATACACTCTCTCTACAAAGCATCCTCCAAGGATGGACTTAATCCACTGCGCGACATCACTGGCCGCTGGGATTCTTCCTGGAAAGAAAATTATAGCTGCAGTTTGAGACAACTTCCTGAGAGGATTCACGAGGGACGGCAATTTCAATTTGTACGTGACCTCTAGAACCGGTTTGCCCCATTCCTGTCATGACTGCTGAAAGTCATCCTTAAGGGTGTCAAAGACGTACTGAGCTTCCATAGTAAGTTCATCATCTTGTGATGCAAGCTCTGATAGGCGGCGCTTAGCATCTGTAGGTCTTTCTTTTCGAGCATATGTACAAAAATCCAAACCTGAAGCCATGATTGAAATACGACTCTCTCTCTCTCTCTCTCTCTCTCTCTCTCTCTCTCTCTCACACACACACACACAGTTGCACCTAGAAGGAACAAAAGAAAGAAATATTGAACAACAGGAGAGGGAGCAGGGGACAGGCGGCTGACACGCAAGGCTGCAGAGGTAGCATCTGGCGGTGGCGGGAGGCAGGACAGTCAACACTGAAGAAACAGCAGACGAGAGGACGACCAGCGTTACAGGAGGACAGGAGGCCGGCACTGCAGAAACACCACAGGGGAGCAAGCAGCGGGCGGTGCTGCACAGGCAGGCCACAGAAGCGAGCGGCACAGGCAGATCTCTCACACACACACACACTCTCTCTCTCTCTCTCTCTCACACACACGCACACCACTCTCTCACACACACTACTCATAGATCTCATATGATCCCTTCTGAAAAGCGATCATGGGAGGAGTTACTTACCACGACACATGCACAAGATTTATGGACAGCCATGCACACTGGAATAGTGGGCTACACCTATCATCATAATGCCTTTACTAACGACTGGGCTCGCTTGGATAGATGGTATTTACTGCATGCTCAACAATATACAGATTTCAGTCTTCATATTGAGGTTGATCACTCTCTTGGTCTCTCTGACCATGCTTATGGCTGAATATTCAGTTTGGTCAGCCCTGGGATGACATGCCTTTACATTCCATTCGGATGAAACATATCAATAAAGGATACCTACAGCATGCACAATTTCAACAATTGATCCGATATGCCATAATTCCTCTTGCAGCCCATGTCCATTATGACTGTAATTTTGCATGGCAACGCCTTGTGGACAGGCTTCAGCATGCTATTCATGAATATGGGAGTAATTTCATGCCTGACTGGAGAGCTAAAGTTCAGCATGCCAAAGCAGTAGTTCAGTCCTTGACTGCACATTCCCAATTGCAGCCCCTCTCCTCTCAACAAATGGACACTCTCTCTCAGTCAACAGCTCTCTTGCAAGCTAATGACCGACGGAAATCGGCCAAGTGGCAGGTTCGGGCAAGGATGACTCAATTCATGGATAAAGGCTGCTCTTCAAAATCCTTCTTTCAAGGGTTACATGCTTCCAGGAGGAAGACCTCTTGCCTCAGAGTCCATAAACTGGATGGTGAATGGACTCGGTCTTTCTCAGAGCTCCAACATGAATGCTTTTCTTATTTTCAGAAACTGTTTGCACCCCCTGCTACCACTTCTTTGCACGAATTACAAGCTCGGGATACTCTTTTACAGCATGTTCTTCCCATTCTCAACCCACAGGAAGCTCTCAAACTTGATATGCCTTTCACTGATGTGGAGCTTGATAATGCCTTGTCCCATCTCAGCACTGGTAAGGCACCAGGGTATGATGGCCTCACGGTGGAATTTTTCTTACACTTTTGGGAAGACCTTAAAGGTGTTATCCTGCAAATGATTAACGAGGCTTGGCATACAGGAGTACTCCCCCAATCATGGAAGCATGGCATAGTTAAACTCATCCCCAAGCGGAATTTGTGTGAGCATCTCATGGATTGGAGGCCCATCACATTAATGCCTGTTGTTTACAAACTCTTTGCTAAAATGCTGGTGCACCGTCTTCACAAAGTGCTTTATGAGGGTCTGCATCCCTTGCAACATGGCTTTGTTCCTAGGCGGCAGATCCATGATAATATTGGCAATGCTCTCATGGCTATTGAATATGCAAAATATTCTGACCTAGATGTTTTTATTATGCAAGTGGACTTTGCTAAAGCTTTTGACACGGTCAACTGGGATTTTATCTCACAGACAATGGCTCAGATGGGATTCGGGCCAAAAATGACTAATGTCATCTACTACTTGTATGCTGACTCTACAGCCCAATGCATCCTTGGCAATCATCTTTCTCAATCTTGGTCCTTGGGTCGTTCGGTCAGAAAAGGGTGTCCACTCAATGCCCTCTTATATGCAAAGCACCAACTTTGCAAACTCAAAGTATACTTAGCTTTTCTTTGCCAGGTTGGTCATGAAGCCAAAAGAAATATCTCCTAACTATATCCTTAAGAAATCCCGAGATATATCTCCATATAGCTTGCTTGTAAGCTTGATAATATAATCCACAATATCCATATGGAAAGAGTGCTAAACGTGTGCACATAAAGCCAACTCCATACTTCCAAGATAAATTTTGTGAATTCATAAATCCTTAGATCAACAAGCTGTCTACTGCTCATGCTCATGCTCATGCTCATGCTCTTGCTTCATAAGCTATGTGTCATGTGCATCATAGATGCCATGGACATTCTCAGGGCTAGATCCAGAAAAGGCAACCAGATAAAGAGTATGAACCCAGTAGAAGAACCAGGATGACAGAGCACAGAGCACTGATGGCAGTGTAAACTGGAGCAGGACTTGGAGCAAGGATTGAGAAGGACCAAAAGGATGCTCACGGAACCAGGCGGCTGAAACGCATCATAAGATGGTAAAAGCATCAGTCGGCTACAGGCGCTAGAGTGTGTGGACTGCAGTCCAGTCGGGCAGCAGCATGCGCCTCATTAGCCAGGAGTAGATCTGGTCGGATTTACTAAAAAGAGCATTAAAGGAAATTCTGAACTGGCCGACCAGCAGTCGGCCAGCTCCTACATTGTCCAAGACCCATATAAAAGGGCTCAAGTGCTTATCATTTATCTCATTCAAACCCACTAGGGGTTGGGATCACTAGAGGTCCCATAGGGGACAGATTTTGGGTGTTTTACCACCTTTTCAGGAAGGTGGCCAAGGGCAGCAGATATGTACCTTTTTGTACCATAGTATATACTGAAATTCCAGCACTTCACTCTCTCTCTCTCTCTACTCTCTCTCTACCTGCGTTTTTGCATCAGATGGTGCTTTTTTGCATCAGAAGGTTTCCAAGAGTGTTTAGGGCTGAAAGAAGACTACCCAGAGCTTCCGCGTGTTACATTGGTATCAGAGCATCAGGCTCAGCCAAGCTAAACACTGATTCAGTCCCATATGATGGTGTACAGGTCCAAGGTACAGGAAAGTACACGGATTCGAAGCCCAAGGCGGGAACACAGATCGGGAAGAACTCCCAGGAGGTTTGTTGGTGGTGTTCCACAGTGCCAGATGGGGATGGCAGTTCCGTGAGCCAGATAGGTTCTCAGGTAACGGTCCCAAGGGAGGTTGATCCTCCAAGGGTGATGTGAGAGTGCCAGACTCAGTTCCAGGAATGAAGACCAAGACGGTGTTCAGAGTCAGGGCAGGAATGGATTGTGGACTAGAGGAAGACCAGATGCATAGATCTTCATCAGAGACAGAGTGGTTTGGAGAACAGACAGGATTTTCAGAGAAAAAGGGTTGCCAGGAATGGATGATGACAGAGGGACTTCGGGACAGGATTGGGATGATGACAGTCATCCAAGAGCAGGTTGGATTCCCGTCATCAAGTTTAGAAGAGGGGGATGTCATGTGCATCATAGATGCCATGGACATTCTCAGGGCTAGATCTAGAAAAGGCAACCAGATAAAGAGTATGAACCCAGTAGAAGAACCAAGATGACAGAGCACACAGCACAGAGCACTGATGGCAGTGTACACTGGAGCAAGACTTGGAGCAAGGATTGAGAAGGACCAAAAGGATGCTCACAGAACCAGGCGGCTGAAACGCATCATAAGATGGTAAAAGCATCAGTCGGCTGCAGGCGCTAGAGTGTGTGGACTGCAGTCCAGTCGGGCAGCAGCATGCGCCTCATTAGCCAGGAGTAGATCTGGTCGGATTTACTAAAAAGAGCATTAAAGGAAATTCTGAACTGGCCGACCAGCAGTCGGCCAGCTCCTACATTGTCCAAGACCCATATAAAAGGGCTCAAGTGCTTATCATTTATCTCATTCAAACCCACTAGGGGTTGGGATCACTAGAGGTCCCATAGGGGACAGATTTTGGGTGTTTTACCACCTTTTCAGGAAGGCAGCGAAGGGCTGTAGATATGTACCTTTTTGTACCATAGTATATACTGAAATTCCAGCACTTCACTCTCTATCTCTCTACTCTCTCTCTACCTGCGTTTTTGCATCAGATGGTGCTTTTTTGCATCAGAAGGTTTCCAAGAGTGTTTAGGGCTGAAAGAAGACTACCCAGAGCTTCCGCGTGTTACACTATGAAGCGGCTGGCCATGCTTAATAGCAATGATGGTAAGTGTAGTCCCCACTTGAGATCTTTTCTCTTCCTTATTGATAGAAGGAAGCCTCCGCTTCCAAGAAAGTCTATGCTCTGATACCAATGTAACTCGCGACGGCAGTGCCCGGGGGAATAGGGCCTTTGACACACTTGTTGATACCATCAATGCATATTAAAACATTTAAACATGGCCACAACCTTAACACATATCCATCATCACTTTGCATAAAACATAAAGCTGGACAAAACATCCACAAATGCTGAAAATGGAGCTTGCACATGTGACACCACATAGAGGTCGGAATGGGCCAACCCCCCCGCCCCCCCCCCTTGGAGTATTTTATTACCCAAGGAGAATAATATCATGTACAAGCTTTGAGTGCCTTACTCTCCCCATGGGAGATACCGGATTATCCATAGACAAATGCCATAACACAGCCCAACACGAGGCTACCAAGCCGAAACACAGGCTGTAGAAATGCCGAGCCAACAATATAATCCATATACCTCCGTGTGGGTACTAATTCTTTCCCAAAAAACACGGGTCTTCATGCAATAGAGCTAGTACAGTAAGTACAACTCTCCATTCAATCGGTACAGCAGGTACAATGGCTGGTACAGTAGGTACACTGGCTAGTATAGCGGGTACAGTGGCTGGTCTAGCCGATACGGTGGCTGGTACAGCAAGTATAGCAAGTACAACAAGTACAAGGACTGGTACAGCCAGTACAATGGCTGGTACAACAGGTACAAAGGCTGATACATGGCTAGAAATCATAATAAATGATTAAATACCCTTGCCTTCAATATTTCTTCGCGATGGAAGCCTCCAAAACAGTCCCCAACAGACGGTATTCTTCATGGGCAGCCTTCAAGAGAGAGAGAAAGAGAGTAGCCATCACTAGGGCAGCCTTCAACGGTGGTAGAGGCTAGTGTGCAGCAAGAGAGCCTCTATTAATGAAGAGAGAGGGCTCCAATTTATAGATTTGGGCCTCCCATGAGCTAAAATGGCAAGAGAAGGCTACAATGACAAGTGGAGAGCCACACAATAGCTGAAGTGACAAGTGTGAGGCCACTTGTCTCACTTTCATCCACTTTCTAACAAGTGTCAGGCCACTTGTCTCACTTTGGTCCACTTTCTTGCCACATGTCCCAATCTAAGAGATGGGTCCTTCCATAAACTTTATCTCTAAAAATATCCCAACTGGTAGACATTCTGTCATAGAGGCACTTTACCAACTCTTGGTATCTGCTCAATTCCAGATGTAATGACACGAACAGAATTTCCATCGGAGTCGGGCCAAAAATAGCAACTCTCCTAAATTTTAGGAGTGTGGTCCTTTGTATTCTAGGATAATCCCCCATTCCCAAAGCTTGTACTTTCCAAATATTTAGACATCCTGGAGTCCACAAGACCCCTTTCATACTGGGAAATGTCCACGCTGGTGACAGACACCTCCTAAGCCTCCATCACCAACTTCTTCTCCCATCTTTGGATAGTGAGGACTAAGGACCAAGGCTCAGCCTGCTCCCATCTGGGCCCCTCCATCTCCACCGCTCAAGGGGTGACTAGAGAGCAAGCTTGACTTATCCTTAGAGCCAGACGCCCCCACCCCCGACCCCGGAAAGGGCGACCTTCCACCCACTAGTTGCAGATCCATGAACTCCTCAAACAACATGGAGTTTTGATCGTGTTGCGGCTCTACGGGGGATTCTAGAGGAGGAGGGTATCACTGTGTGACCACACGTTGGCATCATATAGCACCACATGGCTGTGAAAGTATGCACAGGCGAAAGCAATCATAAGAGAGAAACTAGAGAGAGTCAAAGAGGAGGAGAGAGTAGACAATGATGGAGTCTATTATCATATCATGAGATTACAAGGGGTTGTAGCAGCCAGCAAATGGGCATTGGAACATATGCACTAGGATTGGATTATTACAACAAGGGGAAGGAGGCCTTTATATAGGCAAGGGAGAGTTGGCCAACCGGTCATAAATCAGCCATGACCATAAGAAAATACCCATGCCTCAATATAAGCGCCAGTTCTCACACATGAGATGTACATAAAATTCTAACACCCCCTCTGCAGCTCATAGTGTGCAAAAAATCGAAAGAAGAAAACTGATGAAGAAATGCAACCATGGACACATCAATACCGGCCGGATACTAAATACACCGTGGAAGATGCACCTACCTACCTGTCTCTTCAAAACACAATGCCACCCTAACAGCAAAGAAATCTACTTGGCTCCGAATTCCCACACCAGTGTGCAGTGAACTCCATTCACCCCAATAGTGGACTCTTAGCACATCACGTCCTAGAAAACCTTGAATCAATGAACTTGAAACACATCCAATCCATAGCTTTTACTAAACCAAGCAATGAATCTGGAAAACAACCGATCCATAGCTATCAAAATTGACCTTCACCTGCCAGATTTTTCATGCTTGGAACTCCAACTCACAGTTCCCATGCATCAGAATTGAGGAGGTGCTGACACCCCCCTCTCTCGCCCACAAGCCTCCTCTGGCTGGAAGCACACGGGGGGGAACTCTCTGCATAACTAGAGAAGAGCACCATCCTAGTCCTCCTGAGCCGGAAGTGCCCTGGGAGCCCTAGATGAGTCACTAGAAGCATCTGAATCACTATCCTATGTCCTGTCTTTGCCCTTACCGTGATGCCTTGCAGATGATGCATGGGCAGGAGCACCGCAAGATGAAAAACGCTGATGAGAAGAGGGTGCAGGAGAATAAATCGCAGCCACTGATGAAAAAATGCAGCAGCACTTCTTGCTCCAAGGAAAAACGTAGATGAGGGAGGGAAAGGGTCACCAAGAGGTGGAGAACCAGAACCTAGACATCTGATACCATGTGGAAGTATGCACACACGGAAGCGATCATAAGAGAAAGTAGAGAGAGGTAGAGAGAGGGAGAGAGTAGGCAATGATCAAGTTCTATTATGATAGTATGAGATTACAAGGGGTTGAAACAGCCAGCAAATGGGCGTTGGAACACATGCACTGGGATTGGATTATTACAAGGGGAAGGAGGCCTTTATATAGGCAAGGGAGAGTTGGCCGACCAGCTCCATGGACCTGGCCGACTGGTCATAAATCAGCCACGACCACAAGAAAATACCGACGCCTCAATATAAGTGCCTGTTCCCACACACGAGATGTGCATAAAATTCTAACAATGGCTACCCTAGCTTATGTAGATTTCACAGAGTTATTTCCTTTCCATGGTTCATTATTCATCCTAGATACTTTGTACTAGATTTGGTCTCATAGACACTTGGTTATTTGTAGACACTCTCTCTCTCTCTCTCTCTCTCTCAAACAAGACCTCCTTTGTCACCCAAGCCAGCCAAGCAATTGAAACCCCAGCTCAGCCGTCTTTCACCCTTATATTTAAGTCCACCAAACAACGCAGGGCCTGCCAGGACTACCGAATGATCTATAGTAACTCTAAAGAATATAAACTTTTGACTAATTGTTGGGTCTGCCTACTCACGGATTTGGAAATTTTCACACAAGCGGCTCTCAATTCATTGAGAACGACAAACACAGAAGGAAACAGTTTTAATGTTGCTTTGTGAATTTAAATACATGCTTAGTTCTAAGTCTAGACCTTGATTGATCTTTGGTAGAAAGTGAATCTTTGCTGCCACTTTCCTGGCCTCTATAAAGCATGCTTAGGGAACCTTGCTCCTGCGGATGCTACATCAATCCAGGGCACTCTCAAACCGTTCTTGTCTACAGCTATTGGGCAGCACATGAGATCCACTATTCGGAGTAACTTGGGCCCAAAGAGCAGCCAGCATTGTGTTAACCTTCTAACCATGGGATTGAGCACTTTATGCAGTTGCTGAAATAAGCCACAATCAGTCCGTCAGGGCTCTAGCTTGCGTGGTTATAACTTATCACCACCCCCATCGAGCTGACTCCAGGGGCACAGTACCCGCACATGTACATGAGTATATGTGTGTGTTTCTCACACAAAAAAATGTAAGCCATGGTTATCATAACTGGCCAACATCTCAAATGCTATACTTGAGCAAGCTTGAGAAGCCAAGGCATACACACATGCGGTCATGGACAAGCTCAAATACATGTGGTAGAAGGGGGGGAGGCACTCTAAGGCTGGTTACACTACAACAGTGCACCTGCCAATCAACAGCTGCCCAAATCAAGGATGGACAAGCAATCTTGCACGTTCAACTCCCCTCCCAGCCATAGCATGGGCAAGCAATCTTGCCCATTCAATTCCCCTCCCAACCATAGCATGGCCAAAAAAATATCACCTTTGGCTGGGAGTAAAACCAGCCTAAAACAGTGGAAAACCTGGCAGAATGTGTCTTGTGATAAGCTAAAACTCGAGGAAGCCTTGTACAAAGATGTAGAATAGTTTTAAAAACATACCTCGTTCGTACTGCCACAGTAGAGCGGGGGGTTGGAGGCTCGGTGTTTGGAGACTTTGCACTTGAAGCCTGCATTTTTCACTGCAGATGGTCTTGCCCCCACCAGTTAAATCTGCAAGCAGATCTTGAAAGATTGTTTAAGAGCACTACTCCACGCATGTACACGCACGTGCACACACATAAAACAAACAAACCCCTGAACACCCTGTTTCATGTACGGCATGTGCAGATTATTTGTTACCTCTTGATGTGTGGCACTGCTTGCAGTTACATGAGCCCCTCCTCGTATGAAATCTCACTATGCATGTTTTGAAATAAATCTTGCCAATTGCAACTCTACAGGGGCATCCGTGATCAGAATAATGCACAGTTCAACACCATTCACCAAAAAAACAAATGCAACAGACAAATCATACAAGAACGCAGATACCACTTTTTTAGGGTTAGCAATGCACATAAAGTATCAGAACACATGTAGCTAGTACTTAGCAATACATACTTAGATTGCAACAAATGGAGCTAGGGCTAGCGATAAGGATTAATGTCTGATTATACGCAATTAATGATGCTGATTAGGAACAGATTATTGACCTTGGGGTCAGCGAAGCAGTCTAGCCAACAACAGCAGGAAATAGTTCATTTACGTGAGTAAAATCACCTAGGGTAAGCAATGCATATTAAAATGGAGACTAATGGAGCTGAGGTTAGCAATGCAGATTAAGATCGGAACCTTTTGAGCTAGGGTTTCGCCGTCGAGATTCAAAAGAGTTAGTAAGGCCGATTAAGATGGAAAGATCGCGCATTTTATGGAGCGCTTAATTAGAGGCTTTGAAGATAATGGAGAGATGAGTCTGCTTTTTCTGCTTTTCTGGATATTGCTCGGAACAGCATAGCTTGATCCCGCGCAGACACTGGGCAAGCGCAACGGATCTATAGAGAGAGAGAGAGAGAGAGGAGCTCAAGCGAAGCTTGTAAATGAATGATCCAAAAGCTGCAAGCTATGGAGAGGAGAGAGCGTGTGTGAGAAAGAGAGAAACAGAGAGAGCTGGGGAGATGGGATCTCTGAAAATGCTAGTTGTTTTTTATATAAGTTAATGTTTACTTTACACTACTGTGTCTATTAAAATAATTGATGTTTTCGTTTGCATTGGTATTGTTAGGTGAGTTGTCCCCCTCTCTCTCTCTCTCTCTCCCCCCTACTATTTCATAACAACATGCCCTTAAAATATACATCTCTCTCTCTCTAGAGTGTTGGGACAGTGATGAGTGTACACATTGAGCTCCTAAATTGAGTGGTCTCTAGCTAATTCCCATTTGTTGCACTAAAGTCCTATGGATTATATACAGTCCATTGGCTTATCACTATGGCACTAAAAAGACCTCTCTCTCTCTCTCTCTCTCTCTCTCTCTCTCAAGTGGTAGGTAATTTTGTCCTACACACTATTTTTAGCCTTTCCCCTGAAGACCACATGAATATGTGAGCTTCCACATGAATATGTGAGCTTCCAAAATGTGA
Organism: Cibotium barometz; assembly: GCF_041138505.1. Lineage (NCBI taxonomy): Eukaryota > Viridiplantae > Streptophyta > Polypodiopsida > Cyatheales > Cibotiaceae > Cibotium > Cibotium barometz. The sequence continues at coordinate 3,971,382 of NC_141052.1, forward strand.
CCACTTAACAAATTTGAAGTACTATATGTATATGTTACATCTATAGTTGTGTTATTTTGCCAAGGTATCATGTGCTTTGAATGGATGCATTTGGCAAGATCAAAAGTTACTTTCTTACGATGATTATAAGTCCCCTTCTCAGCTTGGTGTTTATAATCTCGCTCTCCGCTCCCAAAAACCTATGTAGTTTATATTCACGCCTCCATCGCCCATTGGCACCCGCCCCATCAATGGTGGGGCCGATGGCATTTCAGAATTGGTGGGCATGCACGTGCATGTGTGTGTGCTTGTGAATGTGCGTATGTGTGTGTGTGTGTGTGTGTGTGTGTGTGTGTGCATGTGTGTATCCATGTACGTGTACGTGCATGCGCACACGTGTGTGTGTGTGTGTGTGTGTGTGTGTGTGTGAGAGAGAGAGAGAGAGAGGAGGGGGGGAGGCAGGGAAGGAGGGAGAGAGACGGAGACGGAGTCGCTTTACGTGGACTTTTTTGATCTAGAGAGATCAATCGACGGAAAGAGAGAGAGAGAGAGAGAGAGAGAGAACTATTTGCAGGTGGTGTTACTTCACAATAAATGCTAATAAAAGGCTTCCCATAACTTTGAGGCATGAGAAAGAGCCCATTTTAGAAAGTATAGCTGAGCCCATTTACCAAATATGACCATCAAAAATATGAACTCTCACTGGTAAGAATAAAAGCTTCATGGAGGTTTGCTCCAAATTGCCACGAGAAATCAAAATCATAAACAAGGCAATGTAAAGATGTATACTTTCAATGTGCATAAACTTGAAGTATGTGAGACTAAAGGTATGAATTTGCACTGCTAGATTTAAAGAAGCCATAGAATCAAAAGATAAGATTATTGATGTGCTGTGGCAAGGCATTGACAACCAATCTAAGTAGAAATGGGGTTGGCCCAATTAAGCCCATGCACATTGCTTCCGATAATAGAAAACCATATGGTATTGAATAAAACATGTTCTCCCCTCATTTAAAACTTAGAAATATCTTGGAAAGGCTCAAGATTATTAAACAATATGGCAAGTGGCCACCTTTTTTCACTTTAAGCATTTGTAGTACATAAGCTGTTAACAACTCATGGTCTAAATTCTCAAGCTATCTTTAAATTTGTTCTTCAAATTTTATTTTCCATGCATTCCAAGGCCCCAAGACTCAAAGCTAGATTATGCCTTCACTTTCTATTTGCTACCACCATTAAAGGTCCCTTTCTCATTATAATCCATTGCAACAAGCTTTCCATGTTTTCTTTTTCTTTCATTTTTTTTCCCAAGACCCCAAGACTCAAAGCTAGATTATGCCTTCACAGTCTATTTGCTACCACCATCATAGGTCCCTGTCTCATTATAACCCATTGCAACCGGCTTTCTATGTTTTCGTAAGTGTAATGGCAACTATTCACCCAATTGAATGTCGCTTTGATTATAGTATGCTTTTAGCCATCATTATAATCTATCATAATTTGTAGTTGAATGGCATTAGCATCTCATTTACTCTCTCTCTCTCTCTCTCTCTCTCTCTCTCTCTCTCTCACACACACACACACACACACACACACACACATGCATGAATTAACTTAGTAATCGCTTGCAAGACTAGCATTTGAATGAGATTTGAATATAGTTTGTGCATGAAGTTCATGTTTAGATTGAAAAGAATGCATTAGTGGTTATTAAGAAACATGTGTGTTTTTAGCCCAATAAATAAAAGACAATAAAAGAGCACCTTCCACTCGAATACTTTTCTAACTTACAAGGATCTATAGTTATAACCAACATAGTCCCCTTTTATGCATTATAAATAGCATATGAAATATATAAGTAAGAACTTCATGGTTTGATATTACAAGCTAATTTTTGAACAAATTTCCTCTTGCTTGTGTTGAAAATTTTGTTTATTGTCCTCTTGTTAAATGTTTAATATCGTTCTTTGGGTAAATCTCTTCCTTGATTTTACCGACCTAAATGAAAGAATTTATAATTTTTAAATGCTCTTTGTTGACAAACACACAAACAAAAGGCTGGAGCTTTCAAAAATGTGACCACCTACTCTTATATCCACCTAGTAATATTCTTTTTTCACCCTCTTTCCATGTAGCATATCTATGTAAACTTATTGGAAATAAGATGATATATACGTACATGAAATAAGATAATATCTGGGTACAAGAAGTCACTTTTGTCCTTCTACAATAAACAATGTATATCTTTTAAGTGTTATTAAGTCACTTTTGTCCTTCTGCAATAAACAAACTATATCTTTCAAGTGCTATTAGCTATCATATAGTTAAACCTTTGTGCTTCACATGCAACCATACACTCACTTGCATGGAGTATATCAAAACTCTAATGATTAGCTATCATATAGTTCAACTTTTGTGCTTCACATGCAACCATACATTCACTTGCATGGAGTATATCAAAACTCTAATGATTAAATCCATACTACTTATAAGGAAATGGAATAACCCTACATGGACATGTGTGGAATGCCTTTTTATCTCTACTATTAGTCCATGAGTAGTGACATGCTAGTGTGTAAAGAGATTTGGGAGATTGCAATTAACATTTACATGTCTAGTGTATGTGAATGAGTTTGGCACAAATGAATGAGTTTAGGGAGAAAAAGGCTAAGAAGTAAGGAATTAAATGTCCAATAATGTTATAGGGGGTTATGATTTGAATTTACATGTATGTTTTACATTTGCGTGTGCCACAAGTAAAGGGGTTTATGATTTGAATTTGAAAATATATATTTTTTTGCATGTGCCACACGTTTAACATACAAAGGTGTATACTTAAGAAAGGAGTCCATTTGGAGCGTTCTTAATAAGGACTAAGGATAGGGTCTATAGACTATAGAGTAGTTATTAGGCTATATTAGTAGTTATTATGCTATATTAGTAGGTAAATACAAACATATATAGCTCCAAGCAAAGTAGATATTATGTAGTAAATTAAACATACTTTAAAGTAATAATGGTACAATATAAGATATATGATATATAACTTTATGTCATAACAAATATTATATACTATAAATTATACTGCGAAGTATAACGTATTATAAAAATAAGTCTCTCAATGGGCCTCCTCAAGCTTTTCATAAGATTATGGTAAAATTACATTATTTTAAAAGGTACTTCTTTCATGTAATATTAGAGGGAAAAAAGGAGGGAGAGAGAGAGAGAGAGAGAGAGAGTTTTCAATTTATAAGAAAATGTTAATACTTTTACTAAAGAAAAAAAGGTATCCTTTTCAAGTTACATCCTTCATTATTGGAGGAGGGACTGGAGGGACTCTTGGAGCATCTCCTTCATTATTGGAGGAGGGACTGGAGGAGGGACTCTTGGAGTATCTCCTTCAAATTTTTTTCCCTATAATAGGCTTAAGCCCATTATTGAGTAGCTGTCGGAGGATCTCCTTTAATTTGTGTCTATTGGTAGGCTCTAGTGAATTCTTGAGTAGCTTCCAATCTACTCTTTTCTTCATCAATAGGGTCAAGGCATTGTGCCAGCTTCTTTGGCATCTTATTTCAGTCAATCTCATGGAAGAAGATGATGTTCGCCATGTTGTTTGCCTCAATTCCATGAAGGACAATGATGAAACATTTGAGGCAGTATTATTCTTGCCTAAGCCAATTTACATTGTAACACCCAATCATCCCCCTTTCCTATGCTTCTAGATCTACGTCTACGAGTATTATGGGTGACTCATGTGTTCTAGGATCTCTTCAAGTGTGGCATAATCTAAAGGTTGAAGCCTCTCTAGTTGCATGTGAGTAGCTACTCTCCTCTTGCACATTATTAAGGTTGAATGTATCCATATCGGACACTTAGCAAGTTAAGACTTGCCATGCGTTTCTATCTTTGGGCTAGGCCATATAAGGTTACTTTGCAAGGGTAAATCCTTGTGCATATGTTTCATGCAACACAAGCAATGTCAATAAGGGTTAATTCTATGGATTATCCAAAATTTCTTTACTTGGCACGGGGCCACATGGTGAGATCCCTTACAATAACATTGCAATGTCTATGTAACTCCTCATGAATTAATGTTATCCCTAGGCTCCCCCTAGGTTACATTATGTCTTGGTACATGGGATATGGCCATGAGTGATGTAATGGCTCAAGATCTTAGTAGGTGGGCTTTGAGCTATAGACAGTATCTTGTTCTTCACCCACATCTTCTCCCTCTAGAATTTTGGTCAATATCATGTAGTTCATGGGAGTGGGAAGAGGTGATTGAGGGGGTAGTAGTGGTGGGGGTAAGGGCATGTCTAGGACCCTTAGGAATACTCTATGTGAATGACTTGCGCTTGTCTCTGGGACTGCTCTAAGGCATAACCTGCCCTTTGAGGTGCATTCACGAGCATTGACCTTGATAGTGGTGCTAGTAAAGCCAAAGGTTATCATGGTTTTTTACTGAGTCTCATGCAATGTGCACACTAAGATAATACTTTTTGTAGCAATCTAGGTGTTACATGGGTGTGTGTTGGGGCTGGTGTGATTCCTACTACACCTAAGCTATTCCCCTACTTATTTCCATGGCTAACCTTAGCATTTTGGGGGTAAAACATGTGTAACTATTGGTGTGGGGGTAGGTGGAGGGTAACATATGGATATGGTGTTGTGTGATGCATGCTCTATAAGAGTGGGGTAGATAACTATGAATTGGAGGGTCATATGGATAATATCCCTTAGGGGTAAACCCTAATCTAAATCTTCTTACTCCTAATCCTCCTGATTTAGAAAGGAAGCCTCCAAATTATAATCCTCCAGTATTGAGGCCTATTGTTGTTGTGAAGTTGTTCCTTCCACTCTTAAGCCATATACTCCAAAACTTTCAGCCCCAAAGCCTTTAGCACTTAAGGTGGATGATTAGTGGACCTCTATGTGTTTGGTCTGTGCATGAAAAATCAGGTTCCTCGCCAACTATATACTACTAAGGTTGTCATAATAGATGACAACATGTATGTCAACCTGCAGCCCCAAATCACCAAGTAGCTTTCGCAACCAAGCTACCTCACATGATGCTGCCATTGCAACCACCCTATACTCTACCTCTGTACTCAACAAGGCAATTGTTGGTTGCTTCTTGTTGCTCCATGTCACAGCACCACTCCCAAAAGAGAACATAAATCCACTGGTAGATCTCCTATCTGCGATACTACCAGCCCAATCTGCATCGGTGTATCTAAACACCTGCAACTCTGTACTAGCCTCATAAAAGAGACTATAGTCTAATGTAGACTTCACATAGCACAATGTGTATCTCACACCATCCAAATGTGGCTTCCGAGGGACCTGCATAAATTGACTCTACAATTGAACTATATAATTTAAATCTGGCCTGGTGATCATCATGTAGACCAAGCTACCCACTATCTTCCTATACATAGTGGGGTTCTCCAAAATCTCACCCACAATGTTAAACCTAACATACTACCTTGCACACAAGAGGGAGAGAAAAGAGAAGCGAGACAACATGCAAGGGTCGAGTCCAGAGACTTGTACTTGGCCAACCCTAATGAGTGAAGCCGCTAGGGGCTCACTCCACCTCTTATTGTGTCACCCAAGAAGAGATTCAATGGCTAGGTAGAGAGAAAGAAGGATGGAGCTATGGAAAGCTCAACCTTCACCTCATGCATGCCATATAGATGCAAGAGGGATCTGGTAGAGAGCAAAGAGAGGGGAGAGAAGGAGAGAGGTTAGAGCATCACCATCCCTACACAAGCACACACCAACAATCAAGCATGCAAGCAAGCTAACACAAGCAAGCATACATCCACAAGCTCAAATGAGAGAGAGAGAGAGAGAGAGAGAGAGAGAGAGAGAGAGAGAAGAGGAAAGCTCAAATAAGACTAATGGGATTGTCCCTTTTCATATTTCATAAATGTCTTATATACAAGAGCGCATATTTACAATGGCCGACTGCCATTTACAGTTGGGGACTCAAAACTAGGCTTTCTAGCTCTATGTCCAAGTATTCCTCATCATGACTGACATTACACAAGCCGTAAGCTTGGTCATCCCATGTCTCTTTTACATTAAGCGCTTAGCGCAGTTACAAAAGATGAGTACAATAAGCGTAGCCACACTTGCAAAAGTAATGTTAACCAGAGTGGCTAACATACCTCCATCCCTAATTCAGGTCCATTCTCAGAGTTGGCCGAATCTATCTGTAGTAGATCGAATATGTTCGGATGAAGTCATGGCGTCAGGTTGGAGTAGGGGGGGCTCGATGAAAGACTCGGTAGCTGGTCAAAAATGTTGTCTCCATCATGTCTTCAAAAGTTTGCAGTCTCCAGGTGGGCATCCACATTATGCACTCATAATATCCAAAAATCTGCTTGAGTGTTAGCCCTTTGTTGATGTCAAAGCCCAAGCCTTACGTGCCTTCATGGTAATGGTCCCAATCTGGAAAGGACTCTAGCAACGTGATGATTAGGTGGAAAAATCTGATTGCACGCGATCATGGCGGCTGGGTCTGGGACTTAATCATAGCGGGCAGATGAACTCGTTGAAGCGCTTGATCATTGTGTCTTCAGTACTACAAGGCTGCTGGATTGTCGGAGGAGCGAACCATGGGAAATTGAATTGTAGCTTGGGGTTCTTCTTCTCATCCTTGTGGAATAGATTCCACACCCACCGTTTGCTTATGGGTAGGTAGTCTGGGCTGATGTGGAGTGCTCGGGGCGCCTTGCAGCAGTAGGTTTCCCAAATGAACGATTTAAGAAGAAAAGGGTGCCTCCAGGCTGGCTGCTTACCCATGAGTTTGAACGTGATGGGGCGAGCAGCGTGGGTGGCCGGTAGTATCCTCTGTGCTTTTTGGGTGGATTCTCTCGCCGCCATGGTCGATGTTTGGCCTCAAGGTATGGACATATGACGTTGATGTCCATGCGGTCCATTATGCACATGATGGGGCGTGGCTTGGAGCTGTCGACCGAGTAGGATAGCAACTGCCTAATTGAACTTCATGCGGTCAAGGGGGTGCCGCTAGTTGAGAGGGTTAAGTGGAGGGTCGACCTCCTCGTGCTCTAGTGGTGGCGGCAACAACTGAATATCGCCTTCTTCGAGGGTTGGGTGGGAGGGGTGATGTGTCGGTGACGAGGGTCGAGGGGTTGTCGATGTGGAGGCTCTCGTGGCATGATTTGTGTCAAAGAGGGGTGGGGGTTTGGTTGAGGTGGACGAAATGCAGTGTGCATTCCCAACTGTAATGATAAGGAGGGTGGTGAGGGTGGGGTTGGTGAGGGGGGTGGTGTAGGAAAATCAATGGGGGGAGAAGAGGTTTTGGGAGGGAAGAGTGGTAGTGTGGATGTACCAGATGGGAGTGGGGGTGGTGGTGGTGGCTGGGTGCTGGTACTTGGGTGAGAGGAACGGGGTGGTGGAGGGGGAGGTGGGGGAGATGAGGATGGTGGGGGTGGAGGTGGGAGGCTGCCATGGCCGTTGTCACATCCGTCATGGTGGCTGTTGGGGGAATTATCACCTTCTATTGAGTCAGCTGGTCCTTTGGGATTGGAAAAAGGCTTCAACTGCTGCCGCTTCCTCAAAGGTGAATTCCATTTGGAAGGTGACGTGGGAGTTGTCAAAGTGGCAAATTCCTATGGCTGCCATGACCTCCATTTTCTCATGACATCTTTGGTATAAGATAAGGAGGCCAGCCCCGCTGAATAAGGGGGAAGGACATTAGTGCTGAGGGAGAGGTAGGCTTCATTGAAGACGTGCCATCCCCTATCATGTAGATAGTGCAAGGTGTCTGTCGTTCTTTGGGAGGGGTAGGGGTATGGGCACAAACCTTCCGGAATAGATAGGTCTATAACATCAGCTGGGTTAGATGGAAAGCCAAAGCGAAGGAGGTGACTCCAACTAATCAAAATGGCTTGGAGAGGGTGGGGAGGGATCTCGTAGAAGTCGTGGGGGTGGTTGAATGATATGAGGCCTTGGAAGTAGAAGTGGGGGATGAGGGCGATGCTGGCGATAGGGAGCTTGGTGAGGAGATAGATGTAGGTCCAACGGGAGAGTGGCTCATCCAAAAAGACATTGTGTTGGAGGAGGTTGAGCCTAATGCTCCTGTAATGAAGGTCGATGAGTTGGAAGGGGCTCTGTGGGGGGGAGGGCAAGGACTGGCAGCTCCGTCACTGTGGATGAGGGTGGGATTTGGATCGTCGGGGGATCCACAACGTAGATGTGCCCTCATAAAAACCCTGTATAGTTAGGAGCTTCTTAGGCACCCAAGTCGAAGAAGGCGTGTCTGTGCATATGTTAGTATAGTTAGAAGTGTTAATGCAGTTAGTTTTCGGTGGTGGATCGGCAGCTTGTGTGATTGGGGGGGATGTTGGAGTGGGTTGCTGCCGAGTGTGATGGTGGGGAGGGTGTGAGAGGCACTGATGGGTTGGAAGTGTGAGTGGCCTCTTCTTGAGTGGGATGGATTTGTGGGGGTGTGAAGGTGGAATGAATGTGGGGGGTGTAGGACGACTTCTTGGAATGTGGGAGTAGTGGGTATGGGCTCTTCATCTATCACGAGGATTGTAACTTGGCCAGAGGCCACAGCTGTAAGGTCGCCGTTCGGGCATCCCAATCAATGTTGCATCTATTATGGCCCATCCAACCCTGTCCAAGAAATATTTCCTCACGCATTGTTCCTACAGGCATCAGATAGAATTTCCCTTCCAAGGGATTATTTCCAATGTGGAATAGAAGCACGACTATGCCTAAATAGTGAACATGTTGTGATGCCACTATGGTGACTGTGGCAGGGGTATCTTTTAGTACAGGTTCCTAACCAGCGATTTCAACACCATCAAGTGTCTTGATGCACACAACACTTTCTGGGGTAATCTTAGTGACCAGGAAGGGTCCTAAGCCTCTGAGCTTGAGCTTTTTTTTGTGTGTCTGAATAAGAGGACCATGTCGCCCTCGTTCATTTGTTTGTCTTTAAGCTGGTCATTGAACCATTGTTTGCGCCTTAGCTTCTCAATGATCATGATGTGTACTGCTAAAAGGCGTGTTTCATTGAGCTTTTCAAGCTCAAAAAGGTGATAGCCTAAGACATTTCCAGTGAGCTTCTCTTGTACGACGATGCATAAGGTGGGGACCAAGAACTCCATTGGCATGACCGCTTCAGTACCATAGGTTAAATTGAAGGGGATGGCATTGGTTTGCTGCCTTGTAGAGGAAGTTCTATAAGCCCAAAGTGTGTTTTGTTCCCAATTGTTTGCGGGGCTGGCCTCCACAGTTTTGGTCAGAATGGCACACAAAATTTTGTTCATGCTTTCCTCTTGGCCATTTACTTGTGGGTAATAGGGGGAGGACTTTCTGTGAGTGACAAGGAACTCTTGTAAGAGGAATTGGATTACCTCATTAATGAAATGTGTCCCATTGTCCTTGACGAGTTCAAGGGGGCAACTGAAGCATGTGATGACTAATTTGTAAAGGAATTTGGTAGTCGATTGCACATCAGCTTTACGGGTAGCCTGAGCTTCAACCCAAGCTTCAACCCACTTAGTGCAATAGTCCGTGGCAACAATTATATATCTAGCTTGGGTTCGTAGGGTAGTATGTCCATGCCTCTTGTGACCAGCGCGCGATGCTGAGGTAGAATATCTCATTGGCCATGATTCTAATGAGGCTAAAAGTGATACATGGTGTTATTTTATATCACCCTATGCCTCAAGATTTCACACTTTCCTGCCATATCTACAGACTTCTTAGTCGCTTTATTCCTAAGAAGAAGATAGTAACTCCCTTGGCAGTAAGGGAACATTTGTATCAGGGTATGTCTATAGCCCAGTATCGCCGTCTTATGCGTCTCCCAAGAAGATTTTGACTTCTGGAGCCGAGATGCTCTATGTACATATTACAACCTTTATATAAATAAAGAAATGTTTTGTGGAAAAAAAAAATCCATGTTGTATAAGTGATTGTTTATTATATGACGAATTAATGAAGTAAAATCTATTACTCGGACATATGTCATAGATCTCCAATAAGATTGTTTATCTTGTTTAAGAAATTATTTTTCGGACCTCTTAAGTCTTAGGATCTCGTTGACAAAATCAAAATAAGAATTTAATAATGTATCATTTTTGGCAGAATCATGAGATGAATGAACCATGGCCGTCAGCCGGATCCTCTCACTGATTGAGGAAGAGCTTGACCCCGATGTTCGCAAGGCTCTTCACAGAACTCAGCCCCCAGGACCCTTCAAAGGTGAAGGGGAGAACTTGGGCGAGGCTGTGGAGAAGTGGGTTGAAGCCATGGAGGAATATTTTGATGTCACCGGATACAACGAGAGGAGCAAAATAGCTCTTGCTAGGCTGAAAATTGTGGAAACAGCCAGGGTGGCATGGAGAAACCATTGCAACACCAATCATATGGATAGGAATACCCAGTCCTGGAATGATCTTAAAGCCTATCTAAGGAAAAGATTTTGTCCCTCGGATTTTTAGAAACCAAGATGAATGAATTCTCAGAGCTAAACCAGGGGAGGAAAACCATTGAAGAATATCATCAAGCATTTGCTCTTCTCCTCAAGTACTCACCACTATTAGACGAAGAGCAACTTATGGCCAGGTTCATTCGGGGAATGAACAAACCTAGTCAAGAATGCCAAGCCAGTTTCCATGGCAAAAGCTGTAAGAATGGCGAAGGACTTTGCCAAAGCCTTCATCGTTAAAGTCCTGCCAAAGCTAGCTCCCTCATCCTTCAAGAGATTCCAGACACTGAGAAGTTCTTCCAACCTTCCGCCTCCAAAGAGACACCAAGGTCCCAACCAGAATCTGGAGTCAAGAAGTTTCAATAATGAAGGAAGACCTTTCCCTCGAAGTTCTTTCTCAAGAACTCCGGCTCTTTTAAGAATGCAAAAGAGGGAAGAGCTTCGAAGTGAGAACAGGTGCTTCAGATGTCAGGGGTTTGGGCACCATCTCAAGGATTACCCATCTCCTTCTGTGGGACAAGGAAGCTAGGGTCCCAAAATTCAGAGACAGACTCCTTCGTAGTATCAGCCCAATCAGGGTCCCCCATGCCAAAATTAGGGCAACCCCAGAAGAGTGCCAGCTCAGCCTGCAGCCTCCATGCAAAGCAGTCTCCGAACTCCCTCCCAGAATCGGGGAAACCAAAGAGAGAGAGTTCCACCTCAGACTGCAGTAGCTAGAGCTGTCACTATAGCTGAGGAAGTGGAGGAAGAAAAAGGGTAGATCTATGCCGCAATAGAGCATTAGGGGAATAAAATTTTCAGTCCTCCAGACTCCAGACTCCAGCAGAGTACTAGGGTAAGAAATTTTCAGTCCTCCAGACTCCAGCAGAGTACTAGGGTAAGAAATTCAAGCTTTTGATTCAGGCAGTACTTATTCTTTTATTTCCCCAAGATGTCTACGTAAGCTAGTCTTAAATCAAAAATCAGGGAAACCTATGCAAGTGGAATTGGCCAGTGGAAACCTATGCAAGCAGAATTGGCTAGTGGAAACCTATGCAAGTGGAATTGGCCAGTGGAAAGATTCTTTTCACATACCTTGAGATAAACCTTATTGAGTTTAGTCTAGATGGGAACATAACAGAGTACCAGGGTAAGAAATTCAAGCTTTTGATTGATTCAGGTAGTACTTATTCTTTTATTTCCCTAGGATATCTGCGTAAGTTAGTCCTAAATCAAAAATCAGGGAAACCTATGCAAGTGGAATTGGCTAGTGGAAAGATTCTTTTCACACACCTTGAGACAGACCTTATTGAGTTTAGTCTAGATGGGAACATAACAGAGTGCCAGTTCAGAGTCCTACCCTTGGGAGTCTATGATGGAATCCTTGGAATGGATTGGCTCCATAAGAATCAGGCTGACATTCATTGTCACAAAGGAACCATCTCTTTCCTTGACCTTCATAGGAATAAAGTTTAAGGAACCGGAATTTCTGGATCCCCAATGCTGCAATTAGTTAAAGCTTCTAAATTGTTAAAAGGGCTCAGAAATAGGCAAGCTATTTATGTCGTTAAGATGAATCTAGTAGACATAAAATGCAAGGCTAAAGAACCAGAGTAAGTGAGTATGCATATGTGTTCCCTGAAGAGCTGACTGAGATGCCTCTGTCTCGTGAAGTAGATCATGAGATCAAGTTAACCCCCGAAACTCAGCCAGTAGCCCAGCGTGCATACAAAATGCCAGTCCTTGAAGCCATAGAACTTAAGGAACAATTAAGGCAACTCTTAGAGCAAGGATTCGTTAGACCCAGTGTCTCACCTTGGGGTGCGCTCGTTGTCTTTCAAAAGAAGAAAGATGGAATGTTAAGACTCTGTATTGACTACAGAGGATTGAATCAATTAACAATAAAAAATAAGTATCCTATCCCTAGGATTGATGAACTTCTGGATCGGTTAAGTGGGACCCAAATGTTCACAAAGATAGATCTCAAATCCGGGTACTACCAGATCAGAATCAAGGAACAGGACATCCCGAAGACAACATTCAATACTGGCTATGGGCATTATGAGTTCACAGTCATGCCGTTTGGATTGACTAATACCCCGGCGATGACATTTAATCGTCTTATATAGGATATTCTCAGAGAATACTTGGATGATTTTGTTCTTATCTTCTTTGATGATATCTTGGTATACTTAAAGAATGCTACAAATCATGAAGATCATGTGCACAAGGTCTTGGAAAACCTAAGGAAACACCAACTCTTTGCAAAAAAGAGAAAGTGTTCTTTTTCTGTTGACCAGGTGTGGAATACATGGGATTCATAGTGTCAAAAGATGGGATTTATCTTGCCCTCGCAAAGATCCAAGCAGTCTCGTAGATTGGCCGGAACCCAAGATGGTAAAGGAAGTCAGAGGATTCCTAGGATTAATCAGATGGTATAGGATCTTTATACCTAGGTATGCTTAGATAGCATCCCCTTTAACTAACCTTCTCAAGAAGAGTACCCTTTTTCAATGGACTGCAATGTGTCAGAGTGCCTTTGATAAACTGAAGATAGCCACTAACCTTGTCCTTAAATTACAAGATTTTACCAAACCTTTTGAGGTAGTTACTAATGCCAGTGGGTTTACCTTAGGCGGTGCTCTTATGCAGGAAGGTCATGCAGTGGCCTATGAATCCAGAAAACTCGAAACACATGAGAGAAATTATGCCGTCCATGACTTGGAGTTACTCTCGGTAGTTTATGCTCTGAAGTTGTGGAGACATTATCTTTTGGGACAGAGGTTCACCTTGATGACAGATCAGCAAAGTCTGAAGTGGATCTTCACCCAAAAGGGATCTCAACATGCATCAAAGGAGATGGATGCAAACCCTGCAGGAATTCAATTTTGAAATCAAGTATCGACCAAGGAAAGAAAATGTGGTGGCAGATGCGCTCAACAGAAAAGCCTCCTTGCTTGCAATTACAGTTGTGTCAAATCCATTAATCTGTGAAGCAAGGGAGAAAATCATGCAGGACAAATTATTTGCCCCTATTGCTACCCTTTTGATGATGTAGGAAAGCAAGACTCCTCAGGAAATGAGTCGAGTTCTTGGGTACAAATTGGATGAAGAATGCATGTATTACAATAATCGGCTATGCATTCCCAATGATGAGGGAATAAAGGGAAGGATTCTGAGAGAAGCCCATGATAGCCTGATAGCTGGACATCCACGGTTTATAAAAACCTATATGTCTGTGAAGAAAAGCTTCTTCTAGCCTGGACTAAAAAAGGATGTACTTGATCATGTGCGATAATGCTTAATGTGTCAGAGAGTCAAGGCAGAGAGAGTCAAGATGCCAGGAAAAGTGCAACCTCTAGACATTCCATAGATGAAGTGGGAATGTATCAGTATGGACTTTGTCACTGGATTACCTTCAGTGCAATTAGGTTACAACTCCATTTTTGTGGTAGTTGATAGACTAACCAAAGTTGCCCATCTGATTCCAATGAAAGAAACATATACTGTAATGGATGTTGCCAAAGTTTTCCTTGAAGAGATCTTCAGATTGCATGGCTTACCCAGGAGAATAGTAAAGATCCCAAATTCACATCAAAAATTCTAGACCACATTCTTTGAAGCAGTAGAAACTTTCTTGGATCTCAGCACAGCCTATCACCCCGAAACAGATGGCCAGACTGAAAGAGTGAACCAGGTAATAGAAGATATCCTTCGGTCATGCTGTGGTAGGGAACCCAAGAAGTGGTTAAGCCATTTGCATCTGGTTGAATTTGCTTACAATGCTACTTATCATCGAAGTATTGGGATGAGCCCTTTTAAAGCTTTGTATGGACAAGATTGCCTTACACCGTTGACTTGGTCCGACCCATTGATCAGAGTCAAAATGTCCAGACAAATGCTTGATGACATGGACCAGCAAATGCAATCAATCCATAAAGATATTAAGGCAGCCCAAGATAGGCAAAAGAAGTATGCAGATAAAAAGAGATCAGAGAGAGAGTTTGAAGAATTAGATATGGTCTTCATTCGAGTACGACCAAAAAGAAGTTTCTTATCTTTAGGGAAGTACAATAAACTCTCTCCCACATACTGTGGACCTTATGCTGTTATAAAGAAAGTGGGTGATCTAGCTTATAAACTTCTTTTGCCTCCCCATGTCAAGGTACATAATGTATTCCACGTCAGTTTGCTTAAGAAATATGTACCCAGCCCGAGTCGCGTACTTGATGATGAACAATTGATTTCTCCGACTCAAGGCTAGATGGTACTCCAACCTGAAGAAATCCTTGACGTTCTAGAGAAGGTTCTTAGGAGCAGAGTCCTCAGAGAGTTTTTAGTCAAGTGGAAGTTCTTCCCTTTAGAAGACGCCACTTGGGAGAAAGAAAAAGAGTTGGCAAAATATTACCCCCACTTTGCGGGATGAGGACATCTCGCGTTTTTCAAGTGGGAGAGGATGTAAGATTCCTCCTCAGCACCTGAATAATGAATAAGCTTTTACCTCAATCCCCTGTAATCATTCCCTATTTTTGAATACAAGAAAATATTGTTTCTCCTTATTTTTGCCTAGAGAGAAGAAAAATTCTAGAGAGAGATAATTCAATATTGATATATTTTTAGATATTAAAATTCTCCTAATATCAAAAATATATTTTCCTAAAATAGAAGTTTAAAATAAATTCTCCAAGGTGCATTAGGAATCAATTAAAAATGATATAGGTGACCTTAGCCTAAGGGTTAAGATTTTGAAAAATTTCTGGATTATGACCCAATTAAGGTTCCTATGGGCCAATAAGATTAATCCAAGTGTTGGGATGAGATAAATCCAATGAACAAAATAAAATACCAAAAAATGAGTAAATGCTCACATAATATGAAGAGTTGACTGACTACAAGTTTTATTAGTAAAAAATTAAGAGATATTACTAAAAAAAGAGATATTTTGGAGGAATGATGAATTTTTGACACCTTGGTAATAAGGAGAGGGGGACCTTTGAGGAAGGCGCCTCCTTCACATGTGGGAGGGTTTTTAATTCAAAAAAATTGAGATATTTTTATTTCTCCTCTCCTGGATCAAACTCCATTAAAATGGGAGCTAAACTGGTCCAAATCTTGTCCAAATTCAGCCAAACTAAAGCTGAAAAATTCTAAAACCTAGTTGGACTCAGTTAGTGGCCTCCCTCACCTATAAATAGACCCTCATTCTTTTGTATTCTCATCTGTGAGTTATACCATGCCAATATTACATTAAAATAATCATATTTTCTATTATCCCTTAAAAATCCTCTACTTTTGGAGAGATTGGAGCTTCTCTCTCTCTTCAACAACTCTTGAGGCTTTCTTCTCAACTCACTAAACCAATTGATTGGTTGGAGGCTTCACTTCTAGATAAAGAAGTAAGCTAAACCTAGAGGTAAGAAGGAATTTCATGGTTTTTGTTAATATTCTCAAATGATTTCACTTCTCAATCCCTCTCAAGCTTGAGAAGTTTCTAATTAGTTGTTTTTAATGCAAATCAAGTTTTCTCTAAGAACTTTAATGATTAATCACAAAAAAGTTGATCTTTATGCTTATTTTGAATGCTTTTTATGTATATCTCTCTCTTCCAAAATAATAGTCATTTCTATGGCTAATTCTTTATAAAAAGAATACTTCTCATTGATAAATTCTTAATTCAAAATCAAACTCTAAGCTTGTTAAGCTAGAGGTTAAGAAAATAGTATTTTTATGCTTTTATGTTAGTAAAATTATGGTAAATTTATGATTTAATTCCATAATTTGAATTTAAGTTTAAGGATAGTTCTTCTATCATAATTGTATTACAAAATCTTATTCTTTTCTAGAGAATTAAAAATTATCTGTAATAGCAACGAAGCTATGGTAAATTTTTTAGAAATTAATACATATCTTATTTTTATGCATAATGCTAAAAGAGGACTTCCTACCATATGGATGGGACATCCTATGCTAAAAGAATGATTTTCATCATATTCATGAGAAACTAATTTTTAGTATTTATATATAAAAAATTAATTAAAGAAAAGAGAATTTTTTGGTAATTTTATCTTTATGCAAAAAGAGGAATTCCCATGATAATGGAGATCCATGTAATTAAATGGAAAAAGAGAAATTTTGGTATATTAAAATAATGGATATTTTTTGTAAAAGAGAAATTTTAGATAAATTTATTTTATGCATGAGAAATTTTAAATGATAAAAGAGTGATTCCCATGACATTTGGAATTCAATCATTTAAATGGTAAAAGTAGAATTCTTGGCATATTTGAAATAATGGATATTTTTATTCAATTTAAAGAAAATTTTTAGATAAATTTATTTTATGCATGAGAATTTTTTAAATGATAAAAGAGAAATTCCCATGACATTTGGAATTCAATCATTTAAATGTTAAAAGTGGAATTCTTGGTATAATTAACAAAATGGATATTTGTATTTAATTAAAAGAAGAATTTTTGTGGTATTTCAGTAGAGAAAGACTTAAATTAAATATTGGTGACAAAAGAGGAATTTTCACCATAATTCCACCTAGAGAATTAGGGTTGATAAATTTAATTGGTAGAAGAATATCTTTAGATATTTTATATGGATAAATCACCAAATTGATATTTACCCAAAAATAAATTAAATAGAAGAAGAGTATTTTCATAAAAATTTGATATTCTCATATAAAACCATTTCTTGATCTATCTATTATGGTTAGAACGCAATTCATAAAGTTGGAATTTTCTTACGGTTAGAAGTTTAGTAGATGTTTATCTGAAGAAAATCCTTGGAATCAAAGTTAGAAATAAATCGAATGATTTTGGTTAGACCACGACTGTGAGAGGGACGACCAGTAAACTACTTGTCCATCTCTCGATCTGAATCAAGCAAAAACTTCGTGCAACCAATTCTAGTTCTTAATACAAAGAATAGACTACCGTTGAATTAATCTAGTTTTTCCTTGACCGAAGTCACCAAGAATCTAGTTGGACATTTAGTCAAATGATGGGTAGATTACCTTGAGAGATCAATGATTCTCATTAAGAAAATATAGATTAAGGAAAAAAATATGGTTTTGTGGAATCAATCTCAAACTGGGAATTTTACTTGCATAGAACCTATGTTTTCTTTTAAAGGACTGTTTTATGCCAGAATGCTGGAGGAAGCATTTGGTACATGTTTAACTAAGAAGAGGCTCGTTGCAACAGTTGGTAGGGAGTCGTCGAGGGACGTCGCTCGTGACGGTAAAGCCTGCCGAGTTCTTGACCAGCCTCGGTATGGTTAAAATGGTGCACTTTCGGTATGATGGGCGAGGACCGACGAAGCGGTCCCTGAGTGAAGTGCTAGGACACCTAAGTAGGATCCTAGAGGGTTCTAACCAAGTGATGCTGCACAGGCTCGCGGTTGTTAGGACACCCATGTGTACGTCAAGGAAGATTCGAATGAACTAAAAAGAATGACTTTTGTGAATCGAATTTTGATATTGGATCTCGTTGGTTGACCAGCTGGTCTTCAACGGAGAGTCCAAATGATATATTTTATAAAACAATGGACTCAATATTTGGAGGATTATGATCAGTAATACTATGATTTTCATTGAAAGATTGTTTTAAAGAAAGCCGAATCTGTTATAATGGCAATTTCATATTGGGTGTGTACGTGGTATGCCTACCTTAAATTTAGCTTGAAACATCGGCTAGGGGGCCTAGGAACTCTTTTCCTCGTGGTACCCGAGCAAAACATAACCGATTTTTTATAAAGGAATCCCACCAATACAGTGGTTGGGTGGTTGGCTAACCCATGGGCTGAGGGATTCCTGCAATACAAATAAGTTACGATTAGTTTGTTAGTTAGATTAAAGTCCTAGGAAGACCCTTGTTCTGTGGTGGGAGGGAATCAGCGGCTGTGCCTCGTTAAAGGAGAAAAAAAGCGGTTTGCAATAATATGAAATGCGGGTATTTTTTTATTAATAAGTGGAGTATTTCTCTAGATTAAATGTAAAATTAGTTTTTTGTACTTTAAAAGTAGTCTATGGTGCCGAGTATTTTACAAGTGGTTCCCGAGTAGTTTTCATTACTTGAAAATATATTCTTACTGCTTTAAAGATAATTTGCAGATAATTTGCAATGAGGGTATTTTTCCTTCAAAAGTGGAGTATATCTACACTCATGTTGGATTTAATCTATAAGTAATTTTAATTTGTTGAAGAGTAGTCCACAATACTTGAGAGTTGGAAGTAAAAAACTTTAGAGGTGGTTCTAAAGTAGTTTACAACACTGCAAAATATGAGCTTACAACTTGATAGGTAGTTTGCTACTACGATCTGAATATAGGTGGCTCTCTTCAAATGGTATACATATATGATTAGAAGATTATTGTCCTAATAAGATTGTTTGAAGTACTTAAAAATTAGTTCATGGTACTGAAATAGTAGCTACAATACGAAAAAAATAGTTTATGTGCATGCCAAGGTAGTTTACACTTTGTATCAAATGAATTGACAAAATGACTTCAAATTTCATTCAAAAATGAATACAAATCTTTCTAGAGCTCAAGGGGCATGCTATTGTAAATGTTTTCTCGGACCTCCGGTGACAACTTAAATAGGTTATGCTTACCCTGTATACATTCCATTTCAAACTTAATGGCTCTTACTAGGTGTGAGGGTAAGAGTACAAGAGGTTGATTTGTTGGGATATAGAACATGTCATTTTGATTGTCAACCTGCTCATAATAGTATCCCTTAACCACATATGAGTGTGCCGATACATAGTTACCCCACCCATCTTCACGTGCTCTCATTGCTTTGGACTTTGCCTTAGAGCATTTGAGGATGTAGAAATTGACATTTTTCTCTACAAGGTTGGTGGCAAAGTTCTCTCCTACACATAAAGCATCATGGTGACCTACATACATAGGGTTATTGTCAACCTCTTCATCACTTGAGTCTTCATCTGAATAATCAATGGCTAGGGGAACAATTTGACGATACTCCCAGGCATCTACATATGCTGGATTGCTACATCTTCTCCAACGTTCACTACAACAGAATGAAGGTTTAGTAGCAAAAATAGCATCGCTTTTATGACTAGAAGGGTGCGGAGATGTCGGGTCTATATTGCTCTGCTAAACACACTGCTATTTTTGCTGCAAACGGGTTCACTGCTCAGTAGGCAAAAGTAGCAGCGATTTTGCGTTGCTCAGTAGCGTGGAAGCTACCAGCATGTGTTGGTTGCTACCAGCATACGTTGGTTGCTACCGAGATGCATAGGAAGCTACCAGCTTGCATAGGTAGCTACCGACATTCGTAGGTTGCGGCATGCGTTGGAAACTACCGGCATGTGTTGGAAGCTACTGGCATGCGTTGGTTGCTACCGGTATACGTAGGAAGCTACCAGCATGCGTAGGTTGCTACTACTGGCATGCGTAGGTTACTACTAGGATGCATTGGTTGCTACCGGCATGCGTAGGAAGCTACGAGCATGCATTGGATGCTACTGGCATGCATTGGTGGTTGGCATGCATAGGAAGCTACCGGCATGTCGGTAGGTCATGTCGGTAGGTACCGGCATGCTTAGGTAGCACCCGGCAATGTAATGGGAGCTTTCGGTAGCTACGTGCATGCCTAGGTATCACTTGCCTAATGCATAAGCCTTATGCATAAGGCTCATGCATACTATGCATAAGGTTTATGCATAGCATTCATAGGTTACACGAGGCTACAGGCTACATAAAGCTATGCATAAACCTTATGCATAAGCCGTCACATACATGAGGCATATGTATTAGCCATATGGATAAGCTTAATACATAAGCCTCATGTATGTGGATTATGCATGAGCTTATACAGAAGCCTCATGTATGCGGCTTATGCATGAGGCTTATGCTTAAAACCTCATGCATAAAGCTTATGTACCTGACTTATGCATTAGCCATATGCATAAGATTTATACATAAGACTTGTGCATATGGCTTTATACATGGCTTATGCATATGGCTTTATACATGGCTTATGCATATGGCCTTATGCATACAGCTAATACATAAACCTCATGCATAAGCTTATGTAGTATAAGGCTATACATAGAGGCTTATAGCTTTAATGCATAAGCTTTATACATGAGGCTTATGCATGAAGCTTTATACAAAAGTCTCATGCATAAACCTTATGTATAAGCCTCATGCATGAGGCTTATACATTTGGTAATGCATAATTCATATGCATGAGGTTTATGCATTACCCTTATGTATGAGGCTTATGCATAAGGCTAATGCATAAGCTTTATGCACTAGCCTCATACATGAGGCTAAGGCATATGGCCACCTTTAGAGAGGAGCTATGCTATCCATATAGGGGAGAAAAAATAACAAATCCTAAAACTTACAAACCCTATAACATCTAAAAGCATAAGAGAGGAAACATAAAAGGCAGAGAGATCTCTTACCTTATGAGGCTTGTATATGTGTGGATAACCTACAAAATCAAACAAAATAAAGAAAAAAAGTATTAATAACTCTAATAGAAAGCATATACAAAACCCTAATCTTAATAGAAATCTTATTGAAAGATTTTGCATAACATAGAAAACTTATTGAATCTTTTTTTTCCCTTCTCATTTCCTATGCAAACAAGTTTTCCATTAAAGCTTTCTTGTGAGTATTTTCCTTCTCTTTCCTCTCTTTTAAGTTTTTCTTTTCTTATGTTTTCCTTCTCATTGAAGCTTAAGCCTAACCCTAGCCTTTACATAGAAAACATAATAGAGAGCTTTGATGGAGAGTTGAGCTTTGGAGAACTCTCCATCAAAGCTCTCTATTATGTTTTCTATGTAAAGGCTAGGGTTAGGCTTAAGCTTCAATGAGAAGGAAAACATAAGAAAAGAAAAACTTAAAAGAGAGGAAAGAGAAGGGAAATACTCACAAGAAAGCTTTAATGGAAAACTTGTTTGCATAGGAAATGAAGGAAAACAATAGACATATCTTGCTTAAGCTTGACAAGGATAGGTTAGGAGAGGTAGAAGTGATAGACAACAAGGCAAAAACCTGCAAAAAAAAGAACTCAGAGTATAAGTTTATTGTATTCAAAAGATAAAACTACATGGCGGCAAAAAAGGGATATTTTTACAGTATAGCAACAGTTTTTTGCTGCTATAGACATTGCTGAGTAGCGTTTTTTTTGCTACTAGGCACCGAAATATCGCTACTAGTAGGCAACGATTTTTACTACTAAATGCACTACTTAGTAGTGATGAAAAAGTGTTACGGAGCAGCGATAGATCACTGCTGAGCATTTTGAAAACCCCCAATATTTTCCTTCCAAAAACACTGCTACGCTTCCGATGTGTTGTAACGATTACAACATACATGAATCGCAGAAGCAAGTGAGTTGTCTGCATCTCAAGGCACACTTATTAGTGACCGAGTATCCATTCACACAATGCATTGACCATGAACTTATCACACATATGCAATCCACTTCTTTTCTCTTTGTACATCACTCTCCTTGATTTCCCAAAAGATCATGCAAACTCCTGCGTTATTTGCACCACAAAACTTGTGTCTTAGGAAGGCAACCACATATACTGCCCACTTTAGATGCCACCCATTTGGCTTCAATTGTTCATATGCTAGTGTTCTCTTGATGATCATGCTCGCCCTTTCCATGGCCGCCTGAGTAAAAAAAAATTCCACATTATCTCTACTCTTGTCAGTTGGAAGTACCAACAAAGAAAAAAGGTCACTTTGCTTTGAATTAGGAAGTGGCTCCATCTGACCATATCCAAGGGCTCTTTGGCATAAAGTTTTGTTGCTTGAGCTACCCTACATGTAAGAGCAAGCACTACTGGACAAACAAAGTATCATGGCTCTTTTCATTAGAAATATAGAAGTTTATAGCCTTCTACACTTCATTTGACACCTTGCGAACATATGTGATGTGAACCAAAATAGTGACCTGAGAAGAATACCAATGCATTGATTGTATTTCATTTTGTTCTTTGAATGAATAGTTCTCTGCAAAGTCAATTACAGAGACCACCACGTTGTTTGGAAACTTTAACAAGCAATTTTTAAATTATTGAGCCTGCCATCTGACTCTCAAGTTGTGCTTGGTGGAAAGAGGTAATATGCTTTCGAAACAAGGATATGAAATCCTTGCCTTTCAAATATCTAACTACCAGATCCTTTTGTTTCTTCTTGTTTCCTTCTTCATCACAGTGTCCTCACTCAATGTCTTCAAAGACCTTGATTAAAAGCAACAAATTATCATTGCACACTTCATTAGGACATAGCATAAGCCTACTTGTGCCACAGTCATTACACTCTCCTAGAAAACAAGACTTCTCATGGAGCTCTAAAGATGTTGGCTTTGGACAAAGTACTAACTCCCAAATATCTATGATACTATGATGTGTATGCTGAGCAACTGTACATAAAGTAGGAGCTACCTTTGGACTACACACTAGACACCTACATGTACAAGAAGGGCCATGAAGCCCTAATGATTGATGGCGCATGTGATTGAATGCATGTGAAAACATCATTTACACATGAGAAATACAATAGCAAGTATAACGATCTTTTAGTTTTACACAAAGAAAGGCTTCAGCCCCTCAGAAATTCTCAAAGAGATCTGTAAATGTGGTTGTTGGTCTTGAAATATTTTAAAAAAATCCACCTGCCAGATAAAAATATTTACAATCAGGTATAAGTGCTTCATACTACAGCAAACTACTTTTGAAAGTATTACAAACTACTTTTGAAAGTATTGTAAACTACTTTTGAAAGTACTGTAAACTACTTTTGAATTAGTTATAAACTAGTTGCATTATCTATAAACTACTTTTAAATTAACTACGAACTACTTTTGAAAGTACTATAAACTACTTGCAAAGTGGTTTGGACTACTTATGGTTTGTTCCCAAATTACTCTGAACCACTTCAAAAAGTATAGGCAATTGTTTTATAAAGTACTTTAAGTATCCTAAAAGTTCTTTGTAGACTACTTGTATGGAACTTTGGACTATATTAAAATCATGTAAACTACTTTAGAGAGTGTTTTAGAGTTTTCTAAGACCTCTTTTGTACTTTGGCCTCCTTATATAAAGTAGTTTTTGCAAGTACTCTATACTACAACAGAAATCACGTTGATAATTTCATGGCGCTGTAGACTACTGGCAAAGTATTTTTTCCTGCTTGTAAATACTTTGGACTACTTTAAAATTCCATAAACAACTTAGAATTTGTTTTCACCTAGGGTGAAGTACCTGGGACTTGTGTTGTTGACACAATGATTATTTGTGAAGTATTTCGGAATTGAGCTTTGCTAAAAGATTTTTCTCTAGTAGTTCTTGTATAGAAGTTTGGACTATTTTCAAAGCACTTCAAAACGTGTAACAAACATTTAAAACTTTGGAGTACTTATAACGCAGTTTCTATAAGAACTTTATACTTCAGGTCTCATGTGGATAACTTCAAGGTATTGTGAGCATCATTAAGAGTATTTTACAATACTTTTGGGATAATTATAAAGCTTACAAACTACTTAAAAGTCATTTGCACATTTTTTGAAGTACTTTGGACTTATGCTAAAGTATTGTTACTTACTTTTTAGATACTATAGACTATTATGCAATAGTCCAACTATACTTTTGACCACCTTGAACATGTGGAGATATCACTTAGGCACTTTTTAGCGTTCAAACTACTTTCAATTTTTGATATTTTTGGCTTCTCGGTTGATCCATTTTAGCCAATTCGCTCTAATACCAGCTGAAAGATCCCTGTCCCCTCCACGCAACAAATTCTGGGGTGCTAGCGGGGCAGAAGTAGCACTTCTTACACGAGGCAGGGTCCCTCACTCAGGGCCTCGCCCACGGATATCCGGACAAGAGACTAATCCCTCGGTTCTTCCAAAATCGATGAACCCGGAAAAACTTCCCTCGCCCAGAAAGCATGGACGATTTCTCCAGGATAATTTTACTCTAACGTAGTCAAGAGCCCTAATTAACAAAACTGTTCTGACCGAACGCGTAAGTCCCATAGTCAGATCAAGGAAAAGACTTGCACTTGGATCATGGAGACCAACACTTTTTTCCTCATTGAGAGGCACAACCGTTGATTCTTTTCCATAGAACAATTTTTATCCGGGATTTACTTCATCTATCGTACCATAACAGAATTGAGTCTCTTTTAAGGGATCCATCAGTCTAGCCTAACCCCATCCAGTCCCGTGGGTTAGCCAACCACTCTGGTGATGGGATCCATTTAAGAATTTGGTTAGGTTTTGTCTCAGGTACCAGGGAAAAGAGTTCCGAGGGCCTTAGCCGGAACTAGTCACACCACTTACACACCTAATATGAGATTGCCTTTTTCACAGATTCACTAGTCACACCACTTACACACCCAATATGAGATTGCCTTTTTCACAGATTCAGCTGTCTTTAAAACAATCTTTTAATGAAACTATAGTATCATTGATTATAATCCTCCAAAATTAATCTGGTTGAATCCTAATTTTTAATTTTTCCTTCATCGGTGTACCTATGGCATCATTGGCAACTAGAACGCTCACCACCTATCCACTCAGGGGTCTTTTCGATAGTTCCTAGCTCATAGTACCCGACAATATATTCACTTATAAAAATCAAAATGGAATCTCTGTTGAAGATCAGCAAGATCAACCAACAGATCCATATAAAAGAGCCATGGACTCATCCGTTGTTGAGGACCAGCAAGGTCAATCAACTAGATCCATGCCCGAATTCAGAAAACAACTCTTACTCCTTGTTCCAGTATCTTCCACGACGTACGTGTGGGTATTTTCGGCGACCCAGAGCCCGAGCACCATATGGTCAGCACCCTCTAGGATCCTTTGCAGGTCACCTAGCGCTTTACTCATAGGCCGCTTCCTTGGTCCCTCATCCACCATACCGAAAGCTCACCATTTAAATCGAACCGAGGCTGGTCAACAAGACCTCGGCCGACCTTGCTACGCAAGATGTCCTCCATTGACTCTCCATTAGCTGTTGTAACTTTATCAGTTAGGTCTCCACGACCTCATTCACAAGATGGTTAAAATGCTTCCCCAGCATTCTTGACATAAAACAGTCAATTAAAAACAGGTCACAAATACAATTTCTATAACAAACTCTCGTCTTTCCACATTGTTCCACATCTATTTCATATGTATTCCCATTCTCATCCAATCACATCTTTCTCATCTCATCACATCTTTCCTCATTTATCCTCATCACATCTTTCTCATCCAATCACATCTTTCTCATCTCATCACATCTTTCCTCATTTATCCTCATCACATCTTTCCTCATTTATCCTCATCAGATCTCATCCACTCGCATCTACCCATATCCACATCTCATCACAGCACATTCATTCACATCTGTTCCATTTCACATCACATCACATTTATTCACATCACATATTATCCATTCACATCACATCACATTTATTCACATCACATATTATCCATTCACATCTATAACAATTTACATCACATCCATTTCACATCACAGCTCATTCATTCACATTCGGATTCATATCACATCTCATTCATTCACATCTGGATTCATATCACATTTGGATTCATATCACATCACATTCTATCCACATCACATCACATCATATCTATCCACATCATATCTCATTCATACACATCTCATCTCATTCATCCACATCCATCCAATTGTTCACATGTACGACTACCCACATCTATCCATACATTTATATCTATCACTTCACATCCACATATAATCATGTCACATCACATCTCTTTACAACACATCACATTCTTTCACATACACATCCACATCCATTCTTTCA
This sequence comes from Cibotium barometz, assembly GCF_041138505.1. Lineage (NCBI taxonomy): Eukaryota > Viridiplantae > Streptophyta > Polypodiopsida > Cyatheales > Cibotiaceae > Cibotium > Cibotium barometz. The sequence goes on from NC_141052.1 coordinate 3,997,654, forward strand.
CATACACATCCACATCCATTCTTTCACATCCACATCCATTCTTTCACATACACATCCACATCCATTCTTTCACATACATCCACATCCATTCTTCACATACACATACACATCCACATCCATTCTTTCACATACATCCACATCCATTCTTTCACATACACATCCACATCCATTCTTTCATATACATCCACATCCATTCTTCACATACACATTCACATCCATTCTTTCACATACACAACCACATCCATTCTTTCACATACACATCCATTCTTTCATATATACACATCCACATCCATTCTTTCACATACTCATCCACATCCATTCTTCACATACACATTCACATCCATTCTCACATACACATTCACAACCATTTTCATCACATAAAAATTTACATCCATTCTTCAAATATACATTGACATCCATTCTTCACATACACATTCACATCCATTCTTCACATACACATTCACATCCATTCTTCACATACACATGCACATCCCATCCCCATTCATTCACATCTGTCTGATTCACATGACATCTCATCACATCTATTCACATCACATCTCATTTCTATGCAAGTTCAATTTGATTTTCTTTTGAATATAAGGAGTATTTCTTGAATCACTATCCCCAAAACTTCTTAATCGAATTTTTGAATTTCATACCAGAATTCCTCGAATTCTACAACCTTGACCCACAGATCAATTTGAAGGGTCTCAAACTTAGTTTCAGATTTGGCAGGAGTTTTGAGTATATTTTTCTAAACTGGTCACACCTTCTTTCCTTGAAACTAACAAAAGAGTTTGGTCTTGGTCATAGTCTGATTCAAGGTTCGAGTCGGATAAGATTTTTCTGAACTATCTTTCTCGAAAAGGTTTGATAATTCAGTTACTATTTTACTGAATTTCTTTCTTTGAATATTCACTTAACTGATTTCTAAATTAGATACAAATTCCAATTAGGAATAAATTAATCATTTATTTGAATATTTTGATCTTGATAGATTTCTTGAATTTTCTTTTTACAATCCGTGTGAATATAAAATGATAGAAATTTCTCTCTTAGAGTATTTAATTATTCATTTATCAAATACTCATAGAATTTAAACTTAGAATTTAAGAGAATTCTATATTTGATATAAAAATTCTTTATGCATCTATTTATGCATAAAAAATCAACTTCAATGGGAATAACACTTTTATAAAAAAAATACTTTTATGCATCTATTTATGCATAAAAAAATTTAATAGGAATAACACTTTTAAAATAAAAAGAATTCCTTTATGCATCTTTCTATGCATAAAAATCAAATTTAATAAGAATAACACTTTTGTAATAAAAAAAATTTTCTTTAAAAATCAAATTTAATAAGAATAACACTTTTATAATAAAAAAATTTCATTATGCATCTTTCTATGCATAGAAATCAAATTTAATAAGAATAATACTTTTGTAATAAAAAAATTATTCATCTTTCTATGCATACAAATCAAATTTAATAAGAATAACACTTTTATAATAAAAAAATTCCATTATGCATCTTTCTATGCATAAAATCAAATTTAATAATTAATATCAGTGATATCCATGCATATTCATAGATGAATATGTACATGGCGTAATCAAAATATTTCTTTTAGATGCAAAAATGGTGGGAATCACTCTTTTGGAATAGCATAAAAACAAACTTTCTTTTTCACAAAATTCTAGAAAATTTTGCCATAACCTCCCTTGTATGGCTGACCATTTCTCATTTTTATCATTCTTTTTTTAACTTAAATTAACCCAAATTAGATTTATAGAACTCTAATCTACACAATTTTCTAAATTCAAGAGAGTAAACAATAAGAAGAGTTTAATTAACCACATAGTTAATCTTTCTAGGATTGAGAAAGGTTGGAATGTAAAGTAGAGAAGGGGATGGCCTTTTTATCAAAGGCATAGCATTTGAACATTTGCAAAACATAAAAATAAAGAAAACCATAGATTTTTCATTAAAAATTTGAAGTAAGAAAATTAGCTTACATAGAGCTTGTAAGCTCTCCTTTGGCTTGAGGGATTGGGGGTTCTACTCTTGTTTAAAGCAAGAGTGGCCACCAATTTACTTTGGAAAGGATTAGGCCAAAAATAATTAAATTATTAAAAAATTCAATGTAGATGGCTCAGAGACTAATAATGCATAAACACCATTAAGATTTTACAAAGAGGGAGGCTTCTATTTATAGAAAAAAGTGAGCTTCTAACCAAGCAAACTGATTCTAGAATTTTCCAAATCAGTTTGGTCAATTTTTGACCATTTTTGGGTCAGTTCAGCTTACTTTTTGGATCTAGTTTTGAAAAGGAGAGAGGAGATATGAAAATATCTCATTTTATTGATTGAAAATTGGGGGTAATGATGAGAAAAAGGTGCCTACTTCATGAGGGGAGATCCCCACACTGAGGTGTCAAAATTCAGTTTTTTAATTCTTTTCTTTGGTCCTTAGTCCACTCTTCATCTTATGTGAGCATTTACTTTTTTTGGGAGGGGTTTTCTTTTATTCTTCAATTTATCTCCTCCCTACATTTGGATTAATCTTAATTGGACCATAATCCCAAAATTTTTGAAAATCTGAACTCTTAGGCTAAGGTCCTTTATACCTATTTTTAATTAATTCCAATTGCACATTGGAAAGTTCTTTTTTAAATTTTGTTTCAAGGGAAACCATTTTAGATACTAGGAGGTTTTTTATATCCAAAAATATCTCAATTTTAAATTACCTCCCTCTAGACATTTTCTCTCTCCAGGCCAAAACAAGGTAAAACAGGATCTTTCTTTTATTTCAGAGAGGGGAATAATTATAAGATCAGAAGGGGAGGTTCTTACACTTGCACACCTCAAAAGCTGGAGGGAGGAATCTGACATCGAGGACCAGGCTGAACCAAACCCAGAGGAAAATATCCACACAAGAAATGTGAAACTAGCTCTGTGATGTCCTATTACGTATGTTCCTTCTCTAAGAAGAACTCTGCTCAAAGATTATGCCACGGCTCTCCAAGAACTCAAGGCAAGTTCACTTGGAAGAAGCCAGTCATCCCCCAGATTTCTTCTCCCATAAGTCCGTGTGCGGAAATTAATCCTCATAGTTCATCTCACGGAAGGCATCCTTCATCTTTCGCCTTCCAGATCCGTTCTTCCGAAACTAGGGCCCGGATGTGCCTCCATTGGGTTTAGAAGTCTAGGCACTAAGGTTGATGATGTGGATCATCAGTAAAGCCTCTATAGGCTATGATCACAACTCCCCTAGGCGTGTTAGATGCTAAGGAGCATCTAACATGGTGCCCATCTCTGCGTAATTGCCATTGACAAAATGCTAAGGAGAATCTAACATTCTGGAAGGCTGTAAAATTTTGGGTTTGAGTCGTCAGTTGGATTGGGAATCCAACCCACCGGGCATGCCAAGTGTTGGTTGTGGGGGGCCAGCCTATGCTGCAGTCTAAAACCACAGTAGTTGGGTAGTTGCCCTACCACCACAGAGCCACATGTCAGCACTGCCAATTGTCAAAGCTAGCCGAATGTTAGCTAGAGCACTTTATTACAGAAACAGTGTTTCGTTAACACCCAGTCGACACACCTTATCATCAAGGGAATCACAGTACCAACAGATACTACAAGCAAGTAGTATAAAAGCACACCTTATCATCAAGGGAATCACAGTACCAACAAGGATGTATCATGAACTTTGCAAGGTTGGTTGCCGATTGTATCATATTTTCTCTTTGGAATAAAGCAAGACTATTTTTCTATTTCTCTTTCTATGTATACATAGTTCTGGTTTATGTTCTCTATATATATTTTTGTTCACATACTATGTCAAGTGGATTTATTTGTTAAGTCTTTGGTGTCTATGTTCCTTCGTTAGTTTATCACTCCAGTATTTTTCAGTACTAGCCTGTGGACTATTTCTGTATAGTGTTGGTTTGTATCCGCCTAGTGTATGCTATGCACATAACCAGAGACTCTCAGTAAGTTGCTTGGTGATAAGCAGTCAATTCCCTTGACAAAAATGATATTGGTCCAATCGATCTGTGTATATCTCTTTGGATGTTAGAGGCTCATTTTTCACTAGATCATAGGCCATAAAGTCTATAGCATTTGAAGCAAGCTTTGAATGGCTAGCGAATTGCTTCACTAGATATTTTACATATTCATCAAATAGAGGCCTTCACTTATATTGCAATAGTGCAAGATTGTAGTTGTCCACCACTAGAATGAATTCAACACCAAATTTTAAATAATTCTCAATACCCACATAACCATCAAGGCTACTCTTTGAATTCTTTGCAATCTGACTATCTACCTCTTTCTCAAAAATCTGGACAATAGATTGAGTAGATCATTTGAGGGATGTGAGAATCTAGAGGGATGACTATCAAACCTTGGTTGTTTGCTTTTGCTGCTTCTTCACTTTCTGTAACTTGGTCTCCATCTATTGCACCTTAGTTGATGACTTTTCTTGAGCTAGTACCTCCTTTCTTAAGCCTTTGTTTCTTCTTATTGGATTTTGAAATCTTTGGCATATGATCCTTTACTTTCTTAAAGGATTCAATAAACAATTTGGTCGAGTGCTCATTGCACGAATTTGGTACCTCTTCAAACCAGCCTAATTTCATCATATTTATATCCTTCTCCTTATAAATCATCTCATGCTCGAAAGAAATAAGATCTAATTTGTAATAAGGCCCCCTCTTTCATGACGATCTTCAAGCACGGAACCATTTGCAATTCACTTGTGTCCGCCTTAAAATCCTTGATCACTTCACAATCCTTAAAAGTAGAGTTAAAGCTCTTTGCTTATTAAAAGATGTACGATCTAATTTGTAAGAAGGCCCCTTATTCATGATGATCTTCAAGCACATAATAATTTTCAATTCACTTGTTCCCGCCTTAAATCCTTGATCACTCCACAATCCTTAAAAGTAGAGTTAGATCTCTTTGCATAGAACAAGTGCACATGATCTACCTGAGCCCCATTAACTGAGTAAATATCCAAGTACCGTGACAAAGAATCTTCTCTAGTACCTTTGATAGGGACTGGCTTATTTGAGAATTTTGATCTCTTTATTGTCTGAGACATCTTCATTGCACTCAAATGTAAAATTATTTTAGATAGTAGGCCAAAGTAAATCTCATGCAAACTTGATAATCTTGTATATAGTAATTAATCCAAAATACATGAACAAAATTCAAGTGAGTGAGTACATGTCTCATGCAAATTGTTTGGTCATAAGGTTCTCCCAAAGACATGGATGAAGGAGGGATGACTATTGAGTGAGGCCTATGACCATTTGGCAATAAGGGTCTCCCCAAGCCATAGAGTCTTGGGATCTAATATAGAGACTTGGGGGATCAAAATTGAGGTATAGCTAGATGGTCAGCCTATGACCATCTGGTCATAGGGGTCTCCCCAATCCATAGAGTCTGAGGGTTTAATCTTGTCTTTGCGACGATCACTATTGAGTGAGACCTATACTGTTGAGTGAGACCTATACTGTTTGGCCATTGGGATTTCCTGAAGCCACAAAGTTACTTTTGAGTCTCATCAACCATAGGGTCTCATCAATCATGGAGTCTTGGGAATCATTATTGAGTAAGGCCTATGACCGTTTGGCCGCCATAGGGATCCCCTCAAGCTATGGAGCCTTGGGGATTATTATTATTAAGTGAGGCCTATAATGTTTTAGTCTTTTAGGGGTCTCCCCAAGTGACTGATTGTTTGGCCATTGGTTCTCTACAAGTCATGGATTCATGGAGTCTTGGAGTCCTAGAATATTTGGGGTCATTATTGAATGAGGCTTATAACCGTTCGGCCATAAGGGTCTCCTCAAGCCATGGGGTCTTAAGGATTACTAGTGAATGAGTCCTAGAATTGTTTGGTCATAGTTGAGGTCTCTCAAAGGTATAAAAAAGGGGGAATCCCTAGTGAGTGAGGCTTATGACTATTTAGCCGCCATAGGGTCTCCTCAAGACATTAGAGGCTAGGTGGATCACTAAGACTATTGTACATATGGGTCTACTACCCCAGGGCGGCATGGAGTATTGGGGATCACTATCAAGTTATGCCTAGTATTAGTCCACATTCACTAAGACTAGTGAATGAGGACAAAGACTATTAGACTATTAGACATATGGGTCTACCCAAGGCACGGAGTATTGTTGGGAATCACTATTAAGTGATGCTTATGACCGTTTTGCCATGGGTGGTCTCCTCAAGTCCTAAAGTCTTGGGAATCTCTAGTGAGTGAAGTCTATGACTTATGAATATTTCCAAGGCACGGAATAATGGGGGACTAGTAGTAAGTGAAGCATGTGATCATTTTATCAAAGGGTCTCCTCAAGCAATGGAGTCTTGGAATCTCATCTAGAATGGACTCTTGGGGGATCACTATTGAGAGTGAGGCCTATGACCATTTGGCCCAAGGGTCTCCTTAAACAATGGAGTCTTGGAGTCTCATCTAGCATGGAGACTTAAGGGATCACTATTAACTGAGGCCTATGACCATTTGACCACAAGGGTCTCCTCAAGCAGGGGGATCCCTAGGGGGGGAGGCCTATGATCATTTGGCCATAGGGACTTCCAAAGCCAGGAAGTCTTAGTGTGGGGATGTTTTGCAAAAGGATATGGATGTTAACAATTTTTTGTCCAAATAAAGTAGTCTTGGGGATCACTAGTGTGAGTGAAGCCTATGGCTATTTGGTCATAGGGTCTCCCTAAGCCATGGAGTCTTGGGGATCACTAATGCGTGAGATTCATGATTGTTTGGCTCTATAGGGTCCCCCAAGCCAAGGGGTCTTGGGGATCACTAATTAATGACTGTTTGGCCATAGGGTCCCCCAAGCCATGAAGTCTTGGGAATCACTATTGAGTGAGGCCTATTACCATTTGGCCAAAAGGGTATCCTCAAGCAAGGAGCATAGGGATCATTACTGGGGAAGGCCTATGAACATTTGGCCATAGGGTCCCCCAAAGACATAAATTATTAGGGTCTCATCAAATAAAGAGTCTTGGGGATCACTATTGAATGAGGCCTATGTTATTCAAAGGGCCATAATTGTTAGGAATTATTCTTGCAATGAAAGTATTCTTGGAGGATCACTAGTGAGAGTGAAGCCTTCAACTGTAGTCATTGGTAATCACTAGTAATTAAGGCTTGGGGATATGAAAAAAAGGGATGCTATGAAAAAGGCTATGGATGTTAGCACAATTATTCTTCCAATGAAAGTAGTCTTGGAGATCACGCGAGTGAGTCCTATGTCATTGCTCGGTCATATGATCTCCACAAGCCATGGAGTCTTGGGCTCTCATCAAACTAAGAGTATTGGGGATAACTATTGAATGTGGCCTATGCCGTTTGGCCCATAAGGTCCTTCCAAAGCCATGAAGCCTTAGGGTCTCATCAAACATAAAATATTATGGATCACTAATTTAGGACCATGTTATTCAAAAGGCTATGCTAGCAATTATTCTTGCAATGAATGTAGTTTTCGAGGATCACTAACTGAGTAAGGCCTACGGACAATTTGATATATAGGTATCTCCTTAAGCCATGATCACTATTGAGTGAATCCTATGATTGTTTGTCCACAAGGGTCTCCTCAAGCAAGGAGTATTGGAGGATTAGTAAAAGTGGGAGACCTATGACCCTTTAGCCATAGGGTATCCCAAAGCCATAAAGTCTTAGAGTATCATTAAAAAAAAGTCTTAGGGATCACTATTGAGTGAGGCCTATGTTATTCAAAGGGCCATAATTTTTAGGAGTTATTATTTACACCAACAACAAAAGTACTCTTGGAGGATCACTAGTGAGTGAAGCCTTTGACTGTAGTCTTGGGGGATCACTACTAATTGAGGCTTGGGGATCACTATGAAAAAAATGGATGCTATGCAAAAGGCTATGGATATTGTTCAAAAGGATACGGATGCTAGTATTTATTCTTGAAATGAATGTAGTTATCGAGGTGAGAGTGAGGCCGCACTATGAAAAAAATGGATGCTATGCAAAAGGCTATGGATATTGTTCAAAAGGATATGGATGCTAGTATTTATTCTTGAGATGAATGTAGTTATCGAGGTGAGAGTGAGGCCTAAGGACGATTTAATTATAGGTATCTCCTTAGGCCATGATCATTATTGAGTGAAGCCTATGACTATTTGGCCATAAGGGTCTCCTAAATCAAGGAGTATTAGAGGATCACTAAGTGGGAGGCCTATGACCATTTGGCCATAGGGTCTCTCAAAGCCATAAAGACTTAGGGTCTCATCAAACAAAGATTCTTGGGGATCAATATTGTGAGTGAAAGAACATATTAGGGAGTTCTGGAAAATCCAAATTCCCATTTTGCAAGATCAAATGGGGAGCATGGTAAACCCTTTCCCCTCATGTGACATATTGTTGGTCATTGGAAAGCTCTTGAAGAGTAAGTTCTTAACCCACATTCTTAAAAAACTTTAGAGTTAGTATACTCAAGATACACCAAAAAGTAGATTGAGAAAAAAATTCCCAAAATAATGGGATTCTCCCAAACTCTCTAATATGGTCTTGTGAAGCCTATGTTACTGAAAGGTCCATAATTGTTAGGAACTATTCTTGCAATGAAAGTACTCTTGGAGAATCACTGGTGAGTGAAGCCTTTGACCATAGTCTTGGGGAATCACTAGTAATTGAGGATTGGGGGGGATCACTATGAAAAAAAGGGATGATATGCAAAAGGATAATGTTAGCACAATTATTCTTCCAATGAAAGTATTCTTGCAGATCACTAGTGAGGCAATCCTATGACTGATTGGTCATAGGGTCTCCACAAGACATGGAGTCTTGGGCTCTTATCAAACTAAGAGTATTGGGGATAACTATTGAATGGGGTCTTGTTAAGGCTAAACAAAGCCCCAAACAAATACTACACACAGAAATATGAAATTACACAGAATACGTTTTAAACACTCCCCACAAATCATCATCATCATTTCAGATCACAGAGATAAGAAACAGACTATCTATCTCCATCATAGAACACGGAATCCAACATTACAGCATTACATTATATCAAGAAAATAGACTCTTGAAAGATCAAGTAAACCTACAGAACAGTAAGACAAGTGTATAGATGCTCAGAATTCAGTTTCTAACTCTGCATATTCCCCTATGTGCTCTGAGCAACTTTGGCCCATGTGCTACTTTAGCACTTCCCCCCCTTAATGGTGACTTGACCTATCTTTGAGGCCTAGAGGTCATTTCTAAGAGTGTGGTCCCTCCCCTTGATAAAGACTTGACCTATCTTTGAGGTCTAGAGATCTCTTCTAAGAGTGTAACAATTTTTTGGTTATTTCTTCTACCTTAGCACATCATTGGTGTCAGAGGGTAGGACAAGCACCTTTGGTAGGAAGTAGGATTTTTTTAACAACAAATTTTTCATTTAACAAACTAAGGTGTATAGAAATAAACAAAACCCATAATGAGAGTGTGCTATAATTAAGATGCACTCAAGTATAATTAGACACCAAGATGAACTAACTTGGATACATAAAGAGACTTGAGATAAGTGCAAGTGATATGATTCATTGCTTGAAGTGGCCCCCTTTTATATGAGGAGGTACACCCTCGGTCTTGTATATCAATGTGGGATAAATCCCTTTGCTCATGTGGCTTCATGCTAGGTTTTGCACTTTCTTGGCTTACTCAACCCAATCCCTACCTTTCCTTGTGCTCTTTGGCACCACATTTCTCAACACCTCCCCTTGGTGCCAAATATTTAGGCTACTCAAGGTAGTTGGATGCTATTTACAAAATTTTGTTTGATTTTTTACTTTCTGCATTCCCCTATGTGCTCTGAGCAACTTTGGCCCATGTGCTACTTTAGCACTTCCCCCCCTTAATGGTGACTTGACCTATCTTTGAGGCCTAAAGGTCATTTCTAAGAGTGTGGTCCCTCCCCTTGATAAAGACTTGACCTGGGGTCTAGAGATCTCTTCTAAGAGTGTAACAATTTTTTGGTTATTTCTTCTACCTTAGCTACATCATTGGTGTTAGAGGGTAGGACAAGCACCTTTGGTAGGAAGTAGGATTTTTTAAACAACAAATTTTTCATTTAAGAATTGGGTAGTGGTTGGTAGCTTCTTTGTTTCTTCGTTGATGCTTGATCATGTTTACATTTTATGTAAATGCACTCTTTCTTTGTTTATACACACATATGCTCGCATACTCATTTGGTTTCAATGTTTTTACAAAGGATTTCCTCTTGATTTACTAGCGTGCTCATTTGGCCACTGCTTACAATATATTTGAGAATTTTTTAATGATGGGATGGCGTCCTTGTGACCTGTGTTGGTGTCATTATAGCTCTTGGTGAAGCCTAATGTTGCTGTGGAAGCCCATGCTGCCCAAGGTGGTTTCCATCAATGATGATCTCATTAAGGACATATGAGATTGTTTTTATCTAGGGCATGTGAACACATCCTTAAACAAGGATAATAAGAGGATAAGGTTTAAACCCTTTGCCATACACTTTTTTTAAATTTTAAAGATAATATTTTTTAATTTTACGTGGTTCATGGTGCTCGTTTGCTGGCTATTTTTCAACATGGGCATGTGATGGTGGCAAGCTAATGAAGGGAGATAGCTCTGTTGTTGTGAAGGACAATGATGGGGGAACTGCAGAAGCAAACTCAGTGCAGTAGAATTTGAGGATGATGCAAATGCTTGCAAAGAAAAGGAGAGGGCAGCTTGAAGTTTGAGAGGGCTGTAGGTAGAAAAGCATCTTGCTTGCTAATATGTAATAGAAGAAAGGCACCTTGGTGCTGCAAGCTGGTTGCTGACTGTTGCATGTTGCTCGCGGGCTACTTCTGCAGTACTTTGGAGTCGATGGCTAAGCTTGCTTCTAAAAGAAAAATTCTAAATACTCCATGTATATATTCACCTATGAATATGCATGAAATTCAGTGGTATTAATTATTAAAATTGATTTTATGCATAGGAAGATGCATAAAGGATTTATTTTTATTTCAAAAGTGTTATTCTCATTAAAATTGATTTTATGCATAGGAAGATGCATAAAGGATTTATTTTTATTTCAAAAGTGTTATTATTATTAAATTTGATTTTATGCATAGGAAGATGCATAAAGGATTTATTTTTATTGAAAGATGTGAATGAATGGATGAGATGTGATGTCATGTGAATCGGGATGTAAATGAATGATATGGGATATGAGTGAATGATATGTGATGAAAATGGATGTGAATGTATAAGTGAAGAATGGATGTGAATGTATATGTGAAGAATGGATGTGAATGTATATGTGAAGAATGGATGCGAATGTGTATGCGAAAGAATAGATGTGGTTATGTATGTGAAGAATGGATGTGAATGTATATGTGAAGAATGGATGCGAATGTGTATGTGAAAGAATAGATGTGGTTATGTATGTGAAGAATGGATGTGGATGTATGTGAAAGAATGGATGTGGATGTATGTGAAGAATGGATGTGTATGTGAAGAATGGATGTGGATGTATGTGAAAGAATGGATGTGGATGTGTATGTGAAAGAATGTGATGTGGATATGTATGTGAAAGAATGTGATGTGGATGTGTATGTGAAAGAATGTGATGTGATGTGACATGAATATATGTGGATGTGAAGTGATAGATATGAATATATGAATAAATGTGGGTAATCATACATGTGAACGAATGGATGGATGTGGATGAATGAGATGAGATGTGTATGAATGAGATATGATATGGATAGATGTGATGTGATGTTATGTATGTGATGGGATGGTGATGAGAATGTGATGGATATAAGTGACTGTGATGTGAATCGGGACAGATGTAAATGAATGTGATGTGAGGTGAAATGGATGTGATGTGGATCGGGGTAGATGTGAATGAATGTGATGTGAGGTGAAATGGATGTGTTGTGGATTCGGGTAGTTATGAATGGATGAGATGTGAATGAATGTGATGTGATGAGATGTGGAGATGGGTAGATGCGAGTGGATGAGATCTGATGAGGATAAATGAGGAAAGATGTGATGAGATGAAAATGATGTGATTGGATGAGAATGGGAATACATATGAAATGGATGTGATTTAAATAATGTGGATTGATGTGGAACAATCTGGAAAGACGAGAGTTCGTTATAGAAACTATAATTATGACGTGTGTTTAAATAAGTGTTTTATTTCAAGAATGTTGGGGAAGCATTTTGACCATCTTGTGAATGAGGTCATGTGGGGACCTAATCTGACAAAGTTGCAACAGCTGATGGAGAGTCAATGGAGGATGCCTCGCATAGCAAGGTCTTGACCAACCTCGGTTCAATTTAAAATGGTGAGCTTCCGGTACGGTGGATGAGGGACCAAGGAAGCGGCCTATGAGTGAAGCGCTAGGTGACCTGCGAAGGATCCTAGAGGGTGCTGACCATACGGTGCTCGGGCTCTGGGTCGTCGAAGATACCCACACGTGCATCAGGAAAGATATTGGAACAAGGAGTAAGAGTTGTTTTCTGAATTCGGGCATGGATCTGGTTGATTGACCTTGCTGGTCCTCAACAGATGTGTCCATGGCTCTTTTATATGGATGTGTTGGTTGATCTTGCTGATCTTCAATGGAGATTCCATTTTGATTTTTATAAGTGAAAATATTGCTGGTTACTATGAGCTAGGAACTATTGAAAAGGCCCCTGAGTGGATAGGTGGTGAGTGTTCTAGTTGCCAGTGATGCCATAGGTACATCGATGAAGGAAAAATTAGAAATTAGGATTCAACCGGATATTTTGGAAGTTTATGATCAGTAATACTATGGTTTCATTAAATGATTGTTTTAAAGATAGTTGATTCTGTAAAAAAGGCAATTTTATATTGGGTATATAAGTGGTGTGATTAGTTTTAAGTTTGCATGAATATCCGGCTAGGAGGATTGGGAACTCTTTTCCCTGGTACCCGGGACAAAACCTAACCAAATTCTTAATTGGATCCCATCACTACAGTGGTTGGGTGGTTGGCTAACCCACGAGACTGGATTAGCTGGATTGATGGATCCCTGAAATGAGACTCAATTCTGTTATGGTATGATAGATGAAGTAAATCCCAGATAAAAATTGTTCTATGGAAAACAATCAACGGTTGTGCCTCTCAATGAGGAAAAAAGCATTGGTCTCTATGATCCAAGTGCAGTCTTTTCCTTGATCTGACTATGGGACTTACGGGTTCGGTCAGATCAGTTCAGTTAGTTAAGGCTTTTGACTACGTTAGAGTAAAATTATCCTTGAGAAATCATCCGTGCTTTCCGGGCGAGGGAAGTTTTTCCGGGTTAGGTTTTGGAAGAACCGATGGATTAGTCTCCTGTCTGGATATCCGCGGGCGAGGCCCCGAGTGAGGGACCCTGTCCCGTGCAAACAGTGCTACTTCCGCCTGCTAGCAGCCCTGAATTCGTTGCGCAGTGGGGCAGGGATCTTTCAGCTAGTATAAGAGAAAATTTGGCTAATGTGGAATAACTGTGAAGCCAAAAATGTCAAAAATTTATGAAGTAGCAGTAAAAGGTTATAATTGTGTGATGAAATTCATATAAATTAATATTCAGACTAAAATTCATAAATTAGTAATTGGGTCTTCAGATGGAAGTACCGCAATTGCATGGAATCCCTGACTTGCTTGAGGCCTAGATATGACGATATTTACCTTAAAATTCCAAGGACCGTGACTACCCGTATATACCGAGGGTATAATTGCAGCTCTTTACTAGTAGTATATACGAGTAAATCTAAGACCTTGAAATCATAAGCATAAATGCTATCCAAATGATGAATACGAATGTGGTTGATATGATTTTTAAATTCTGGTTGAGAACTGATGAGTTGATTTGGATTCTGATTGAAAAATGATGATTCCTGAATTTTGGTTGAAAAGTAATAAGCTGAGCAAAACCACAATTAGGATGAATGGGGCGAGTCCCTGCTGTGATGATGCTCGTACTTGGAATGACGTTAATGACTTCAGCAAATCACTATGAGATTAGTGGATTGTGCTGACAGATTGCTACTGTTAACACTTGACCCAGTGGATCAAGTTAAAGGATGTTAAATTTAAAATCTGTATAATTGAAAATTCCCATGGAGGATTGTTCAGATGAAAATTTTGGTTTAATGGACCATTATTGTGTTAAAGATATGAATGTTATCTTATGATATGAAAGAATTATTATCTATTGATGAGTTTTATATAAGGGATCTTTATCCCTGGATTCTGTTGGGATGACCAGACTATAAGGAACCCCAAAATTAGTTGGATCTTAAGGGAAAGAGTTGTCCTCCAGTTGTTGCGAGATGAGGACATCTTGCATTTTTTAAGTGGGGTAGGATGTAAGATTCCTCCCTCCAACTTTTAAGGTGTGCAGGTATAAGAACCTCCCCTTCTGATCTTATAATTATTTCCCTTTCTGAAATAAAAGAAAGATCCCGTTTTATCTTGTTATGGCTTGGAGAGAGAAAATGTCTAGAGGGAGGTAATTTAAAATTGAGATATTTTTGGATATGAAAATCCTCCTAGTGTCTAAAACGATTTCCCCTGAAACAAAAATTCAAAAAGAACTTTCCAATGTGCAATTGGAATTAATTAAAAATAGGTATAAAGGACAACCTAAGGGTCCATATTTTCAATTTTTTTTGAATTATGCTCCAATTAAGGTTCCTATGGACCAATAAGATTAATCCAAATGTAGGGAGGAGATAAATTGAAGAATAAAAGAAAAACCCCCAAAAATGAGTAAATGCTCACATAAGATGAAGAGTTGACTGAGTACAAGGTTTATTAGTTAAAAATTAAGAGATGTTTAGAGAAAATGATGCATTTCTCACACCTCAGTGTGGGGATCTCCCCTCATGAATGAGGCACCTATTTCACATGTGTGAAGGAGTTTTAAACTAAAAAATAATGAGATATTTTCATCTCTCCTCTCTCCTGTTTCAACTAGATCCAAAAAGTAAGCTAAACTGACCTAAAAATGGTCAAAAATTGACCAAACTGATCTGGAAAATTCTAGAATTAGTTTGCTTAGTTAGAGGCTCACTTTTTCCTATAAATAGAAGCCTACCCCTTTTGTAAAAGCTTAATGATGTTTATGCACTGTTACTCTACTCATGCCCTAAGCCATTTACATTGAATTTCTTGATAATTCAATTATTTTTGGCCCAATCCTCTCCAAAGTGAATTGGTGGCCACTCTTGCTTCAAACAAGAGTAGAACCCTCAATCCCTCAAGCCAAAGGAAAGCTTACAACTCCATGTAAGCTAAATTTTCTTACTTTTTTAATTTTAAATCTATGGTTTTCTTGATTTTCTTGTTTTACAGCTGCTTGAATTAAATTCAAATGCTATGCCTTTGAGGAAAAGGCCACCCCCTTCTCTTCTTTACAATTCAGCCTTTCTTAATCCTAGAAAGATTAGTTAAATGGTTAATTAAACTTTTCTTATTGTTTACTCTCTTGAATTTTTAAAATTGAGTAGATTAGAGTCCTATACATCTAGATTGGGTTAATTTAAGTTAAGATTAGTTAAATGGTTAATTAAACTTTTCTTATTGTTTACTCTCTTGAATTTTAAAAATTGAGTAGATTAAAGTCCTATACATCTAGATTGGGTTAATTTAAGTTGAAATTAAAATGATAAAAATGAGAAATGGTCAGCCATACAAAGGAGGTTATGGCAAAATTTTCAAGAATTTTGTGGAAAAGAAAGTTTGTTTTTATGTTATTCCAAAAGAGTAATTTCCCCCATTTGTGCATTCTAAAAGAAATATTCTTATTACTCCATATACATATTCACCTATGAATATGCATGGATATCACTAATATGCATAGAAAGATACATAAAGGATTTATTTTTATTTCAAAAGTGTTATTCTCATTAAATTTGATTTTATGCATAGGAAGATGCATAAAGGATTTATTTTTATTTCAGAAGTGTTATTCTCATTAAAATTGATTTTATGCATAGGAAGATGCATAAAGGATTTTTTTAATTTCAAAAGTGTTATTCTCATTAAAATTGATTTTATGCATAGGAAGATGCATAAAGGATTTATTTTTATTTCAAAAGTGTTATTCTCATTTAATTTGATTTTATGCATAGGAAGATGCATAAAGGATTTATTTTTGTTTTCAAAAGTGTTATTCTCATTAAAGTTGATTTTTATGCATAAATAGATGCATAAAAGGATTTTTATAAAAGTGTTATTCCGACTGAAGTTGATTTTTATGCATATATAGATGCGTAAAGAATCTTTATATCAAAATTAGAATTCTCTTAAATTCTATGTTTAAATCCTATGAATAGATGTAATGAGATGTGATGAGAATCAGATAGGTGTGAATGAATGGATGGATGGATGTGATGTGACTAGAGGTGATGAGGTGGATGTGATGAGATGTGAATAGAGGTGATGAATGGATGGATGGATGTGATGAGATGTGAGGTGAATAGATGTAATGAGATGTGATGATGAGAATTAGATAGGTGTGAATGAATGGATGGATGGATGTGATGTGAATAGAGGTTGTGAATAGAGGTGATGAGATGAGAGATGAATAGAGGTGATGAGATGAGGTTGTGAATGTGATGAGAAGTGATGTGAATCAAATAGATGTGAATGAATGGATGAGATGTGATGTCATATCAATCAGGATGTAAATGAATGATATGGGAATAGAGGTTGTGAATAGAGGTGATGAGATGAGAGATGAATAAATGTGATGAGAGGTGATGTGAATCAGATAGATGTGAATGAATGGATGAGATGTGATGTCATATCAATCAGGATGTAAATGAATGATATGGGAATAGAGGTTGTGAATAGAGGTGATGAGATGAGAGATGAAAAGATGTGATGAGAGGTGATGTGAATCAGATAGATGTGAATGAATGGATGAGATGTGATGTCATATCAATCAGGATGTAAATGAATGATATGGGATATGAGTGGATGATATGTGATGAAAATGGATGTGAATGAATGGATGAGATGTGATGTCATATGAATCAGGATGTAAATGAATGATATGGGATATGAGTGGGTGATATGTGATGAAAATGGATGTGAATGAATGGATGAGATGTGATGTCATATGAATCAGGATGTAAATGAATGATATGGGATATGAGTGGATGATATGTGATGAAAATGGATGTGAATGTATAAGTGAAGAATGGATGTGAATGTATATGTGAAGAATGGATGCGAATGTGTATGCAAAAGAATGGATGTGGTTATGTATGTGAAGAATGGATGTGAATGTATATGTGAAGAATGGATACAAATGTGTATGTGAAAGAATGGATGTGGTTATGTATGCGAAGAATGGATGTGGATGTATGTGAAAGAATGGATGTGGATATGTATGTGAAGAATGGATGTGGATATGTATGTGAAAGAATAGATGTGGATGTATGTGAAAGAATGGATGTGGATATGTATGTGAAAGAATGTGATGTGGATATGTATGTGAAAGAATGTGATGTGGATGTGTATGTGAAAGAATGTGATGTGATGTAAAGAGATGTGATGTTACATGAATATATGTGGATGTGAAGTGATAGTTATGAATATATAAATAGATGTGGGTAATCGTACATGTGAATGATTAGATGGATGTGGATGAATGAGATGAGATGTGTATGAATGAGATATGATGTGATGGGATGGTGATGAGAATGAATGTGATGGATATAAGTGACTGTGATGTAAATCGGGATAGATGTGAATGAATGTGATGGATATAAGTGACTGTGATGTGAATCGGGATAGATGTGAATGAATGTGATGTGAGATGAAATGGATGTAATGTAGATTAGGGTAGTTAATGAATGGATGAGATGTGAATGAATGTGATGTGATGAGATGTAGAGATGGGTAGATGCGAGTGGATGAGATCTGATGAGGATAAATGAGGAAAGATGTGATGAGATGAAAATGATGTGATTGGATGAGAATGGGAATACATATGAAATGGATGTGGTTTAAATAATGTGGATTGATGTGGAACAATGTGGAAAGACGAGAGTTCGTTATAGAAACTGTAATTATGACTTGTTTTTAAATAAGTGTTTTATTTCAAGAATGTTGGGGAAGCATTTTGACCATCTTGTGAATGAGGTCATGGGGACCTAATCTGACAAAGTTGCAACATTCGACGGAGAGTCAATGGAGAATGTCTTGCATAGCAAGGTCGGCTGAGGTCTCGGTTCAATTTAAAATGGTGAGCTTCTGGTACGGTGGATGAGGGACCAAGGAAGCGGCCTATGAGTGAAGCACTAGCGAAGGATCCTAGAGGGTGCTGACCATACGGTGCTCGAGCTCTGGGTCACCGAAGATACTCACACGTGCGTCGAGGAAGATATTGGAACAAGGAGTAAGAGTTGTTTTCTGAATTTGGGCATGGATCTGGTTGATTGACCTTGCTCAACAAATGAGTCTATGCCTCTTTTATATGGATCTGTTGGTTGATCTTGCTGATCTTCAACGGAGATTCCATTTTGATTTTTTTAAGTGAAAATATTGCTGGTTACTAATGAGCTAGGAACTATCGAAAAGGCCTCTGAGTGATGAGCGTTCTAGTTGTTGCCAATGATGCCATAAGTACATTGATGAAGGAAAATTTAAAAATTAAGATTCAACTGGATATTTTGGAAGTTTATGATCAGTGATTCTATGGTTTCATTAAATGATTGTTTTAAAGATAGCTGATTCTGTGAAAAGGCAATGTCATATTGGGTGTGTAAGTGGTGTGAGTAGTTTTAAGTTTGCATAGCTGATTTTGTGAAAAGGCAATTTCATATTGGGTGTGTAAGTGGTGTGAGTAGTTTTAAGTTTGCATATCCGGCTACGGGGCTTGGGAACTCTTTTTCGTGGTACCCGGGATAAAACCTAACCAAATTCTTAATTGGTCAAAACCTAACCAAATTCTTAATTGGATCCCATCATACAGTTGTTGGGCGGTTGGCTAACCCATGAGACTGGTGGATGGGGTAGGCTGGACTGATGGATCTCTAAAATGAGACTCAATTCTATTATGGTACGATAGATGAAGTAAATCCCGGATAAAAATTGTTCTATGAAAAAGAATCAACGACTGTGCCTTTCAATGTGGAAAAAAGCGTTGGTCTCTATGAGTATGGGACTTACGGACTCGGTCAAATCAGTTCAGTTAGTTAAGGCTTTTGACTATGTTAGAGTAAAATTATCCTGGAGGAATTGCCCGTGCTTTCTGGGCGAGAGAAGTTTTTCCAGGTTAGGTTTTGGAAGAACCGATGGATTAGTCTCCTATCCGGATATCCGTGGGCGAGGCCCCGAGTGAGGGACCCTGCCCCGTGCAAGATGTGCTACTTCCATAGCACCCCTAAATTTGTTGCGTGGTGGGGACAGATATCTTTCAGCTGGTATTAGAGCAAATTTGGCTAATGTGGATCAACCGTGAAACCAAAAATGTCAAAAATTTATGAAGTAGCAGTAAAAGGTTATAATTATGTGATGAAATTCATACAAATTGATATTCAGACTAAAATTCATAAATTAGTAATTGGGTCTTCAGATGGAAGTACCACAATTGCATGGAATGCCTAACTTGCTTGAGGCCGAGATATGATGATATTTACCTTAAAATTCCAAGGACCGTGACTACCCGTATATACCGAGGATATAACTACAGCTCTTTACTGGCAGTATATACTAGTAAATCTAAGACCTTGAATATTATAAGCATAAATGCTATCCAGAAGATGAATTCAAATGTGGTTGATATGACTTTTAAATTTTGGTTGAGAGCTGATGAGTTGATTTGGATTTTGATTGAAAAATGATGATTTCTAAATTTTGGTTGAAAAGTAATAAGCTGAGCAAAACCACAATGAGCATGAATGGGACGAGTCCCTACTGTGATAATGTTCGTAAAACTGGAATGACGTTAATGACTTCAGTAAATCACTATGAGATTAGTGAATTGTGCTGACAGATTGCTACTGTTAACACTTGACCCAGTGGATCAAGTTAAGGGATGTCAAATTAAAAATCTCTATAATTGACAATTCCCATGGAGGACTGTTCAGATGGAAATTTCAGTTTAATGGACCATTATTGTGTTAAAGATATGAATCTTATGATCTAAAAGAATTGTTATCTGTTGATGAGTTCTATATAAGGGATCTTTACCCCAGGATTATGTTGGAATGACCAGACTATAAGGAACCCCAGAATCAATTGGATCTTAAGGGAAAGAGTTGTTCTCCAATTTGCGAGATGAGGACATCTCGTGTTTTTTAAGTGGGGTAGGATGTAAGATTCCTCCCTCCAACTTTTAAGGGGTGCACGTATAAGAACCTCCCCTTCTAATCTTTTAATTATTCCCCTCTTTGAAATAAAAGAAAGATCCTGTTTTACCCTGTTTTGGCTTGGAGAGAGAAAATGTCTAGAGGGAGATAATTCAAAATTGAGATATTTTTGGATATGAAAATCCTCCTGGTGTCTAAAATGATTTTCCCTGAAATAAAAATTCAAAAAGAACTTTCTAATGTGCAATTGGAATTAATTAAAAATAGGTATAAAGGACAGCCTAAGGGTCCAGATTTTTTAAAAATTTTGAATTATGCTCCAATTAAGGTTCCTATGGACCAATAAGATCAATCCAAATGTAGGGAGGAGATAAATTGAAGAATAAAAGAAAAACCCCTGAAAATGAGTAAATGCTCACATAAGATGAAGAGTTGATTGAGTACAAGGTTTATTAGTTAAAAATTAAGAGATATTTAGAGGAAATGATGCATTTCTGACACCTTTGTGTGGGGATCTCCCCTCATGAAGGAGGCGCCTATTTTACATGTGTGGAGGAGTTCTAAACTAAAAAATAATGAGATATTTTCATCTCTCCTCTCTCGTGTTTCAACTAGATCCAAAAAGTAAGCTAAACTCACGTACTAAAAATGGTCAAAAATTGACCAAATTGATCTGAAAAATTCTAGAATCAATTTGCTTGGTTGAAGGCTCACTTTTTTCTATAAATAGAAACCTCGCCCTTTTGTAAAAGCTTAATGGTGTTTATGCACTATTACTCTACTCCTGCCCTGAGCCATTTACATTGAATTTCTTGATAATTCAATTGTTTTTGGCCCAATCGTCTCCAAAGTGAATTGGTGGGCCACTCTTGCTTCAAACAAGAGTAGAACCCTCAATCCCTCAAGCCAAAGGAAAGCTTACAACTCCGTGTAAGCTAAATTTTCTTACTTTTTTAATTTTTAATTTATTTTTTTCTTGATTTTCAGTTGCTTGAATTAAATTCAAATGCTATGCCTTTGAGGAAAAGGCCACCCCCTTCTCTTCTTTACAATTCAGTCTTTCTTAATCTTAGAAAGATTAGTTAAATGATTAATTAAACTTTTCTTATTGTTACTCTCTTGAATTCTGAAAATTGAGTAGATTAGAGTCCTATACATCTAGATTGGGTTAATTTAAGTTGAAATTAAAATGATAAAAATGAGAAATGATCAGCCATATAAAGAAGGTTAAGGCAAAATTTTTCAAAATTTTGTGGAAAAGAAAGTTTGTTTTTATGTTATTCCAAAAGAGTAATTCCCCCCGTTTGTGCATTCTAAAAGAAATATTCTAATTACTCCATGTACATATTCACCTATGAATATGCATGGATATCACTGATATTAATTAAATCCTTTATGCATAGAAAGATGCATAAAGGATTTATTTTTATTTCAAAAGTGTTATTCTCATTAAATTTGATTTTATGCATAGAAAGATGCATAAAGGATTTATTTTTATTTCAAAAGTGTTATTCTCATTAAAATTGATTTTTATGCATAGAAAGATGCATAGAGGATTTATTTTTATTTCAAAAAGTATTGTTCTCATTAAAATTGATTTTTATGCATAGAAAGATGCATAAAGGATTTATTTTTATTTCAAAAGTGTTATTCTCATTAAAGTTCATTTTTATGCATAAATAGATGCATAAAAGTATTTTTATAAACACTGAAGTTGATTTTTTATGCATATATAGATGCATAAAGAATCTTTATATCAAAATTAGAATTCTCTTAAATTCTATATTTAAATTCTATGAATAGATGTAATGTGAATGAATGGATGGATGTATGTGATGTGAATAGAGGTGATGAGATGTGAGGTGAATAGATGTAATGAGATGTGATGAGAATCAGATAGGTGTGAATAAATGGATGGATGGATGGATGTGATGTGAATAGAGGTGATGAGATGAGAGATGAATAGATGTGATGAGAGGTGATGTGAATTAGATAGACATGAATGAATAGAGGTGATGAGAGGTGATGTGAATCAAATAGACATGAATGAATGGATAAGATGTGATGTCATGTGAATCTGGATGTAAATGAATGATATGGGATATGAGTGGATGATATGTGATGAAAATGGATGTGAATGTATATGCGAAGAATGGATGCGAATGTGTATGTGAAAGAATGGATGTGGTATGTATGTGAAGAATGGATGTGAATGTATATGTGAAGAATGGATGCGAATGTGTATGTGAAAGAATGGATGTGGTTATGTATGTGAAGAATGGATGTGGATGTATGTGAAAGAATGGATGTGGATATGTATGTGACGAATGGATGTGGATATATGTGAAAGAATGGATGTGGATATGTATGTGAAAAAATGGATGTGGATGTATGTGAAAGAATGGATGTAGATGTGTATGTGAAAGAATGGGATGTGGATGTGTATGTGAAAGAATGGGATGTGGATGTGTATGTGAAAGAATGGGATGTGGATGTGTATGTGAAAGCAATTTCATATTGGGTGTGTAAGTGGTGTGACTAGTTTTAAGTTTGCATGAATATCCGGCTACTAGGGGGCCTGGGAACTTTTTTCCTTGGTACTCGGGACAAAACCTAACCAAATTTTTAATTGGATTCCATCACTTCAGTGGTTGGGCGGTTTGCTAACCCACGGGACTAGATGGGGTCAGGCTGGATTGATGGATCCCTAAAATGAGACTCAATTCTGTTATGGTACGATAGATGAAGTAAATCCCGGATAAAAATTGTTCTATGGAAAAGAATCAAGGGCTGTGCCTCTCAATAAGGAAAAAAGCATTGGTCTCTATGATCCAAGTGCAATCTTTTTCTTGATCTGACTATGGGACTTACGGGTTTGATCAGATCAGTTCAGTTACTTAAGGCTTTTGACTAAGAGTAAAAATATCCTGGAGGAATCGCTTGTGCTTTTCGGGCGAGAGAAGTTTTTCTGGGTTAGGTTTTGGAAGAACTGATGGATTAGTCTCCTGTCCTAAATAACCGTGGACGAGGCCCCAAGTGAGGGACCCTGCCTCGTGCAAGAAGTGCTACTTCCGATGCTAGCACCCCTGAATTCGTTGCGCGGTGGGGACATGGATATTTCAGCTGGTATCAGAGCAAATTTGGCTAATGTGGATCAACCGTGAAGCCAAAAATGTCAAAAATTTATGAAGTAGCAGTAAAAGGTCGTAATTGTGTGCTAAAATTCATACAAATTGATATTTAGACTGAAATTCATAAATTAGTAATTGGGTCTTCAGATGGAAGTACCGCAATTGCATAGAATGCTTGACTTGCCCTCAGCCATTTACATTGAATTTTTTGATAATTCAATTGTTTTTGGCCCAATTGGTGGCCACTCTTGCTTCAAACAAGAGTAGAACCCTCAATCCCTCAAGCTAAAGGAAAGCTTACAACTCCATGTAAGCTAAATTTTCTTACTTTTTTAATTTTAAATCTATGGTTTTCTTGATTTTCTTGTTTTACAGTTGCTTGAATTAAATTCAAATGCTATGCGTTTGAGGAAAAGGCCACCCCCTCTCTTCTTTACAATTCAGCCTTTCTTAATCCTAGAAAGATTAGTTAAATGATTAATTAAACTTTTCTTATTGTTACTCTCTTGAATTCTGAAAATTGAGTAGATTAGAGTCCTATACATCTAGATTGGGTTAATTTAAGTTGAAATTAGAATGATAAAAATGAGAAATAGTCAGCCATACAAAGGAGGTTATGGTAAAATTTTCCAAAATTTTGGGGAAAAGAAAGTTTGTTTTTATGTTATTCCAAAAGAGTAATTTCTCGCATTTGTGCATTCTAAAAGAAATATTCTAATTACTCCATGTACATATTCACCTATGAATATGCATGGATATCAGTGATATTAATTAAATCCTTTATGCATAGAAAGATGCATAAAGGATTTATTTTTATTTCAAAAGTGTTATTCTCATTAAATTTGATTTTATGCATAGAAAGATGCATAAAGGATTTATTTTTATTTCAAAAGTGTTACTCATTAAAATTGATTTTATGGATAGAAAGATGCATAAAGGATTTATTTTTATTTCAAAAGTGTTATTCTCATTAAAATTGATTTTATGCATAGAAAGATGCATAAAGGATTTATTTTTATTTCAAAAGTGTTATTCTCATTAAAATTGATTTTATGCATAGAAAGATGCATAAAAGAATTTATTTTTATTTCAAAAGTGTTATTCTCAATAAAAGTGATTTTATGCATAGAAAGATGCGTAAAGGATTTATTTTTATTTCAAAAAGTGTTATTCTCATTAAAATTGATTTTTATGCATAGAAAGATGCATAAAGGATTTTTTTAATTTTAAAAGTGTTATTCTCATTAAAGTTGATTTTTATGCATAAATAGATACATAAAAGGATTTTTATAAAAGTGTTATTCCCACTGAAGTTGATTTTTATGCATATATAAATGCGTAAAGAATCTTTATATCAAAATTAGAATTCTCTTAAATTCTATGTTTAAATTCTATGAATAGATATAATGAGATACGACGAGAATCAGATAGGTGTGAATGAATGGATTGATGGATGTGATGTGAATAGAGGTGATGAGATGTGAGGTGAATAGATGTAATGAGATGTGATGAGAATCAGATAGGTGTGAATGAATGGAGGGATGGATGTGATGTGAATAGAGGTGATGAGATGAGAGATGAATAGATGTGATGAGAGGTGATGTGAATCAGATAGATGTGAATGAATGGATGAGATGTGATGTCATGTGTGAATCCGGATGTAAATGAATGATATGGGTGAATCAGGATGTAAATGAATGATATGGGATATGAGTGGATGATATGTGATGAAAAGGGATGTGAATGTATAAGTGAAGAATGGATGTGAATGTGTATGTGAAGAATGGATGCGAATGTATATGTGAAGAATGGATGCGAATGTGTATGTGAAAGAATGGATGTGGTTATGTATGTGAAGAATATGTGAATGTATATGTGAAGAATGGATGCGAATGTGTATGTGAAAGAATGAATGTGGTTATGTATGTGAAGAATATGTGAATGTATATGTGAAGAATGGATGCGAATGTGTATGTGAAAGAATGGATGTGGAAATGTATATGTGAAGAATGGATGCGAATGTGTATGTGAAAGAATGGATGCGAATGTGTATGTGAAAGAATGGATGTGGTTATGTATGTGAAGAATGGATGTGGAAATTTTTAATTAATAAACCTTGTACTCACTCAACTCTTCCTCTTATGTGAGCATTTACTCATTTTCGGGGGTTTTCTTTTATTCTTCAATTTATCTCCTCCCTACATTTGGATTAATCTTATTGGTCCATAGGAACCTTAATTGGAGCATAATTCAAAAAATTCTGAAAATCTGGACCCTTAGGCTAAGGTCCTTTATACCTATTTTTAATTTTGGAAAGTTCTTTTTGAAATTTTGTTTCAGGGGAAATCATTTTAGACACTAGGAGGATTTTCATATCCAAAAATATCTCAATTTTGAATTACCTTCCTCTAGACATTTTCTCTCTCCAGGCCAAAACAGGGTAGAACACGATCTTTCTTTTATTTCAGAGAGGGAATAATTATAAGATCAGAAGTGGATGTTCTTATACCTACACACCTTAAAAGTTGGAGGGAGGAATCTTACATCCTACCCCACTTAAAAAACGCGAGATGTCCTCATCTCGCAACGCGAGGATAACTCTTTTCCTTAAGATCCAACTAATTCTGGGGTTCCTTATAGTCTGGTCATCCCAACAGAATCCTGGGATAAAAATCCCTTATATAGAACTCATCAACACATAACAATTCTTTCAGATCATAAGATTCATATCTTTAACACAATAATGGTCCATCTGACAATCCTCCATGGGAAATTTCAATCATACAGATTTTTAATTTGACATCCCTTAACTTTCCCTTAACTTGATCCACTGGGTCAAGTGTTAACAGTAGCAATCTGTCAGCACAATCCACTAATCTCATAGTGATTTGATGAAGTCATTAACGTCATTCTAGTTACGAACATCATCACAGTAGGGACTCGCCCCATTCATCCTCATTGTGGTTTTGCTCAGCTTGTTACTTTCAACCAAAATTCAAGAATCATCATTTTTTAATCAGAATCCAAATCAACTCATCAGTTCTCAACCAAAATTTAAAAATCATATCAACCACATTAGAATTCATCATCTGGATAGCATTTATGCTTATAATTTCAAGGTCTTAGATTTACTCGTATACTACCAGTAAAGAGCTACAGTTATACCCTCTGTATATACGGGTAGTCACGGTCCTTGGAATTCTAAGGTAAATATCATCATATCTAGGCCTCAAGCAAGTCAGGGATTCCATGCAATTGCGGTACTTCTATCTGAAGACCCAATTACTAATTTATGAATTTCAGTGTGAATATCAATTTGTATGAACTTCATCACACAATTACAACCTTTTACTGCTACTTCATAAATTTTTGACATTTTGGCTTCACAGTTGATCCACATTAGCCAAATTTGCTCTAATACGAGCTGAAAGATCCCTGTCCCCACCGCGCAACGAATTTAGGGGTGCTAGCTAGAAGTAGCACTTCTTGCGCGGGGCAGGTCCCTCACTTGAGGTTGTGCCCCACGAATATCCGGACAGGAGACTAATCCATCGGTTCTTCCAAAACCTAACTGAAAAAACTTCCCTCGCTCGAAAAGCACGGGCGATTCCTTGAGGATAATTTTACTCTAACGTAATCAAAAGCCTTAACTAATTGAACTGATTTGACCGAATCGGTAAGTCCCATAGTCAAATCAAGGAAAAGATTGCACTTGGATCATAGAGACCAACGCTTTTTTCCTCATTCAGAGGCACAGCTGTTGATTCTTTTCCATAGAACAATTTTTATCTAGGATTTACTTCATCTATCGTACCATAACAGAATTGAGTCTCATTTTAGGGATCCATCAATCCAGCCTAACCCCATCTACTAGTCCTGTGGGTTAGCAAAGTGCCCAACCACTGTAGTAGTGATGGGATCCAATTAGGAATTTGGTTAGGTTTTGTCCTGGGTACCAGGAAAAAGAGTTCCCATGTCCCCTAGTCGGATATTCTTGCAAACTTAAAACTAGTCACACCACTTACACACCCAATATGAAATTGCCTCTTTCATAGAATCAGCTGTCTTTAAAACAATCATTTAATGAAACCATAGTATCACTGATCATAAACTTCCAAAATATCCGGTTGAATCCTAATTTCCAATTTTTCCTTCATCGGTGTACCTATCCCAGAACGCTCACCCCCTGTCCACTCAGGGGCCTTTTTAATAGTTCCTAGCTCATAGTAACAGACAATATTTTCACTTATAAAAATCAAAATGGAATCTCCGTTGAAGATCAGCAAGATCAACCAACACATCCATATAAAAGAGCCATGGACTCATCCATTTTGAGGACCAGCAAGGTCAATCAGCCAGATCCATACCCGAATTTAGAAAACAACTCTTACTCCTTGTTCTAATATCTTCCCTGACGCACGTCAGGGTACCTTCAGCGACCCCCCAGAGCCCGAGCACCATATGGTTAGCACCCTCTAGGATCATTCGTAGGTCACCTAGCGCTTCACTCATAGGGCACTTCCTTGGTCCCTCATCCACCGTACCGGAAGCTCACCATTTTAAATCAAACCGAGGCTGATCAAGACCTCGGCCAACCTTGCTATATGCAAGACGTCCTCCATTGACTCTCCGTCAGCAGAGTTGTTGCAACTTTGTCAGATTAGGTCCCCACGACCTCATTCACAAGACGATCAAAATGCTTTCCCAGCATTCTTGACATAAAACACTTATTTAAAAACATGTCATAATTACAGTTTCTATTAAACGAACTCTCGTCTTTCCACATTGCTTCACATCAATCCACATTATTTAAATCACATCCATTTCATATGTATTCCCATTCTCATCCAATCACATCATTTTCATCTCATCACATCTTTCCTCATTTATCCTCATCAAATCTCATCCACTCGCATCTACCCATCTGCACATCTACCCATCTGCACATCTCATCACATCACATTCATTCACATCTCATCCATTCATAACTACCCAAATCCACATCACATCCATTTCACCTCACATCACATTCATTCACATCCATTTCATATGTATTCCCATTCTCATCCAATCATATCATTTTCATCTCATCACATCTTTCCTCACTTATCCTCATCAGATCTCATCCACTCGCATCTACCCATTTGCACATCTCATCTCATCACATTCATTCACATCTCATCCATTCATAACTACCCAGATTCACATCACATCCATTTCACCTCACATCACATTCATTCACATCTATCCCGATTCACATCACAGTCATTCACATCTATCCCAATTCACATCTATCCCAATTCACATCTATCCCAATTCACATCACAATCACTTATATCCATCACATTCATTCTCATCACCATCCCATCACATACATAACATCACATCACATCTATCCACATCATATCTCATTCATACACATCTCATCTCATTCATACACATCTCATCTCATTCATCCACATCCATCCAATCGTGCACATGTACGATTACCTACATCTATTCATATATTCATATCTATCACTTCACATCCACATATATTCACATATATTCATGTCACATCACATTCTTTCACATCCACATATATTCATGTCACATCACATCACATTCTTTCACATACACATCCACATCACATTCTTTTGCATACATATCCACATCACATTCTTTCACATACACATCTATATCCATTCTTTCACATACATATCCACATCCATTCTTTCACATACATCCACATCCATTCTTTCACATACATATCCACATCCATTCTTTCACATACATCCACATCCATTCTTCACATACATATAGAGGAAATGATGCATTTCTGACACCTCAGTGTGGGGATCTCCCCTCATGAAGGAGGCGCCTATTTCACATGTGTGGAGGAGTTTTAAACTAAAAAATAATGAGATATTTTCATCTCTCCTGTTTCAACTAAATCCAAAAAGTAAGCTAAACTGACCTAAAAATGGTCAAAAATTGACCAAACTAATCTGAAAAATTCTAGAATCGGTTTGCTTGGTTAGAGGCTCACTTTTTCCTATAAATAGAAGCCTCACCCTTTTGTAAAAGCTTAATGGTGTTTATGCACTGTTACTCTACTCTTTCCCTAAGCTATTTACATTGATAATTCAATTGTTTTTGGCCCAATCCTCTCCAAAGTGAATTGGTGGCCACTCTTGCTTCAAACAAGAGTAGAACCCTCAATTCCTCAATCCAAAGGAAAGCTTACAACTCCATGTAAGCTAAATTTTCTTACTTTTTTAATTTTAAATCTATGGTTTTCTTGATTTTCTTGTTTTACATTGCTTGAATTAAATTCAAATGCTATGCCTTTGAGAAAAAGGCCACCCCCTTGTCTTCTTCACAATTCAGCCTTTCTTGATCCTAGAAAGATTAGTTAAATGATTAATTAAACTTTTCTTATTATTTAGTCTCTTGAATTCTGAAGAATGAGTAGATTAGAGTCCTATACATCCAGATTGGGTTAATTTAAGTTGAAATTAGAATGATAAAATGAGAAATGGTCAGCCATACAAAGGAGGTTATGGCAAAATTTTCTAAAATTTTGTGGAAAAGAAAGTTTGTTTTTATGTTATTCTAAAAGAGTAATTCCCCCATTTGTGCATTCTAAAAGAAATATTCTAATTACTCCATGTACATATTCACCAATGAATATGCATGGATATCATTGATATTAATTAAATCCTTTATGCATAGAAAGATACATAAAGGATTTATTTTTATTTCAAAAGTGTTATTCTCATTAAATTTAATTTTATGCATAGAAAGATGCATAAAGGATTTATTTTTATTTCAAAAGTGTTATCCTCATTAAAATTGATTTTATGGATTGAAAGATGTATAAAGGATTTATTTTTATTTCAAAAGTGTTATTCTCATTAAAATTGATTTTATGCATAGAAAGATGCATAAAGGATTTATTTTTATTTCAAAAAGTGTTATTCTCATTAAAATTGATTTTATGCATAGAAAGATGCATAAAGGATTTATTTTTATTTCAAAAGTGTTATTCTCATTAAAGTTGATTTTTATGCATAGATAGATGCATAAAAGGATTTTTTATAAAAGTGTTATTCCCACTCAAGTTGATTTTTATGCATATATAGATGCAAGGTCAGCCGAGGTCTTGACCAGCCTCGGTTTGATTTAAAATGGTGAGATTCCGGTATGGTGGATGAGGGCCCAAGGAAGCGGCCTATGAGTGAAGTGCTAAGTGACCTGCGAAGGATCCTAGAGGGTGCTGACCATACGGTGCTCGCCGAAGATACCCACACGTGCGTCGGGGAAGATATTGGAACAAGGAGTAAGAGTTGTTTTCTAAATTCGGGCATGGATCTGGTTGATTGACCTTGCTGGTCCTCACGGATGAGTCCATGGCTATTTTATATGGATCTGTTGGTTGATCGTGCTGATCTTTAATGGAGATTCCATTTTGATTTTTTTATAAGTGAAAATATTACCGGTTACTATGAGCTAGGAACTATCGAAAAGGCCCCTGAGTGGACAGGTGGTGAGCGTTCTGGTTGCCAATGATGGCATAGCTACACCGATGAAAGAAAATTTAGAAATTAGGATTCAACCCAATATTTTGGAAGTTTATGATCTGTGATACTATAGTTTTATTAAATGATTAATTTAAAGACAGCTGATTCTGTGAAAAAGGCAATTTCATATTGGGTGTGTAAGTGGTGAGACTAGTTTTAAGTTTGCATGAGTATCTGGCTAGGGGACCTGGGAACTCTTTTGCCTGGTACCTGGGACAAAACCTAACCAAATTCTTAATTGGATCCCATCACACAGTGGTTGGGCGGTTGGCTAACCCATGAGACTGGATGGGGTTAGGTTGGACTGATGGATCCCTAAAATGAGACTCAATTATATTATGGTACGATAGATGAAGTAAATCCCGGATAAAAATTATTCTATGGAAAAGAATCAATGGCTGTGCCTCTCAATGAGGGAAAAAGCATTGGTCTCTATGATCCAAGTGTAATCTTTTCCTTGGTTTGACTATGGGACTTATGGGTTTGGTCAGATCAGTTCAGTTAGTTTAAGGCTTTTGACTACATTAGAGTAAAATTATCCTCGAGGAATTGCCCATGCTTTTCGGGCGAGGGAAGTTTTTCTGGATTAGGTTTTAGAAGAACTGATGGATTAATCTCCTGTCCGAATATCCGTGGGCGAGGCCCCGAGTGAGGGACGACCCTACCCCGTGCAAGAAGTGCTACTTCCGCTGCTAGCACCCCTGAATTCGTTGCATGGTGGGGATAGAGATCTTTCACTATCTTTTACTTATGCTCTTTAGCACCATATTTCTCAAAAGCATCATCCATAAACATTTAGGAGATCTTCTTGACCCAACAAGCGTACGCTCGTTCCTTCACCAGTGTATGCTCATTCCTTCAGAAGAGTATGCATGTTCCTTCACAAGCGTATGCCCGTTCCTTTACAAGCAAACGCATGTACCATCTGCCCAACCACATCCATGACTTTCTCAAAGTTTACATTTGTACCTTCCATAAGATTACATCCGTGCCTTTCATTAGCATACATCCATGCCTTCCATAAGCATACGTCTATGCCTTCCATAAGCAAATGCCCGTTCCTTGCTTAGCCACATTCGTGTCTTTTAGAAAAAAACGCCTGTTCCTTCTACAAGAGAATGCCCATTCTTTAACAAGTGTACGGCCGTACCTTCACCAAAAAAAAAACATTGTTGAGAGGGGGATTTGGCACTTCCACTTCCCACATTCATGCATTTACAATCAAGGAAATTGGTGTGAAACAACGAGCTCTGTTTGACGATGTTGACTCTTCTGATGCTCCCTTGCTTCTTGTAACATCAAACCCTTTGGTCAACAGAGAGTGGAGCCAAATGGTGTTAGTCCTTGATAGGACTAGTGAGAGCGAGGAGCATCCTAGCATGGGACGCACTACCCTTGACCTAGAGACAAGAGGATTGGTGGCCCAGTGCATGGAGAGACAGCCTACCTTAGAGCAAAACCCAGATTCCCCCACGCATTCGCAAAGAAGTCTTTCTTTAAGACTCAAAAACTTTATCCTGGGAAGCACACAATCATACGGGCCACATCCCCAGGGATAGAGGCATGGAACGCCAATGTGGAACAGATCCCACACTGCCACTAGACCATAGACCAGAGATAGGATAGAGTGAAATTAACCCAAGCAAGACTATTCCACTAGTCTAGGGGGCCATGCCAACCCCACTGAAATGGTTGACTCATACCAAGACTATATGCCTATTCCTAACCTAGGTCAAGAGACCTCTCCCCAAGGCCCAGAAACGTCCTACCAAAGCTCTCAAATCATTTTGTTTGTGGTAACAATCACGTGCCATATGACCAAGCTTTCCATAGTAATGGCATTCCACATTTTGCATAGATGCTTGTTGGCCTTGCCAATGTCCTCTTCCATGAGGATTACCTCTACCTCTCTGAGGTGTATATCCACGACCACCTCTGGCACCATATGTAGGCCGAAAAATTCTGTTGTGGCGGTGACCCATCCTGCCATCCATGACCATAACCATGACCTCGTGATGCAAATCTCCCCCTGCCTCTAAATCCCCTTTGTGAATAGAAAGCCTGATTTTTGCCATTATCATCATGGGGCTAGTAGATGCATCATGAAAAGAGTCACTGAGTTTGATTTCCTCAATAAGCAAGAGTGAAACCAACTCATCAAAATCTGGTAAACTTGTACTCTAAACAGAAATAGATGTATCAAAAGACTTGTACTCCTTGCCAAGTCCACACAAGGCAATGTCTACCAAATCATCATCATCAGGCATGGGGGCATTGATAGTTGCCAATGCATCTGCATACTTCTTTATCTCTTGAACATAATCATGGATCCTCCTTCCTTTTCGCTTCACATTATGAATCTGTTGTCTCAATTGAGACTTACAAGCACTAGTATCTGTATCAAACAGCTTTACCAATGTATCCCATGCACCCTTGGGATTCTCAGCATCATGTATATGTATGAGTATAGCATCCGAGAAACATATAGACAAGTAATGCAAAACTTTGTATGCTCTCTCTGACCATTGAGCTACAACCTGTTGTTGTGTAGGTTTTCGGGGTAGTTCTGGCTCTAGCTTTGCACCTGTAACAAGGTTCCAAAATCTTTTTCCCTTCAGAAAGTTTTTAATCCTGTACTTCCATGCCTGGAAGTTCTTTCTATCCAACTTCTCACCCACAATTTATACTGGGTTGTTTGACATATTTGCTCAATATAAATGCACCTTTTGCACATATCCAATTCTGTAAATGAGACTTCCTCAGCTCAACCACACTCTAATAAGTGTTTCAGATACTCCAAAGTTCTCAACGAACTTCACTGTTGATGTAGAAAATCAAACTGATTACATTCAAATTGAACTGGCATACACAGTCTAAAGTATCCTATTATGGCACGCTTTCCAAGGCTTCAAATTGCAATCTAATGGCTCAGTCAAGTGTGGATAACTTGCATTGACACCTAAACAAGCTTAATGATGCATATCAACACCAACCAAGGTGCGTACATACCAAAAATATCAAATCTTCTTCTCTGTTTTGAGAAAAACAAGAAAAACCAGTAAAACCAGTAGGAAAAGTGCTCTAATTCCTTTGATTTTTGTCCAAATTGAGAGACCAGGCATTCTGATTAGCTTAGCAATGATGTCTACTAACTCCATGTAAAAGGAATTAGACCATGCAAGAAATCACGTCCCTCTACATGCTAATATAAGCACCACATGTATGTCCAAAGTCACAAGTCATGAGCCTTCGAATGACAATAGGGAGGAACCATTACGGGGGAACCATCCACATAAAACTCACAAACCCAATGGTTTTTTCGAAAAAGAGATATATGTCTTCCCTAGTGACTTGGAAACACATTGGCTGAAATATGTAGCACCTCACGTGCACACATACTTCAGCCAAGTTTGGCAAAAGGAGCTTGCCAATGTCTCTATTCCAATAAATACGATCACCTCCGAACCAAAGTAACCCATTGATTCCCAACTTGAACCCCAAAAGCTTTGCCGCTCCATGCGCAAAGCATGCAACAAAAAGTTAGCGCTTCACAAAAAAGGAAGCCAAAAAACTGATAGAAGAAGAAAGTGCTAAAGCTGAGGAGACCAAACAAGTCCCCAATAACTTCAAGACCTTCAAGATGGCCGATCGTTTTGTACAATATGACTTGGCCTAAAGAACCCATGATGGAGAGCTAGGGACCTCCAAAAAAGAAGTTAACTTGGCATGCCCAGGTGAGCATCCAAGACCCATCTACATAGAGGAAGACCTCTCAACTAAAGAAGAAAAACACTTGGTCACTTTCCTCATAGAATTTTAAGATTGCTTTGCATATTGATAGTTCCCAAAAAGAACGAAAAAGTGCGAGTGTGCAGACCTTAAAAAGGTCAATGTCTCTACCATACAGGATCACTATCCATTATCCTTCACGGAGCATATACTTGAGAGAGTTACAGAAAAGGAAGCCTACAGCTTCCTTGACGAATTCTCTGAATACAATCAAGTGTTGATCGACCCAAAGGATCAACATAAAATAGGCCTTTGCAAATGATTGAATGGGGCACGTATGCATACCCTATTATGCCATTTTGACTAACCAACAACCCCAAGAACCTTCCAACGCCTAATGTGCATGGCCTATAGGAATATCTTTGGAAATTCCTTGAAGTCTTCATGGATGACCTCTATGTCAACTCTACTTGGAAAGCACACTTAAAGTGTTTATAGAAAGTGCTAGAGAGATGTCGGCTCTATCGCATCTCTTTAAATCCTCTTAAATGCCAATTTTGGGTTCGGCATGGAGTAATCTTGGGAAACATTGTCTCAAAACAAGGAATCTCCATAGACGACAGTAAGGTAGTGTTCATCTCCATACATACTAGGGGTATATTTAATATATAAAAATTTATTAATAAGGGTTATTTTAAATACCCCCCTTGAACGCATGTGCTATAGGTAGTGTTTACATAGTCGACCACCTGGGGAAGAATCACTAGATGGCTGCTAATTTCTCTCGAGTTCGACTTCACTATCAGGCGTGGAAGGGATCACAATATGTTTTGGGGCCTGACTATATGTCACGGATCCCCAATGGGGTGAGCCACTGGTGGGTGTCAATGATGACTTGCCAAATATCGGCTTGTTCCAACTATGCTTAGTTCCTGAATGGGAAGAGGAAATTACACACTTTCTTGCCAACGGCCTACCCATTGACCCACTCCTCAATAAAGACCGAGCGAGGTGCCTCATTAAAAAGGCTACCTCTTATGAGTTGATTGTAGGGAAACTCTCTCCAGGAAAGGGCAAGACAAAATCATAAGATGTTGAGTACGCGAAGATAAATATATCTTCTTTCTACAGCAAGCCCACTCTGCCAGTGTTGGTAGACACTTCGCAAGCATACATTACTGCTTGCAAAGTCCTCATAGCAGCAAGACTATGGTGGCCCACCTTAATGGCAGATGCAACAGAATATGTAAGATTCCTCCCCAGCCTCTCAAGATGTCCAGCATCTTCCCCTGTAAATCAATTCCCTCTTTATAAATATAAAAGATCTTGTTTCTACCTGTTTGGCCTAGAGAGAGAAAATATTCTAGAGAGAGAATATTCACATTTTGAATATTTTTGGATAGAAAAATATCTCTTCTTATTAAAATAAGTTTCCCCGAAACAGAAGTTCAAAAAGATTTTCAGAAGGTGCATTAGAAATTAAGTATAATTTATTTAAGAGGCCTTATCTTAGGGGTCCAGATTTTTGAAAAATTTCAAATTAAGGTTTTGAAGGGCCAATCAAATTCATCCAAATGTATGAAGAAGATAAATAGAAGAAATAAAGAAAATCACCTCCAAAAAAATGAGTAAATACTCACATAAGATGAAGAGTGGAGACTAAGGACCCCAAAGGAAAAGCTAAAAAAATGGATTTTTGACACCTCACAATGGGGATTCCCCCCTCATGAATGAGGCGCCTACTTCACATGTGCAATTGAGTTTTAAATCTTCAAAAATTGAGATATTTCATCTCTCCTCTCTCCTAGTTCAAGTCTAGTTTCAAAAAGTTAGCTCAACTGACCTAAAAATAGTTAAAAATTGACCAAACTGATTTGAAAAATTCTAGAATCAGTTTGTTTAGTTAGGAGCTCAATTTTTCCTATAAATAGAAGCCTCCCCCTTTGTTGAAAAATAATAGTATTTATGCACTGTTACTCTACTCCTTCCAAGCCAAGAACTGTGAATTTATTAATGATTCACTAGTTTTTTGACATTTCCCTCTTCCAAAGATTGGTAGCCACTCTTGTTACAAACAAGAGTAGAACCCTCAAACCATCAAGCCAAAGGAAAGCTCCAAGAAATTATGTAAGTAGAGATCTTGTAATTTTCTTTAGTGATTTTTATGCTTTCCTAATTCTTATGATTGTTTGAAGTGATAAATGGACGCTATGCCTTGATCGAAAGGCTTTTCCCCTCTCTCTTTTCATCATAAATAATTTTATGCCTAAATTAGATGCATAAGAGAAATTCTTTTATTCTAAAAGTGTAATTCCTACTAAATTGGATTTATGTATGGAAAGATGCATAAAGAATTTATTTTAATCTAAAAGTGTTACTCTCATCAATCTTGATTTTATGCATAAAAAGATGCATAAAGAAATCTATTTTTAATTCAAAAGAGTTATTTTCATCAATTTTAATTTTATGCATAGAAAGATGCATAAAGAAATCTATTTTTAATTCAAAAGAGTTATTTTCATCAATTTTAATTTTATGCATAGAAAGATGCATAAAGAAATCTATTTTTAGTTCAAAAGAGTAATTTTCGTCAATGCATAGGAAGATGCATAAAAGATTGATTTTTAATTCAAAAGTGTCATTCTCATTTAAAATGAATTTATGCATAGGAAGATGCATAAAAGATTGATTTTTATTTTGAAAGTGTTATTCTCCTTAAAATGGAATTTATGCATAAATAGATGCGTAAAGAAATCTTATATCAAAAATAAGAATTCTCTTGTATTCTATAAATAGATATGAGGATGTGTTACGAATCAGATAGATGAAAATGAACGAGGAATAGATGGAGATGTATGTATGTGAAAGAATGGATGTAAGAATGTGGATGTATGTGAATGTGAATGTGGATGTGTGAATGTGGATATGGATATAGATATGGAATGTGGATGTGGATGTCTGAATGTGAATGTGGATGTGTAAATGTGGATATGGATGTAAGAATGTGGATGTATGTGAATGTGAATGTGGATGTGTAAATGTGGATATGGATGTGGATATGGATGTAAGGATGTGGATGTATGTGAATGTGAATGTGGATGTGTGAATGTGGATATGGATGTATGGATGTGGATGTATGAATGTGAACTTGGTTGTGAATGTATGATATAAATGTATGGATGTGAATGTGGATGTGGATGTGGATGTATGGATGTAGATGCGGATGTGGATGAATGAATGTGGATGTGAAAATGGATGTATGAATGTGAATGTGGATGTGGATGTATGAATGTGGAATGTGGATATGGATGTATGAATGTGAATGTGGATATGGATGTATGGATGTGAATGTGAATGTGGATGTATGAATGTAGATGTGGATGTGGATGTATGAATGTGGATGTGGATGTGGATGTATGAATGTGGATGTGAAAATGGATGTATGAATGTAGATGTGCAT
Source organism: Cibotium barometz (assembly GCF_041138505.1). Classification (NCBI taxonomy): domain Eukaryota; kingdom Viridiplantae; phylum Streptophyta; class Polypodiopsida; order Cyatheales; family Cibotiaceae; genus Cibotium; species Cibotium barometz. The sequence goes on from NC_141052.1 coordinate 4,035,885, forward strand.
GTGGATGTGGATGTGGATGTATGAATGTGGATGTGAAAATAAATGTATGGATTTGGATGTGATGTGGATGTATGAATGAGGATGTGTATGTGGAATAATGAATGCAAATATGAATGTGAATGGATATGAAGTTGATATGAGCGAATGGATGAGATGAGATGTCATGTGAATCAGAATGTGAATGAATAATATAAGATCTGAACGAATGAGATGTAATGAGAAATGGATGCAATGAGACGTAATGTAAATTAAGAAAAATAGGAATGGATGTTATGTGAAGTGAATGAATCTGATGTGATGGGATGAAAAATAATGTATATGGTCAAGAATGGATACACATATGATTTGGATTTGGATTAAGTAATATGGATTGATGTGGAACAATCTGGAAGGATGTGAGTTCATTATAGAAACTGTATTTGTGAACTGTTTGTAAATGACTGTTTTATGTCAAGAATGCTGGGGAAGCATTTTGACTGTCTTGAGAATGTGGTCATGGAGACCTACCTGATAAAGTTGCAACAGCTAAGATGGAGAGTCAACGGAGGACATAGTGCTAGGTGACCTGCGAAGGATCCTAGAGGGTGCTGACCATACGGTGCTCGGGCTCTGGGTCACCAAAGATACCCACACGTGCGTCGTGGAAGATATTGGAACAAGAAGTAAGAGTTGTTTTTTAAAACCGAGTATGGATCTGGTTGATTGACCTTGCTGGTCCTCAACTGATGAGTCCATAGCTCTCTTATATGGATCTGTTGGTTGATCTTGCTGATCTTCAACGCGAGGATTCCATCTTGATTTTTATAAGTGATTATCTGCCGGGTACTATGAGCTAGGAACTATAGAAAAGGCCCCTGAGTGAACAGGTGGTGAGCGTTCTGGTTGCTAATGATGCCATAGATACTCTCATGAAGGAATGATTGGAAATTAAGATTCAATCGGATACTTGGAAGTTTATGATCAGTAACACTATGATTTCATTAAATGATTGAATTAAATACATTTGAATCTAGGAAAAAGGCAATTTCATATTAGGTGTGTAAGTGGTGTGACTGGAGTTAAATTTGCTTGAAAATCCGGCTAGGGGGCCTGGGAACTCTTTTCCCTAGTACCCGGGACAAAACCTAACCAAATTCCTAATTGGATCCCATCACTACAGTGGTGGGAGGTTGGCTAACCCATGGGACTGGATGGGGTTAGGCTGGACTGATGGATCCGTAAATCGAGACTCAATTTCTGTTTAGTTCGATAGATGAAGAATATCGGACAAAAATTGTTCTATGGAAAAGAATCAACGGATGTGCCTCTCAACGAGGAAAAAAGCGTTGGTCTCTATGATCCAAGTACAGTCTTTTTCCCTAATATGACTATGGTACGTTAGGGAAAAGTTATCCTGGTGGAATCGCCTGTGCTTTCCGGGCAAAGGAAGTTTTTCCGGGTTCGGTTTTGGAAAAACCGATGGATTAGTCTCTTGTCCGGATATCCATGGGCAAGGCCCCGAGTGTGGGATCCTGCCCCGCACGTAAGAAGTGCTACTTCCACTACTAGCACCCAGAATTCGTTGCGTAGTGGGGTCAGGGATCTTACAGTTGGTATCAGAGCGAATTGACTAATGAGGATCAACCAAAAAGCCAAAAATGTCAAAAATTTATGAAGTAGCAGCATAAGATCAGAATTGTGTGATAAAAGTCATACAAATTGTTAATTGAACTGAAATTCATAAATTAGTAATTGGGTCTTCATATGGAAGTACCACGATTGTATGAAATCCCTGACTTGCTTGAAGCCTAGACATGATGGTCTTTACCTTATAATTCCAAGGACCATGACTACCCGTATATACCGAGGGTATAACTGCAGCTCTTTACTGGCAGTATATACGAGTAAATCTAAGACTTGAAATTATAAGCATTAATGCTATCCAGATGATGAATTCGAATGTGGTTGATATGATTTTTAAATTTTGCTTGTGAACTGATGAATTGATTTGGATTCTGATTGAAAAATGATGATTCCTGAAATTTGGTTGAAATGTAATAAGTTAAGCAAAACCATCACTATTACTCTACTCCTCCCAAGCCAAGAACTATGAATTTATTAATAATTCACTAGTTTTTTGACATTTCCCTCTTCCAAAGATTGGTGGCCACTCTTGTTACAAACAAGAGTAGAACCCTCAAACCATCACCTCCAAGAAATTATGTAAGTAGAGATCTCTTGTAATCTTCTTTAGTGATTTTTATGCTTTCCTAATTCTTATGATTGTTTGAAGTGATAAATGGACGCTATGCCTTGATCGAAAGGCTTTTCCTCTCTCTCTCTCTCTCTTCTTAGAATCAACCCTTCTTTATCCTAGTTAAGTGATAATTGTTGGAATTAAACTTTTTATAATGTTTTCTCTTTTATAAGTGAATTTTGATTAGTCTAGATTACTTTAAATCAATTAGAGTTAATTTTTAAGACAAATTAAGTAGGAAAAATTGAAAAATGGTCAACCATACAAAGGAGGTTATGGCAATTTTTTTTGGAAATAAGTATTATCTTTTATTATGCTAAAAGATTATTCCCTATCATTTCTATACTCTAAAAGTGTCATTTTCATGCATAGAAGATGCATCTTGATTATTATCAATTAGAGTTAATTATTAAGACAAAATTAAGTAGAAAAAATTGAAAAATGGTCAGCCATACAAAGAAGGTTATGGCAAAATTTTTGAAAATAGGTATTATCTTTTATTATGCTAAAAGAGTAATTCCTATTAATTCTATACTCTAAAAGTGTCATTTTCATGCATAGAAGATGCATATTGATTATTATTATTAATTTTCATGCATAAAAGAATAATCTTTTTATTATGAAAGTGTTACTTTCATCAAAATAGATTTTTATGCATAAAGGAATAATTTTCTTTTATTATGAAAGTGTTACTTTCATCAAAATGGATTTTTATATTTTTTTATTATAAAAGTGTTACTTTTATCATTATTAATTTCTATGCATAAATGGAGCATAAAGGATATTTTTTATATTAAAAGTGTGATTTTCATCATAAATGATTTGTATGCATAAAAGATATATTTTTTATATTAAAAGTGTGATTTTCATTATAAATGATTTTATGCATAAATTAGATGCATAAAAGAAATTCTTTATTAAAAGAGTGATTTTCATCATAAATGATTTGTATGCATAAAAGATATTTTTTATATTAAAAGTGTGATTTTCATCATAAATGATTTTATGCCTAAATTAGATGCATAAGAGAAATTCTTTCATTCTAAAAGTGTAATTCCTACTAAATTGGATTTATGTATGGAAAGATGCATAAAGAATTTATTTTAATCTAAAAGTGTTATTCTCATCAATCTTGATTTTATGCATAAAAAGATGCATAAAGAAATCTATTTTTAATTCAAAAGAGTTATTTTCATCAATTTTAATTTTATGCATAGAAAGATGCATAAAGAAATCTATTTTTAATTCAAAAGAGTTATTTTCATCAATTTTAATTTTATGCATAGAAAGATGCATAAAGAAATCTATTTTTAGTTCAAAAGAGTAATTTTCGTCAATGCATAGGAAGATGCATAAAAGATTGATTTTTAATTCAAAAGTGTCATTCTCATTTAAAATGAATTATAGGAAGATTTTGAAAGTGTTATTCTCCTTAAAATGGAATTTATGTATAAATAGATGCGTAAAGAAATCTTATATCAAAAATAAGAATTCTCTTGTATTCTATAAATAGATATGAGGATGTGAAACGAATCAGATAGATAAAAATGAACGAGGAATAGATGGAGATGTATGTATGTGAAAGAATGGATGTAAGAATGTGGATGTATGTGAATGTGAATGTGGATGTGTGAATGTGGATATGGAATGTGGATGTGGATGTCTCAATGTGAATGTGGATGTGTAAATGCGGATATGGATGTAAGAATGTGGATGTATGTGAATGTGAATGTGGATGTGTAAATGTGGATATGGATGTGGATATGGATGTAAGGATGTGGATGTATGTGAATGTGAATGTGGATGTGTGAATGTGGATATGGATGTATGGATGTGGATGTATGAATGTGAACGCGGTTGTGAATGTATAATATAAATGTATGGATGTGAATGTGGATGTGGATGTGGATGTATGGATGTAGATGCGGATGTGGATGTGAAAATGGATGTATGAATGTGAATGTGGATGTGGATGTATGAATGTGAATGTGGATGTGGATGTATGAATGTGAAATGTGGATATGGATGTATGGATGTGAATGTGAATATGGATGTATGAATGTGAATGTGGATATGGATGTATGGATGTGAACGTGAATGTGGATGTATGAATGTAGATGTGGATGTGGATGTATGAATGTGGATGTGCATGTTTTATTCATGAAAAATCACAAATAAGGGATTTTTAAAATAGTCTTTGAACACACATGATATAGAGGATTTACTTATAGTGAACCCCCCGACGAGGGGGAGTCACTCATAAATATGTAAGCGTAGCGATGTGGATGTGGATGTGGATGTGGATGTGAAAATGGATGTATGAATGTAGATGTGGATGTGGATGTATGCATGTGGATGTGGATGTGAAAATGAATGTATGTATGTGGATGTGAATGTGGATGTATGAATGAGGATGTGTATGTGGAATAATGAATGCAAATATGAATGTGAATGGATATGAAGTCGATATGAGCGAATGGATGAGATGAGATGTCATGTGAATCAGAATGTGAATGAATAATATAAGATTTGAACGAATGAGATGTAATGAGAAATGGATGTGATGAGACGTAATGTAAATTAAAAAAAAAAGGAATGGATGTTATGTGAAGTGAATGAATCTGATGTGATGGGATGGAAAATGATGTATCTGGTCAAGAATGAATACCCATATGATTTGGATTTGGATTAAGTAATATGGATTGATGTGGAACAATCTGGAAGGATGTGAGTTCATTATAGAAACTGTATTTGTGAACTGTTTGTAAATGACTGTTTTATGTCAAGAATACTGGGGAAGCATTTTGACTGTCTTGAGAATGTGGTCATGGAGACCTACCTGATAAAGTTGCAACAGCTGAGACGGAGAGTCAACGGAGGACGTAGCGCTAGGTGACCTGCGAAGGATCCTAGAGGGTGCTGACCATACGGTGCTCAGGCTCTGGGTCGCCAAAGATATCCAGACGTGCGTCGTGGCAGATATTGGAACAAGGAGTAAGAGTTGTTTTCTGAAACTGAGTATGGATCTGATTGATTGACCTTGGTCCTCAACTGATGAGTCCATAGCTCTCTTATATGGATCTGTTGGTTGATCTTGCTGATCTTCAGCGAGGATTCCATCTTGATTTTTATAAGTGATTATCTGCCGGGTACTATGAGCTAGGAACTATACAAAAGGCCCCTGAGTGAACAGGAGGTGAGCGTTCTGGTTGCCAATGATGCCATAGATACTCCGATGAAGGAATGATTGGAAATTAAGATTCAATCGGATACTTGGAAGTTTAGGATCAGTAACACTATGATTTCATTAAATGATTGAATTAAATACATTTGAATCTAGGAAAAAGGCAATTTCATATTGGGTGTGTAAGTGGTGTGACTGGAGTTAAATTTGCTTGAAAATCCAGCTAGGGGACCTGGGAACTCTTTTCCCTAGTACGCGGGACAAAACCTAACCAAATTCCTAATTGGATCCCATCACTACAGTGGTGGGAGGTTGGCTAACCCATGGGATTGGATGGGGTTAGGCTGGACTGATGGATCCGTAAATCGAGACTCAATTTCTGTTTAGTTCGATAGATGAAGTAAATCTCGGACAAAAATTGTTCTATGGAAAAGAATCAACGGATATGCCTCTCAATGAGGAAAAAAGCGTTGGTCTCTATGATCCAAGTACAGTCTTTTTCCCTAATCTGACTATGGGACTTACGGGTTCGGTCAGATGAGCTTAGTTAGTTAAGGCTTTTGACTACGTTAGGGAAAAGTTATCCTGGTGGAATCGCCTGTGCTTTCCGAGCAAAGGAAGTTTTTTCGGGTTCGGTTTTGGAAAAACCGATGGATTAGTCTCTTGTCCAGATATCCATGGGCGAGGCCCCGAGTATGGGATCCTGCCCCGCGCAAGAAGTGCTACTTCCGCTGCTAGCACCCAGATCTCGTTGCTTAGTGGGGTCAGGGATCTTACAGTTGGTATCAAAGCGAATTGACTAATGAGGATCAACCAAAAAGCCAAAAATGTCAAAACTTTATGAAGTAGTAGCATAAGATCAGAATTGTGTGATAAAATTCATACAAATTGTTAATTGAACTGAAATTCATAAATTAGTAATTGGGTCTTCAGATGGAAGTACCACGATTGTATGAAATCCCTGACTTGCTTGAAGCCTAGACATGATGGTCTTTACCTTATAATTCCAAGGACCATGACTACCCGTATATACCGAGGGTATAACTGCAGCTCTTTACTGGCAGTATATACGAGTAAATCTAAGACTTGAAATTATAAGCATTAATGCTATCCAGATGATAAATTCGAATGTGGTTGATATGATTTTTAAATTCTGGTTGTGAACTGATGAATTGATTTGGATTTTGATTGAAAAATGATGATTCCTGAAATTTGGTTGAAATGTAATAAGTCAAGCAAAACCAGCACTGTTACTCTACTCCCAGAACTGTGAATTTATTAATAATTCACTAGTTTTTTGACATTTCCCTCTTCAAAAGATTGGTGGCCACTCTTGTTACAAACAAGAGTAGAACCCTCAAACCATCACCTCCAAGAAATTATGTAAGTAGAGATCTCTTGTAATCTTCTTTAGTGATTTTCATGCTTTCCTAATTCTTATGATTGTTTGAAGTGATAAATGGACGCTATGCCTTGATCGAAAGGCTTTTCCTCTCTCTCTCTCTCTCTCTCTCTCTCTCTCTCTCTCTCTTCTTAGAATCAACCTTCTTTATCCTAGTTAAGTGTTAATTGTTGGAATTAAACTTTTTATAATGTTTTCTCTTTTATAAGTGAATTTTGATTAGTTTAGATTACTTTAAATCAATTAGAGTTAATTTTTAAGACAAATTAAGTAGAAAAAATTAAAAAATGGTCAGCCATACAAAGGAGGTTATGGCAAAATTTTTTGGAAATAAGTATTATCTTTTATTATGCTAAAAGATTATTTCCTATCATTTCTATACTCTAAAAGTGTCATTTTCATGCATAGAAGATGCATCTTGATTATTATCAATTAGAGTTAATTTTTAAGAAAAAATTAAGTAGAAAAAATTAAAAAATGGTCAGCCATACAAAGAAGGTTATGGCAAAATTTTTGAAAATAGGTATTATCTTTTATTATACTAAAAGAGTAATTCCTATCAATTCTATACTCTAAAAGTGTTATTTTCATGCATAGAAGATGCATATTGATTATTATTATTAATTTTCATACATAAAAGAATAATCTTTTTATTATGAAAGTGTTACATCAAAATAGATTTTTATGCATAAAGGAATAATTTTCTTTTATTATGAAAGTGTTACTTTCATCAAAATGGATTTTTATAAAAGTATATTTTTTATTATAAAAGAGTTACTTTCATCATATTGATTTTTATGCATAAAAGTATGCATAAAAGAATATTTTTTTATTATAAAAGTGTTACTTTTATCATTATTAATTTCTATGCATAAATGGAGCATAAAGGATATTTTTTTATATTAAAAGTGTGATTTTCATCATAAATGATTTGTATGCATAAACATATGTATAAAAGATATATTTTTTATATTAAAAGTGTGATTTTCATTATAAATGATTTTATGCATAAATTAGATGCATAAAAGAAATTCTTTATTAAAAGAGTGATTTTCATCATAAATGATTTGTATGCATAAAAGATATTTTTTATATTAAAAGTGTGATTTTTATCATAAATGATTTTATGCCTAAATTAGATGCATAAGAGAAATTCTTTCATTCTAAAAGTGTAACTCCTACTAAATTGGATTTATGTATGGAAAGATGCATAAAGAATTTATTTTAATCTAAAAGTGTTATTCTCATCAATCTTGATTTTATGCATAAAAAGATGCATAAAGAAATCTATTTTTAATTCAAAAGAGTTATTTTCATCAATTTTAATTTTATGCATAGAAAGATGCATAAAGAAATCTATTTTTAATTCAAAAGAGTTATTTTCATCAATTTTAATTTTATGCATAGAAAGATGCATAAAGAAATCTATTTTTAGTTCAATAGAGTTATTTTCGTCAATGCATAGGAAGATGCATAAAAGATTGATTTTTAATTCAAAAGTGTCATTCTCATTTAAAATGAATTTATGCATAGGAAGATTTTGAAAGTGTTATTCTCCTTAAAATGGAATTTATGCATAAATAGATGCATAAAGAAATCTTATATCAAAAATAAGAATTCTCTTGTATTCTATAAATAGATATGAGGATGTGAAACGAATCAGATAGATGAAAATGAACGAGGAATAGATGGAGATGTATGTATGTGAAAGAATGGATGTAAGAATGTGGATGCATGTGAATGTGAATGTGGATGTGTGAATGTGGATATGGAATGTGGATGTGGATGTCTCAATGTGATTGTGGATGTGTAAATGCGGATATGGATGTGGATATGGATGTAAGAATGTGGATGTATGTGAATGTGAATATAAATTTGTGTAAATGTGGATATGGTTGTAAGGATGTGGATGTATGTGAATGTGAATGTGGATGTGTGAATGTGGATATGGATGTATGGATGTGGATGTATGAATGTGAACGCGGTTGTGAATGTATGATATAAATGTATGGATGTGAATGTGGATGTGGATGTGGATGTATGGATGTAGATGTGGATGTGGATGTGAAAATGGATGTATGAATGTGAATGTGGATGTGGATGTATGAATGTGAAATGTGGATATGGATGTATGAATGTGAATGTGGATATGGATGTATGGATATGAATGTGAATGTGGATATGGATGTATGGATATGAATGTGAATGTGGATGTATGAATGTAGATGTGGATGTGGATGTATGAATGTGGATGTGCATGTTTTATTCATGAAAAATCACAAATAAGGGATTTTTAAAATAGTCCTTGAACACACATGATATAGAGGATTTACTTATAGTGAACCCCCCGAGGGGGAGGCACTCATAAATATGTAAGCGTAGCGATGTGGATGTGGATGTGGATGTGGATGTATGAATGTGGATGTGAAAATGGATGTATGAATGTAGATGTGGATGTGGATGTATGAATGTGGATGTTATCCAGATGATGAATTCGAATGTGGTTGATATGATTTTTAAATTCTGGTTGTGAACTGATGAATTGATTTGGATTCTGATTGAAAAATGATGATTCCTGAAATTTGGTTGAAATGTAATAAGTCAAGCAAAACCAGCACTGTTACTCTACTCCTCCCAAGCCAAGAACTGTGAATTTATTAATAATTCACTAGTTTTTTGACATTTCCCTCTTCCAAAGATTGGTGGCCACTCTTGTTACAAACAAGAGTAGAACCCTCAAACCATCAAGCCAAAGGAAACCTCCAAGAAATTATGTAAGTAGAGATCTCTTGTAATCTTCTTTAGTGATTTTTATGCTTTCCTAATTCTTATGATTGTTTGAAGTGATAAATGGACGCTATGCCTTGATCGAAAGGCTTTTCCTCTCTCTCTCTTCTTAGAATCAACCCTTCTTTATCCTAGTTAAGTGATAATTGTTGGAATTAAACTTTTTATAATGTTTTCTCTTTTATAAGTGAATTTTGATTAGTCTAGATTACTTTAATCAATTAGAGTTAATTTTTAAGACAAATTAAGTAGGAAAAATTGAAAAATGGTCACCCATACAAAGGAGGTTATGGCAAAATTTTTTGAAAATAAGTATTATCTTTTATTATGCTAAAAGATTATTCCCTATCATTTCTATACTCTAAAAGTGTCATTTTCATGCATAGAAGATGCATCTTGATTATTATCAATTAGAGTTAATTTTTAAGACAAAATTAAGTAGAAAAAATTGAAAAATGGTCAGCCATACAAAGGAGGTTATGGCAAAATTTTTGAAAATAGGTATTATCTTTTATTATGCTAAAAGAGTAATTCCTTTCAATTCTATACTCTAAAAGTGTCATTTTCATGCATAGAAGATGCATATTAATTATTATTATTAATTTTCATGCATCAAAGAATAATCTTTTTATTATGAAAGTGTTACTTTCATCAAAATAGATTTTTATGCATAAAGGAATAATTTTCTTTTATTATGAAAGTGTTACTTTCATCAAAATGGATTTTTATAAAAGTATATTTTTTTATTATAAAAGAGTTACTTTCATCATATTGATTTTTATGCATAAAAGTATGCATAAAAGAATATTTTTTTATTATAAAAGTGTTACTTTTATCATTATTAATTTCTATGCATAAATGGAACATAAAGGATATTTTTTATATTAAAAGTGTGATTTTCATCATAAATGATTTGTATGCATAAACATATACATAAAAGATATATTTTTTATATTAAAAGTGTGATTTTCATTATAAATGATTTTATGCATAAATTAGATGCATAAAAGAAATTCTTTATTAAAAGAGTGATTTTCATCATAAATGATTTGTATGCATAAAAGATATTTTTTATATTAAAAGTGTGATTTTCATCATAAATGATTTTATGCCTAAATTAGATGCATAAGAGAAATTCTTTCATTCTAAAAGTGTAATTCCTACTAAATTGGATTTATGTATGGAAAGATGCATAAAGAATTTATTTTAATCTAAAAGTGTTATTCTCATCAATCTTGATTTTATGCATAAAAAGATGCATAAAGAAATCTATTTTTAATTCAAAAGAGTTATTTTCATCAATTTTAATTTTATGCATAGAAAGATGCATAAAGAAATCTATTTTTAATTCAAAAGAGTTATTTTAATCAATTTTAATTTTATGCATAGAAAGATGCATAAAGAAATCTATTTTTAGTTCAAAAGAGTTATTTTCGTCAATGCATAGGAAGATGCATAAAAGATTGATTTTTAATTCAAAAGTATCATTCTCATTTAAAATGAATTTATGCATAGGAAGATTTCGAAAGTGTTATTCTCCTTAAAATGGAATTTATGCATAAATAGATGCGTAAAGAAATCTTATATCAAAAATAAGAATTCTCTTGTATTCTATAAATAGATATGAGGATGTGAAACGAATCAGATAGATGAAAATGAACGAGGAATAGATGGAGATGTATGTATGTGAAAGAATGGATGTAAGAATGTGGATGTATGTGAATGTGAATGTGGATGTGTGAATGTGGATATGGAATGTGGATGTGGATGTCTCAATGTGAATGTGGATGTGTAAATGCGGATATGGATGTGGATATGGATGTAAGAATGTGGATGTATGTGAATGTGAATGTGGATGTGTAAATGTGGATATGGATGTGGATATGGATGTAAGGATGTGGATGTATGTGAATGTGAATGTGGATGTGTGAATGTGGATATAGATGTATGGATGTGGATGTATGAATGTGAACGCGGTTGTGAATGTATGATATAAATGTATGGATGTAAATGTGGATGTGGATGTGGATGTATGGATGTAGATGCGGATGTGGATGTGAAAATGGATGTATGAATGTGAATGTGGATGTGGGTGTTAGAATGTGAATGTGGATGTGGATGTATGAATGTGAAATGTGGATATGGATGTATGGATGTGAATGTGGATATGGATGTATGGATGTGAATGTGAATGTGGATGTATGAATGTAGATGTGGATGTGGATGTATGAATGTGGATGTGCATGTTTTATTCATGAAAAATCACAAATAAGGGATTTTTAAAATAGTCCTTCAACACACATGATATAGAGGATTTACTTATAGTGAACCCCCCGAGGGGGAGTCACTCATAAATATGTAAGCGTAGCGATGTGGATGTGGATGTGGATGTATGAATGTGGATGTGAAAATGGATGTATGAATGTAGATGTGGATGTGGATGTATGCATGGGGATGTGGATGTAAGAATGTGGATGTTATCTAGATGATGAATTCGAATGTGGTTGATATGATTTTTAAATTCTGGTTGTGAACCGATGAATTAATTTGGATTCTGATTGAAAAATGATGATTCCTGAAATTTGGTTGAAATGTAATAAGTCAAGCAAAACCAGCACTGTTACTCTACTCCTCCCAAGCCAAGAACTGTGAATTTATTAATAATTCACTAGTTTTTTGACATTTCCCTCTTCCAAAGATTGGTGGCCACTCTTGTTACAAACAAGAGTAGAACCCTCAAACCATCAAGCCAAAGGAAACCTCCAAGAAATTATGTAAGTAGAGATGTCTTGTAATCTTCTTTAGTGATTTTTATGCTTTCCTAATTCTTATGATTGTTTGAAGTGATAAATGGACGCTATGCCTTGATCGAAAGGCTTTTCCTCTCTCTCTCTTCTTAGAATCAACCCTTCTTTATCCTAGTTAAGTGATAATTGTTGGAATTAAACTTTTTATAATGTTTTCTCTTTTATAAGTGAATTTTGATTAGTCTAGATTACTTTAAATCAATTAGAGTTAATTTTTAAGACAAATTAAGTAGGAAAATTTGAAAAATGGTCAGCCATACAAAGGAGGTTATGGCAAATTTTTTTGGAAATAAGTATTATCTTTTATTATGCTAAAAGATTATTCCCTATCATTTCTATACTCTAAAAGTGTCATTTTCATGAATAGAAGATGCATCTTGATTATTATCAATTAGAGTTAATTTTTAATACAAAATTAAGTAGAAAAAATTGAAAAATGGTCAGCCATACAAAGGAGGTTATGGCAAAATTTTTGAAAATAGGTATTATCTTTTATTATGCTAAAAAAGTAATTCCTTTCAATTCTATACGCTAAAAGTTTCATTTTCATGCATAGAAGATGCATATTGATTATTATTAATAATTTTCATGCATAAAAGAATAATCTTTTTATTATGAAAGTGTTACTTTCATCAAAATAGATTTTTATGCATAAAAGAATAATTTTCTATTATTATGAAAGTGTTACTTTTATCAAAATGGATTTTTATAAAAGTATATTTTTTTATTATAAAAGAGTTACTTTCATCATATTGATTTTTATGCATAAAAGTATGCATAAAAGAATATTTTTTTATTATAAAAGTGTTACTTTTATCATTATTAATTTCTATGCATAAATGGAGCATAAAGGATATTTTTTTATATTAAAAGTGTGATTTTCATCATAAATGATTTGTATGCATAAAAGATATATTTTTTATATTAAAAGTGTGATTTTCATTATAAATGATTTTATGCATAAATTAGATGCATAAAAGAAATTCTTTATTAAAAGAGTGATTTTCATCATAAATGATTTGTATGCATAAAAGATATTTTTTATATTAAAAGTGTGATTTTCATCATAAATGATTTTATGCCTAAATTAGATGCATAAGAGAAATTCTTTCATTCTAAAAGTGTAATTCCTACTAAATTGGATTTATGTATGGAAAGATGCATAAAGAATTTATTTTAATCTAAAAGTGTTATTCTCATCAATCTTGATTTTATGCATAAAAAGATGCATAAAGAAATCTATTTTTAATTCAAAAGAGTTATTTTCATCAATTTTAATTTTATGCATAGAAAGATGCATAAAGAAATCTATTTTTAATTCAAAAGAGTTATTTTCATCAATTTTAATTTTATGCATAGAAAGATGCATAAAGAAATCTATTTTTAGTTCAAAAGAGGTATTTTCGTCAATGCATAGGAAGATGCATAAAAGATTGATTTTTAATTCAAAAGTGTCATTCTCATTTAAAATGAATTTATGCATAGGAAGATTTCGAAAGTGTTATTCTCCTTAAAATGGAATTTATGCATAAATAGATGCGTAAAGAAATCTTATATCAAAAATAAGAATTCTCTTGTATTCTATAAATAGATATGAGGATGTGAAACGAATCAGATAGATGAAAATGAACGAGGAATAGATGGAGATGTATGTATGTTATATGTACATTATGTGTGCTATGTTATATACACATTATGTGTGCATATACTAGGAGGCTAACCCACATTAGGCTTGTGAGCATGGGAGCATGGGAACAAGCTCTAGTGGAGCATGGGTTAGGACTAACCTTAAGGATTAAGGTTAGGGTCAGGCATCCAAGGGTCACACATGAGGAATGGAAAGTCAAGAGTCACTTGAGGGCCCTCCTATATAATAGGGGCATGGGCACACTCAAGGGAGCTTGGTGGGCATTGGAGCTTGGAGCTTGATGGCTTGGAGGCTCATGCTATGGTCTCTTGTGTAGAGGTCCATATCTTCTCACTTACCATCTCACACTATAGCTACATGCTATTGGTTTGTATTATACCTCTTGATGGTATGGGACATCAAGGTAGAGGTATGATGTATTTCATTCATTATTCATGTGTGCATCCCTTGGGCTCGGGGGTGGTTGGGTGGTTGATTTTATGCCTGCTTTATGCATGTTTTATGCATAACAATTATCTAAAGAGATCTTGGGGTTTTAACAGTGGTATCAGAGCTATCTCTATTTAATTGTTGATTTTTTTTAAGTAAATTTTAACATTTACTAATAAAATGTTATTTTTTGTTGATTTGTGTTGATGAAATGCACATGGATCATCGTTATGGTGATTGGAACGTGTGGTACTTCAATTCAATGGACGAATCGACGTTGCGGGGGAATACCGTGAGTTAATGCTATTTTTCCTTATTTTTTAATGGTTAAAATAAGCATTAATGGAAATTTTTACCAAAATTCACATATTTTATTGTGAATGTTGTTGGTAGAATGGATTCCATAATTTTCTAAAATTTTTAGGAAATTTTTCCTAATTTTTTAGGGATTTTTTGAGCATTTTTTTTGATTTAAAATGTATTTTTATACATTTTTTGCGGGTTTTTTCCGCGGGAATGCGATCAAATTCTGTCAATTTCTACTGAAATTCAGTAGGGGACAGCGTGTTGTCGCATGTGATGCTCTCCCGTGTGCGTAGGGTTCTCTCCGTCTCTCAAATCTGAGTTTTCCTCATTTTTTCATGAAATTTCTCTTAAAAATGAATTTTTTAAACATTAATCATAATTAATGTTAATTATGATTAAGGTTTAATTAAAAAAGCTTAATTAAGATTAAGCTAATCTCTCTGTTTAACAGAGAGAGAGGAGAGAGTGGAGGAGGAAGATGAATTTGGAGAGAAGGGAGGAGAGTAGGGAGAAGAGAGAATTAATCTCTCTCTCTCTCAGGCTCTTGCGCAGGCGACGGGAGGGGGGGGGGGCTGCGCTGCAGCCCGGCGGAAAAAAACGCCCCCCCCCCCTAAAAAAAATCAAATGTTAATAAGCTAATTAAAGCTTATTTATTTTTTTTCATTTTTTTTTAAAAAAATGAGTTTTTTTTATTAAAAAAAGAGCTTTTTGGTATTTTTTCAAGAAAAAAAGCTTGAAAATAGCCAGAAAAATTCTGAAAAATAGGGGATTTGAGGAAAAAATTCTCTGAAAATTCTCTGAAATTTTCTTCTTAAAATTTCTTGGCTTTTCAACTTCCGGAAAACCTTTGGCTTTCCGTTTTCCCAAAACCTTTTGGCTTTCCGAATTCCGGAAAAACTTTTGACCTTCCGTATTCCGGAAACCTTTGACCTTTCACATTCCGAATTTTTTGTCTTTTCATTTTCCCAAAACTTTTGGCTTTCCGTATTCCGGGAAAACCTGTTGGAATTCCGAAATTTTTTGACCGTTCGTATTCTAAATGCGTTCGGGGTTGATTAAAAATTTCAAAAAATTCCTGAAAATTAGTGAAAAATTAGACAAAGGTTATTTTAAATTTTGGAAAAATGTGGGGTTGGTGTTTGGCATGTGGTGTGTCCATTCGGGCGCCCGTGACCATTCAAATTCCTTTAAAATTATATTTTTTGACCCAAAAAATTAGAAAAATCCATTAAAATTGAAAATTTTCATTGGATTTGAGAATTGTCGGGCGGAATTAGAAATTTCGTGAACGATGGGATTCTCGGGAAAAATTAGGAATATTCTAGATATTATATTTAGAAATCCTAAAAATTGGTATTTTTAAAATATCAATGGTATTTTGGCAAATTAAATTGCTAAAAATTTTCTGGAAAAATATAGGTTTGGAATGCCATAGGATAGGTTTGGTGGAATTCAAAATTATTATATTTTGAGGTCCTGTAAAATTTGGGAAAATTAGAAAAAATCATGATAATTCTTTTTCTCGAGAATTTAAAATTTTCGAGGGTTATTTAATGTTGAAGTACGTTTACTCGTGCTGACATTAGATAGATGCGTGTTATTCGCATAATATTAATACGATTATACCTCGTATTAATGGATATTTATGTTTGGATTAATTCTAAACGATGTATTCATGATTTTTTATTTAGCCATTCTTTTTGGACATGTTCCTTAATTTCTTTTGATGGCTATAATTTACGTTCAAAGTGTGTTTCACCTTTGACACGTTTCCATGATAATCTATTTTGCACTTATTAAAGTGTGGTTTGTGCTTAATTTATTAAGCCTAAGACAAACTCTATCATGGGTCAGTTGATCGGGTTATTTTGGTGGATTTTTATTGGATGTTTTTCAAGTTTTATGGACTCATCAGGTTCTGCCTAGATCACTTTTGTCTAGGGTTTTCTTATTGAGTGCTACACACATGTGTTTCACTTTCTTAATTTGGAGTTTTATTTGGACAACACAACGTTCATATACTCCGGATTGATGAGTTAGCCACCAATTTAAATGCTTCTTTTGGCATGATTTATGTCCATTAGATGGTATGCATTGATTCTTATGATCAACTATGGTTTTTATGGATTCGAGGAGCTTCTATGCTTTTATCCATGGTTTTAAGGATCTTTTGATCTTTGGAATAATTACAGATGCTTTGAAGGTAGCATTTGCCTTCGTTTTTTGCACATAATTTTGGAGTATATTTCTTGTACTCTTGAGTATATTCCAACTCGGATACCTAGTTGCTTATATATCTAGGTGAGTTATTTAACTACCCTAACTTTATTGTGTTTTGGGTAGTTATCATTAGAAAGGCGCCAATAATTCAATTTCTTTTCTAATGATGTACTCTCAGAAGGATTTATTCCTTGATGTAGTCTCAAGTATATAGAGACAGGTTTTAGTATGTGAAAGTCTGGATAAGGCCATCTTATTCCTTTTATACAGGATTTTATTCATATTTTCCTAGACGGCATACTAGGGAGTTTCAAATTGTTAAGGTATGTATGGGTGGTATCATGGTGGTATGGGACGCTAGGGATCCCTCACATATATTATCTTATGGGATAATTTGGACTCAAGATTGTTGCTTTGCTTACATCACTTAGCATGTTGACCTCAACATTCAAAGACAATCTTATTTTTTAAATTCACTAGAAGTTATAGTGTGGGCATTCTTTAGATAAACTTCTTTTATCTATATCCTGCATGTTTTGATGAGGGAATTTTCGTCGGCATTTTCACTTGTTGAAATCTCTTTCTTTAGAGTTCAAACAAGTTTATCTTGTTGGGTTCGGATAAGGAAATTTGGATTCTTCCTTTGTTGGCATTTCTTTCTCTAGTTCTGTACTTTAGGTGATTTACACAATCAACCTGATAAGTTTACGGATGGACATATGTGACTCATCGAGACGTTGATGACTTTCTATGTTGATATGGATAACTCGAGACGTTGAGTATTCCATATGCAGATGTGGGTATGTCGGGGCGCCGATGAATCCCTGGTTTCTGCTGTTATAATGCCATGCTTTCCTACTTTATTCCGAATGGTTTACAACGAGGAAGTTACTTTGAATGTGAATTGCTCTGATCATCCGCAGTATTCTGATGGGCAAACAGAGTGTATGAATCAGATTATAGTGTATATGCTTCGTGCATGTCGCTAGAATATCATCATATTGGGAAATATCTTCCAATGATGGAATTTGCCTATAACAGTTCTAAATTTACGGCTATTATTTTTTAGTCCGTGCATACTTATGTATGGGTATCAAATCAGGGCACCTATTGATGTCAGTCTTAAGGACATCGAGCTTGATGCATCGAGGGATTTCTTGCGAGATATGCAGGAAATTCTGACCGAAGCTCGGGATTCTATCAGGAGTGCTCATGATAGGGCACGGTTTTATGCTGATAGGGAACGCTCATCTCGGTCTTTTGAACCAGGAGCGTTGGTTTATTTTAATGTTCCTAAAGATTGTCAGACTTTGTTAATAGAAAAATGCTCGAATTTATCTCCTAGATATTGTGGTCCATTTCGAGTTATATATCGGATTGGCACGGTTGCGTATGAACTAAAACTACCTCCAATTGTTAGAGTTCATCCAGTCTTTCATATCGATAGATTGAAAGGGAAACTGGGAGGTGAGGATGACACAGTTACTCCTCAAGAACTCGTTGAAGTCGATGAATTATCCTATGTTCCACATGAACCTGATAAGGTACTTGAATTCAGGGAAAGGAAACTTTCTAGTTGACTAATCCCTGAGGTTAAAATAAGGTGGAAAGATAGGGAAATTGAGAATTCGACTTGGGAGTCGGTTGAGATTGTTCAGCGCAGTTCTTCTTCTTTTCATTGCAAGAGTGCAATGTTTTGAGAGAGGGGAAGTATGTTATATGTACATTATGTGTGCTATGTTATATACACATTATGTGTGCATATACTAGGAGGCTAACCCACATTAGGCTTGTGAGCATGGGAGCATGGGAACAAGCTCTAGTGGAGCATGGGTTAGGACTAACCTTAAGGATTAAGGTTAGGGTCAGGCATCCAAGGGTCACACATGAGGAATGGAAAGTCAAGAGTCACTTGAGGGCCCTCCTATATAATAGGGGCATGGGCACACTCAAGGGAGCTTGGTGGGCATTGGAGCTTGGAGCTTGATGGCTTGGAGGCTCATGCTATGGTCTCTTGTGTAGAGGTCCATATCTTCTCACTTACCATCTCACACTATAGCTACATGCTATTGGTTTGTATTATACCTCTTGATGGTATGGGACATCAAGGTAGAGGTATGATGTATTTCATTCATTATTCATGTGTGCATCCCTTGGGCTCGGGGGTGGTTGGGTGGTTGATTTTATGCCTGCTTTATGCATGTTTTATGCATAACAATTATCTAAAGAGATCTTGGGGTTTTAACAATGTATGTGAAAGAATGGATGTAAGAATGTGGATGTATGTGAATGTGAATGTGGATGTGTGAATGTGGATATGGAATGTGGATGTGGATGTCTCAATGTGAATGTGGATGTGTAAATGCGGATATGGATGTGGATATGGATGTAAGAATGTGGATGTATGTGAATGTGAATGTGGATGTATAAATGTGGATATGGATGTGGATATGGATGTAAGGATGTGGATGTATGTGAATGTGAATGTGGATGTGTGAATGTGGATATAGATGTATGGATGTGGATGTATGAATGTGAACGCGGTTGTAAATGTATGATATAAATGTATGGATGTAAATGTGGATGTGGATGTGGATGTATGGATGTAGATGCGGATGCGGATGTGGATGTGAAAATGGATGTATGAATGTGAATGTGGATGTGGGTGTTAGAATGTGAATGTGGATGTGGATGTATGAATGTGAAATGTGGATATGGATGTATGAATGTGAATGTGGATATGGATGTATGGATGTGAATGTGAATGTGGATGTATGAATGTAGATGTGGATGTGGATGTATGAATGTGGATGTGCATGTTTTATTCATGAAAAATCACAAATAAGGGATTTTTAAAATAGTCCTTCAACACACATGATATAGAGGATTTACTTATAGTGAACCCCCCGAGGGGGAGTCACTCATAAATATGTAAGCGTAGCGATGTGGATGTGGATGTGGATGTATGAATGTGGATGTGAAAATGGATGTATGAATGTAGATGTGGATGTGGATGTATGCATGGGGATGTGGATATATGAATGTGGATGTTATCTAGATGATGAATTCGAATGTGGTTGATATGATTTTTAAATTCTGGTTGTGAACTGATGAATTAATTTGGATTCTGATTGAAAAATGATGATTCCTGAAATTTGGTTGAAATGTAATAAGTCAAGCAAAACCAGCACTGTTACTCTACTCCTCCCAAGCCAAGAACTGTGAATTTATTAATAATTCACTAGTTTTTTGACATTTCTCTCTTCCAAAGATTGGTGGCCACTCTTGTTACAAACAAGAGTAGAACCCTCAAACCATCAAGCCAAAGGAAACCTCCAAGAAATTATGTAAGTAGAGATGTCTTGTAATCTTCTTTAGTGATTTTTATGCTTTCCTAATTCTTATGATTGTTTGAAGTGATAAATGGACGCTATGCCTTGATCGAAAGGCTTTTCCTCTCTCTCTTCTTAGAATCAACCCTTCTTTATCCTAGTTAAGTGATAATTGTTGGAATTAAACTTTTTATAATGTTTTCTCTTTTATAAGTGAATTTTGATTAGTCTAGATTACTTTAAATCAATTAGAGTTAATTTTTAAGACAAATTAAGTAGGAAAATTTGAAAAATGGTCAGCCATACAAAGGAGGTTATGGCAAATTTTTTTGGAAATAAGTATTATCTTTTATTATGCTAAAAGATTATTCCCTATCATTTCTATACTCTAAAAGTGTCATTTTCATGCGTAGAAGATGCATCTTGCTTATTATCAATTAGAGTTAATTCTTAATACAAAATTAAGTAGAAAAAATTGAAAAATGGTCAGCCATACAAAGGAGGTTATGGTAAAATTTTTGAAAATAGGTATTATCTTTTATTATGCTAAAAAAGTAATTCCTTTCAATTCTATACTCTAAAAGTTTCATTTTCATGGATAGAAGATGCATATTGATTATTATTATTAATTTTTATGCATAAAAGAATAATCTTTTTATTATGAAAGTGTTACTTTCATCAAAATAGATTTTTATGCATAAAGGAATAATTTTCTTTTATTATGAAAGTGTTACTTTTATCAAAATGGATTTTTATAAAAGTATATTTTTTTATTATAAAAGAGTTACTTTCATCATATTGATTTTTATGCATAAAAGTATGCATAAAAGAATATTTTTTTATTATAAAAGTGTTACTTTTATCATTATTAATTTCTATGCATAAATGGAGCATAAAGGATATTTTTTATATTAAAAGTGTGATTTTCATCATAAATGATTTGTATACATAAAAGATATATATTTTATATTAAAAGTCTGATTTTCATTATAAATGATTTTATGCATAAATTAGATGCATAAAAGAAATTCTTTATTAAAAGAGTGATTTTCATCATAAATGATTTGTATGCATAAAAGATATTTTTTATATTAAAAGTGTGATTTTCATCATAAATGATTTTATGCCTAAATTAGATGCATAAGAGAAATTCTTTCATTCTAAAAGTGTAATTCCTACTAAATTGGATTTATGTATGGAAAGATGCATAAAGAATTTATTTTAATCTAAAAGTGTTATTCTCATCAATCTTGATTTTATGTATAAAAAGATGCATAAAGAAATCTATTTTTAATTCAAAAGAGTTATTTTCATCAATTTTAATTTTATGCATAGAAAGATGCATAAAGAAATCTATTTTTAATTCAAAAGAGTTATTTTCATCAATTTTAATTTTATGCATAGAAAGATGCATAAAGAAATCTATTTTTAGTTCAAAAGAGGTATTTTCGTCAATGCATAGGAAGATGCATAAAAGATTGATTTTTAATTCAAAAGTGTCATTCTCATTTAAAATGAATTTATGCATAGGAAGATTTCGAAAGTGTTATTCTCCTTAAAATGGAATTTATGCATAAATCGATGCGTAAAGAAATCTTATATCAAAAATAAGAATTCTCTTGTATTCTATAAATAGATATGAGGATGTGAAACGAATCAGATAGATGAAAATGAACGAGGAATAGATGGAGATGTATGTATGTGAAAGAATGGATGTAAGAATGTGGATGTATGTGAATGTGAATGTGGATGTGTGAATGTGGATATGGAATGTGGATGTGGATGTCTCAATGTGAATGTGGATGTGTAAATGCGGATATGGATGTAAGAATGTGGATGTATGTGAATGTGAATGTGGATGTGTAAATGTGGATATGGATGTGGATATGGATGTAAGGATGTGGATGTATGTGAATGTGAATGTGGATGTGTGAATGTGGATATAGATGTATGGATGTGGATGTATGAATGTGAACGCGGTTGTGAATGTATGATATAAATGTATGGATGTGAATGTGGATGTGGATGTGGATGTATGGATGTAGATGCGGATGTGGATGTGAAATTGGATGTATGAATGTGAATGTGGATGTGGATGTATGAATGTGAAATGTGGATATGGATGTATGAATGTGAATGTGGATATGGATGTATGGATGTGAATGTGAATGTGGATGTATGAATGTAGATGTGGATGTGGATGTATGAATGTGGATGTGCATGTTTTATTCATGAAAAATCACAAATAAGAGATTTTTAAAATAGTCCTTGAACACACATGATATAGAGGATTTACTTATAGTGAACCCCCCGAGGGGGAGTCACTCATAAATATGTAAGCGTAGTGATGTGGATGTGGATGTGGATGTATGAATGTGGATGTGAAAATGGATGTATGAATGTAGATGTGGATGTGGATGTATGCATGTGGATGTGGATGTTATCTAGATGATGAATTCGAATGTGGTTGATATGATTTTTAAATTCTGGTTGTGAACTGATGAATTAATTTGGATTCTGATTGAAAAATGATGATTCCTGAAATTTGGTTGAAATGTAATAAGTCAAGCAAAACCAGCACTGTTACTATTCTCCTCCCAAGCCAAGAACTGTGAATTTATTAATAATTCACTAGTTTTTTGACATTTCCCTCTTCCAAAGATTGGTGGCCACTCTTGTTACAAACAAGAGTAGAACCCTCAAACCATCAAGCCAAAGGAAACCTCCAAGAAATTATGTAAGTAGAGATCTCTTGTAATCTTCTTTAGTGATTTTTATGCTTTCCTAATTCTTATGATTGTTTGAAGTGATAAATGGACGCTATGCCTTGATCGAAAGGCTTTTCCTCTCTCTCTCTTCTTAGAATCAACCCTTCTTTATCCTAGTTAAGTGATAATTGTTGGAATTAAACTTTTTATAATGTTTTCTCTTTTATAAGTGAATTTTGATTAGTCTAGATTACTTTAATCAATTAGAGTTAATTTTTAAGACAAATTAAGTAGGAAAAATTAAAAAATGGTCACCCATACAAAGGAGGTTATGGCAAATTTTTTTGAAAATAAGTATTATCTTTTATTATGCTAAAAGATTATTCCCTATCATTTCTATACTCTAAAAGTGTCATTTTCATGCATAGAAGATGCATCTTGATTATTATCAATTAGAGTTAATTTTTAAGACAAAATTAAGTAGAAAAAATTGAAAAATGGTCAGCCATACAAAGGAGGTTATGGCAAAATTTTTGAAAATATGTATTATCTTTTATTATGCTAAAAGAGTAATTCCTTTCAATTCTATACTCTAAAAGTGTCATTTTCATGCATAGAAGATGCATATTAATTATTATTATTAATTTTCATGCATCAAAGAATAATCTTTTTATTATGAAAGTGTTACTTTCATCAAAATAGATTTTTATGCATAAAGGAATAATTTTCTTTTATTATGAAAGTGTTACTTTCATCAAAATGGATTTTTATAAAAGTATATATTTTTATTATAAAAGAGTTACTTTCATCATATTGATTTTTATGCATAAAAGTATGCATAAAAGAATATTTTTTTATTATTAAAGTGTTACTTTTATCATTATTAATTTCTATGCATAAATGGAATATAAAGGATATTTTTTATAATAAAAGTGTGATTTTCATCATAAATGATTTGTATGCATAAACATATACATAAAAGATATATTTTTTATATTAAAAGTGTGATTTTCATTATAAATGATTTTATGCATAAATTAGATGCATAAAAGAAATTCTTTATTAAAAGAGTGATTTTCATCATAAATGATTTGTATGCATAAAAGATATTTTTTATATTAAAAGTGTGATTTTCATCATAAATGATTTTATGCCTAAATTAGATGCATAAGAGAAATTCTTTCATTCTAAAAGTGTAATTCCTACTAAATTGGATTTATGTATGGAAAGATGCATAAAGAATTTATTTTAATCTAAAAGTGTTATTCTCATCAATCTTGATTTTATGCATAAAAAGATGCATAAAGAAATCTATTTTTAATTCAAAAGAGTTATTTTCATCAATTTTAATTTTATGCATAGAAAGATGCATAAAGAAATCTATTTTTAATTCAAAAGAGTTATTTTCATCAATTTTAATTTTATGCATAGAAAGATGCATAAAGAAATCTATTTTTAGTTCAAAAGAGTTATTTTCGTCAATGCATAGGAAGATGCATAAAAGATTGATTTTTAATTCAAAAGTGTCATTCTCATTTAAAATGAATTTATGCATAGGAAGATTTCGAAAGTGTTATTCTCCTTAAAATGGAATTTATGCATAAATAGATGCGTAAAGAAATCTTATATCAAAAATAAGAATTCTCTTGTATTCTATAAATAGATATGAGGATGTGAAACGAATCAGATAGATGAAAATGAACGAGGAATAGATGGAGATGTATGTTTGTGAAAGAATGGATGTAAGAATGTGGATGTATGTGAATGTGAATGTGGATGTGTGAATGTGGATATGGAATGTGGATGTGGATGTCTCAATGTGAATGTGGATGTGTAAATGCGGATATGGATGTGGATATGGATGTAAGAATGTGGATGTATGTGAATGTGAATGTGGATGTGTAAATGTGGATATGGATGTAAGGATGTGGATGTATGTGAATGTGAATGTGGATGTGTGAATGTGGATATAGATGTATGGATGTGGATGTATGAATGTGAACGCGGTTGTGAATGTATGATATAAATGTATGGATGTAAATGTGGATGTGGATGTGGATGTATGGATGTAGATGCGGATGTGGATGTGAAAATGGATGTATGAATGTGAATGTGGATGTGGGTGTTAGAATGTGAATGTGGATGTGGATGTATGAATGTGAATGTGGATATGGATGTATGGATGTGAATGTGAATGTGGATGTATGAATGTAGATGTGGATGTGGATGTATGAATGTGGATGTGCATGTTTTATTCATGAAAAATCACAAATAAGGGATTTTTAAAATAGTCCTTCAATACACATGATATAGAGGATTTACTTATAGTGAACCCCTCGAGGGGGAGTCACTCATAAATATGTAAGAGTAGCGATGTGGATGTGGATGTGGATGTATGAATGTGGATGTGAAAATGGATGTATGAATGTAGATGTGGATGTGGATGTATGCATGGGGATGTGGATGTATGAATGTGGATGTTATCTAGATGATGAATTCGAATGTGGTTGATATGATTTTTAAATTCTGGTTGTGAACTGATGAATTAATTTGGATTCTGATTGAAAAATGATGATTCCTGAAATTTGGTTGAAATGTAATAAGTCAAGCAAAACCAGCACTGTTACTCTACTCCTCCCAAGCCAAGAACTGTGAATTTATTAATAATTTACTAGTTTTTTGACATTTCCCTCTTCCAAAGATTGGTGGCCACTCTTGTTACAAACAAGAGTAGAACCCTCAAACCATCAAGCCAAAGGAAACCTCCAAGAAATTATGTAAGTAGAGATGTCTTGTAATCTTCTTTAGTGATTTTTATGCTTTCCTAATTCTTCTGATTGTTTGAAGTGATAAATGGACGCTATGCCTTGATCGAAAGGCTTTTCCTCTCTCTCTCTTCTTAGAATCAACCCTTCTTTATCCTAGTTAAGTGATAATTGTTGGAATTAAACTTTTTATAATGTTTTCTCTTTTATAAGTGAATTTTGATTAGTCTAGATTACTTTAAATCAATTAGAGTTAATTTTTAAGACAAATTAAGTAGGAAAAATTAAAAAATGGTCAGCCATACAAAGGAGGTTATGGCAAATTTTTTTGGAAATAAGTATTATCTTTTATTATGCTAAAAGATTATTCCCTATCATTTCTATACTCTAAAAGTGTCATTTTCATGCATAGAAGATGCATCTTGATTATTATCAATTAGAGTTAATTTTTAATACAAAATTAAGTAGAAAAAATTAAAAAATGGTCAGCCATACAAAGGAGGTTATGGCAAAATTTTTGAAAATAGGTATTATCTTTTATTATGCTAAAAAAGTAATTCCTTTCAATTCTATACTCTAAAAGTTTCATTTTCATGCATAGAAGATGCATATTGATTATTATTAATAATTTTCATGCATAAAAGAATAATCTTTTTATTATGAAAGTGTTACTTTCATCAAAATAGATTTTTATGCATAAAGGAATAATTTTCTATTATTATGAAAGTGTTACTTTTATCAAAATGGATTTTTATAAAAGTATATTTTTTTATTATAAAAGAGTTACTTTCATCATATTGATTTTTATGCATAAAAGTATGCATAAAAGAATATTTTTTTATTATAAAAGTGTTACTTTTATCATTATTAATTTCTATGCATAAATGGAGCATAAAGGATATTTTTTTATATTAAAAGTGTGATTTTCATCATAAATGATTTGTATGCATAAAAGATATATTTTTTATATTAAAAGTGTGATTTTCATTATAAATGATTTTATGCATAAATTAGATGCATAAAAGAAATTCTTTATTAAAAGAGTGATTTTCATCATAAATGATTTGTATGCATAAAAGATATTTTTTATATTAAAAGTGTGATTTTCATCATAAATGATTTTATGCCTAAATTAGATGCATAAGAGAAATTCTTTCATTCTAAAAGTGTAATTCCTACTAAATTGGATTTATGTATGGAAAGATGCATAAAGAATTTATTTTAATCTAAAAGTGTTATTCTCATCAATCTTGATTTTATGCATAAAAAGATGCATAAAGAAATCTATTTTTAATTCAAAAGAGTTATTTTCATCAATTTTAATTTTATGCATAGAAAGATGCATAAAGAAATCTATTTTTAATTCAAAAGAGTTATTTTCATCAATTTTAATTTTATGCATAGAAAGATGCATAAAGAAATCTATTTTTAGTTCAAAAGAGGTATTTTCGTCAATGCATAGGAAGATGCATAAAAGATTGATTTTTAATTCAAAAGTGTCATTCTCATTTAAAATGAATTTATGCATAGGAAGATTTCGAAAGTGTTATTCTCCTTAAAATGGAATTTATGCATAAATCGATGCGTAAAGAAATCTTATATCAAAAATAAGAATTCTCTTGTATTCTATAAATAGATATGAGGATGTGAAACGAATCAGATAGATGAAAATGAACGAGGAATAGATGGAGATGTATGTATGTGAAAGAATGGATGTAAGAATGTGGATGTATGTGAATGTGAATGTGGATGTGTGAATGTGGATATGGAATGTGGATGTGGATGTCTCAATGTGAATGTGGATGTGTAAATGCGGATATGGATGTGGATATGGATGTAAGAATGTGGATGTATGTGAATGTGAATGTGGATGTATAAATGTGGATATGGATGTGGATATGGATGTAAGGATGTGGATGTATGTGAATGTGAATGTGGATGTGTGAATGTGGATATAGATGTATGGATGTGGATGTATGAATGTGAACGCGGTTGTAAATGTATGATATAAATGTATGGATGTAAATGTGGATGTGGATGTGGATGTATGGATGTAGATGCGGATGCGGATGTGGATGTGAAAATGGATGTATGAATGTGAATGTGGATGTGGGTGTTAGAATGTGAATGTGGATGTGGATGTATGAATGTGAAATGTGGATATGGATGTATGAATGTGAATGTGGATATGGATGTATGGATGTGAATGTGAATGTGGATGTATGAATGTAGATGTGGATGTGGATGTATGAATGTGGATGTGCATGTTTTATTCATGAAAAATCACAAATAAGGGATTTTTAAAATAGTCCTTCAACACACATGATATAGAGGATTTACTTATAGTGAACCCCCCGAGGGGGAGTCACTCATAAATATGTAAGCGTAGCGATGTGGATGTGGATGTGGATGTATGAATGTGGATGTGAAAATGGATGTATGAATGTAGATGTGGATGTGGATGTATGCATGGGGATGTGGATATATGAATGTGGATGTTATCTAGATGATGAATTCGAATGTGGTTGATATGATTTTTAAATTCTGGTTGTGAACTGATGAATTAATTTGGATTCTGATTGAAAAATGATGATTCCTGAAATTTGGTTGAAATGTAATAAGTCAAGCAAAACCAGCACTGTTACTCTACTCCTCCCAAGCCAAGAACTGTGAATTTATTAATAATTCACTAGTTTTTTGACATTTCCCTCTTCCAAAGATTGGTGGCCACTCTTGTTACAAACAAGAGTAGAACCCTCAAACCATCAAGCCAAAGGAAACCTCCAAGAAATTATGTAAGTAGAGATGTCTTGTAATCTTCTTTAGTGATTTTTATGCTTTCCTAATTCTTATGATTGTTTGAAGTGATAAATGGACGCTATGCCTTGATCGAAAGGCTTTTCCTCTCTCTCTTCTTAGAATCAACCCTTCTTTATCCTAGTTAAGTGATAATTGTTGGAATTAAACTTTTTATAATGTTTTCTCTTTTATAAGTGAATTTTGATTAGTCTAGATTACTTTAAATCAATTAGAGTTAATTTTTAAGACAAATTAAGTAGAAAAATTTGAAAAATGGTCAGCCATACAAAGGAGGTTATGGTAAATTTTTTTGGAAATAAGTATTATCTTTTATTATGCTAAAAGATTATTCCCTATCATTTCTATACTCTAAAAGTGTCATTTTCATGCGTAGAAGATGCATCTTGCTTATTATCAATTAGAGTTAATTTTTAATACAAAATTAAGTAGAAAAAATTGAAAAATGGTCAGCCATACAAAGGAGGTTATGGTAAAATTTTTGAAAATAGGTATTATCTTTTATTATGCTAAAAAAGTAATTCCTTTCAATTCTATACTCTAAAAGTTTCATTTTCATGGATAGAAGATGCATATTGATTATTATTATTAATTTTTATGCATAAAAGAATAATCTTTTTATTATGAAAGTGTTACTTTCATCAAAATAGATTTTTATGCATAAAGGAATAATTTTCTTTTATTATGAAAGTGTTACTTTTATCAAAATGGATTTTTATAAAAGTATATTTTTTTATTATAAAAGAGTTACTTTCATCATATTGATTTTTATGCATAAAAGTATGCATAAAAGAATATTTTTTTATTATAAAAGTGTTACTTTTATCATTATTAATTTCTATGCATAAATGGAGCATAAAGGATATTTTTTATATTAAAAGTGTGATTTTCATCATAAATGATTTGTATACATAAAAGATATATATTTTATATTAAAAGTCTGATTTTCATTATAAATGATTTTATGCATAAATTAGATGCATAAAAGAAATTCTTTATTAAAAGAGTGATTTTCATCATAAATGATTTGTATGCATAAAAGATATTTTTTATATTAAAAGTGTGATTTTCATCATAAATGATTTTATGCCTAAATTAGATGCATAAGAGAAATTCTTTCATTCTAAAAGTGTAATTCCTACTAAATTGGATTTATGTATGGAAAGATGCATAAAGAATTTATTTTAATCTAAAAGTGTTATTCTCATCAATCTTGATTTTATGTATAAAAAGATGCATAAAGAAATCTATTTTTAATTCAAAAGAGTTATTTTCATCAATTTTAATTTTATGCATAGAAAGATGCATAAAGAAATCTATTTTTAATTCAAAAGAGTTATTTTCATCAATTTTAATTTTATGCATAGAAAGATGCATAAAGAAATCTATTTTTAGTTCAAAAGAAGTATTTTCGTCAATGCATAGGAAGATGCATAAAAGATTGATTTTTAATTCAAAAGTGTCATTCTCATTTAAAATGAATTTATGCATAGGAAGATTTCGAAAGTGTTATTCTTCTTAAAATGGAATTTATGCATAAATCGATGCATAAAGAAATCTTATATCAAAAATAAGAATTCTCTTGTATTCTATAAATAGATATGAGGATGTGAAACGAATCAGATAGATGAAAATGAACGAGGAATAGATGGAGATGTATGTATGTGAAAGAATGGATGTAAGAATGTGGATGTATGTGAATGTGAATGTGGATGTGTGAATGTGGATATGGAATGTGGATGTGGATGTCTCAATGTGAATGTGGATGTGTAAATGCGGATATGGATGTGGATATGGATGTAAGAATGTGGATGTATGTGAATGTGAATGTGGATGTATAAATGTGGATATGGATGTGGATATGGATGTAAGGATGTGGATGTATGTGAATGTGAATGTGGATGTGTGAATGTGGATATAGATGTATGGATGTGGATGTATGAATGTGAACGCGGTTGTAAATGTATGATATAAATGTATGGATGTAAATGTGGATGTGGATGTGGATGTATGGATGTAGATGCGGATGCGGATGTGGATGTGAAAATGGATGTATGAATGTGAATGTGGATGTGGGTGTTAGAATGTGAATGTGGATGTGGATGTATGAATGTGAAATGTGGATATGGATGTATGAATGTGAATGTGGATATGGATGTATGGATGTGAATGTGAATGTGGATGTATGAATGTAGATGTGGATGTGGATGTATGAATGTGGATGTGCATGTTTTATTCATGAAAAATCACAAATAAGGGATTTTTAAAATAGTCCTTCAACACACATGATATAGAGGATTTACTTATAGTGAACCCCCCGAGGGGGAGTCACTCATAAATATGTAAGCGTAGCGATGTGGATGTGGATGTGGATGTATGAATGTGGATGTGAAAATGGATGTATGAATGTAGATGTGGATGTGGATGTATGCATGGGGATGTGGATATATGAATGTGGATGTTATCTAGATGATGAATTCGAATGTGGTTGATATGATTTTTAAATTCTGGTTGTGAACTGATGAATTAATTTGGATTCTGATTGAAAAATGATGATTCCTGAAATTTGGTTGAAATGTAATAAGTCAAGCAAAACCAGCACTGTTACTCTACTCCTCCCAAGCCAAGAACTGTGAATTTATTAATAATTCACTAGTTTTTTGACATTTCCCTCTTCCAAAGATTGGTGGCCACTCTTGTTACAAACAAGAGTAGAACCCTCAAACCATCAAGCCAAAGGAAACCTCCAAGAAATTATGTAAGTAGAGATGTCTTGTAATCTTCTTTAGTGATTTTTATGCTTTCCTAATTCTTATGATTGTTTGAAGTGATAAATGGACGCTATGCCTTGATCGAAAGGCTTTTCCTCTCTCTCTTCTTAGAATCAACCCTTCTTTATCCTAGTTAAGTGATAATTGTTGGAATTAAACTTTTTATAATGTTTTCTCTTTTATAAGTGAATTTTGATTAGTCTAGATTACTTTAAATCAATTAGAGTTAATTTTTAAGACAAATTAAGTAGAAAAATTTGAAAAATGGTCAGCCATACAAAGGAGGTTATGGTAAATTTTTTTGGAAATAAGTATTATCTTTTATTATGCTAAAAGATTATTCCCTATCATTTCTATACTCTAAAAGTGTCATTTTCATGCGTAGAAGATGCATCTTGCTTATTATCAATTAGAGTTAATTTTTAATACAAAATTAAGTAGAAAAAATTGAAAAATGGTCAGCCATACAAAGGAGGTTATGGTAAAATTTTTGAAAATAGGTATTATCTTTTATTATGCTAAAAAAGTAATTCCTTTCAATTCTATACTCTAAAAGTTTCATTTTCATGGATAGAAGATGCATATTGATTATTATTATTAATTTTTATGCATAAAAGAATAATCTTTTTATTATGAAAGTGTTACTTTCATCAAAATAGATTTTTATGCATAAAGGAATAATTTTCTTTTATTATGAAAGTGTTACTTTTATCAAAATGGATTTTTATAAAAGTATATTTTTTTATTATAAAAGAGTTACTTTCATCATATTGATTTTTATGCATAAAAGTATGCATAAAAGAATATTTTTTTATTATAAAAGTGTTACTTTTATCATTATTAATTTCTATGCATAAATGGAGCATAAAGGATATTTTTTATATTAAAAGTGTGATTTTCATCATAAATGATTTGTATACATAAAAGATATATATTTTATATTAAAAGTC
Organism: Cibotium barometz; assembly: GCF_041138505.1. Classification (NCBI taxonomy): domain Eukaryota; kingdom Viridiplantae; phylum Streptophyta; class Polypodiopsida; order Cyatheales; family Cibotiaceae; genus Cibotium; species Cibotium barometz. The sequence goes on from NC_141052.1 coordinate 4,068,247, forward strand.
TGATTTTCATTATAAATGATTTTATGCATAAATTAGATGCATAAAAGAAATTCTTTATTAAAAGAGTGATTTTCATCATAAATGATTTGTATGCATAAAAGATATTTTTTATATTAAAAGTGTGATTTTCATCATAAATGATTTTATGCCTAAATTAGATGCATAAGAGAAATTCTTTCATTCTAAAAGTGTAATTCCTACTAAATTGGATTTATGTATGGAAAGATGCATAAAGAATTTATTTTAATCTAAAAGTGTTATTCTCATCAATCTTGATTTTATGTATAAAAAGATGCATAAAGAAATCTATTTTTAATTCAAAAGAGTTATTTTCATCAATTTTAATTTTATGCATAGAAAGATGCATAAAGAAATCTATTTTTAATTCAAAAGAGTTATTTTCATCAATTTTAATTTTATGCATAGAAAGATGCATAAAGAAATCTATTTTTAGTTCAAAAGAGGTATTTTCGTCAATGCATAGGAAGATGCATAAAAGATTGATTTTTAATTCAAAAGTGTCATTCTCATTTAAAATGAATTTATGCATAGGAAGATTTCGAAAGTGTTATTCTCCTTAAAATGGAATTTATGCATAAATCGATGCGTAAAGAAATCTTATATCAAAAATAAGAATTCTCTTGTATTCTATAAATAGATATGAGGATGTGAAACGAATCAGATAGATGAAAATGAACGAGGAATAGATGGAGATGTATGTATGTGAAAGAATGGATGTAAGAATGTGGATGTATGTGAATGTGAATGTGGATGTGTGAATGTGGATATGGAATGTGGATGTGGATGTCTCAATGTGAATGTGGATGTGTAAATGCGGATATGGATGTGGATATGGATGTAAGAATGTGGATGTATGTGAATGTGAATGTGGATGTGTAAATGTGGATATGGATGTGGATATGGATGTAAGGATGTGGATGTATGTGAATGTGAATGTGGATGTGTGAATGTGGATATAGATGTATGGATGTGGATGTATGAATGTGAACGCGGTTGTGAATGTATGATATAAATGTATGGATGTGAATGTGGATGTGGATGTGGATGTATGGATGTAGATGCGGATGTGGATGTGAAATTGGATGTATGAATGTGAATGTGGATGTGGATGTATGAATGTGAAATGTGGATATGGATGTATAAATGTGAATGTGGATATGGATGTATGGATGTGAATGTGAATGTGGATGTATGAATGTAGATGTGGATGTGGATGTATGAATGTGGATGTGCATGTTTTATTCATGAAAAATCACAAATAAGAGATTTTTAAAATAGTCCTTGAACACACATGATATAGAGGATTTACTTATAGTGAACCCCCCGAGGGGGAGTCACTCATAAATATGTAAGCGTAGTGATGTGGATGTGGATGTGGATGTATGAATGTGGATGTGAAAATGGATGTATGAATGTAGATGTGGATGTGGATGTATGCATGTGGATGTGGATGTTATCTAGATGATGAATTCGAATGTGGTTGATATGATTTTTAAATTCTGGTTGTGAACTGATGAATTAATTTGGATTCTGATTGAAAAATGATGATTCCTGAAATTTGGTTGAAATGTAATAAGTCAAGCAAAACCAGCACTGTTACTATTCTCCTCCCAAGCCAAGAACTGTGAATTTATTAATAATTCACTAGTTTTTTGACATTTCCCTCTTCCAAAGATTGGTGGCCACTCTTGTTACAAACAAGAGTAGAACCCTCAAACCATCAACCCAAAGGAAACCTCCAAGAAATTATGTAAGTAGAGATCTCTTGTAATCTTCTTTAGTGATTTTTATGCTTTCCTAATTCTTATGATTGTTTGAAGTGATAAATGGACGCTATGCCTTGATCGAAAGGCTTTTCCTCTCTCTCTCTTCTTAGAATCAACCCTTCTTTATCCTAGTTAAGTGATAATTGTTGGAATTAAACTTTTTATAATGTTTTCTCTTTTATAAGTGAATTTTGATTAGTCTAGATTACTTTAATCAATTAGAGTTAATTTTTAAGACAAATTAAGTAGGAAAAATTAAAAAATGGTCACCCATACAAAGGAGGTTATGGCAAAATTTTTTGAAAATAAGTATTATCTTTTATTATGCTAGAAGATTATTCCCTATCATTTCTATACTCTAAAAGTGTCATTTTCATGCATAGAAGATGCATCTTGATTATTATCAATTAGAGTTAATTTTTAAGACAAAATTAAGTAGAAAAAATTGAAAAATGGTCAGCCATACAAAGGAGGTTATGGCAAAATTTTTGAAAATAGGTATTATCTTTTATTATGCTAAAAGAGTAATTCCTTTCAATTCTATACTCTAAAAGTGTCATTTTCATGCATAGAAGATGCATATTAATTATTATTATTAATTTTCATGCATCAAAGAATAATCTTTTTATTATGAAAGTGTTACTTTCATCAAAATAGATTTTTATGCATAAAGGAATAATTTTCTTTTATTATGAAAGTGTTACTTTCATCAAAATGGATTTTTATAAAAGTATATTTTTTTATTATAAAAGAGTTACTTTCATCATATTGATTTTTATGCATAAAAGTATGCATAAAAGAATATTTTTTTATTATAAAAGTGTTACTTTTATCATTATTAATTTCTATGCATAAATGGAACATAAAGGATATTTTTTATATTAAAAGTGTGATTTTCATCATAAATGATTTGTATGCATAAACATATACATAAAAGATATATTTTTTATATTAAAAGTGTGATTTTCATTATAAATGATTTTATGCATAAATTAGATGCATAAAAGAAATTCTTTATTAAAAGAGTGATTTTCATCATAAATGATTTGTATGCATAAAAGATATTTTCTATATTAAAAGTGTGATTTTCATCATAAATGATTTTATGCCTAAATTAGATGCATAAGAGAAATTCTTTCATTCTAAAAGTGTAATTCCTACTAAATTGGATTTATGTATGGAAAGATGCATAAAGAATTTATTTTAATCTAAAAGTGTTATTCTCATCAATCTTGATTTTATGCATAAAAAGATGCATAAAGAAATCTATTTTTAATTCAAAAGAGTTATTTTCATCAATTTTAATTTTATGCATAGAAAGATGCATAAAGAAATCTATTTTTAATTCAAAAGAGTTATTTTCATCAATTTTAATTTTATGCATAGAAAGATGCATAAAGAAATCTATTTTTAGTTCAAAAGAGTTATTTTCGTCAATGCATAGGAAGATGCATAAAAGATTGATTTTTAATTCAAAAGTGTCATTCTCATTTAAAATGAATTTATGCATAGGAAGATTTCGAAAGTGTTATTCTCCTTAAAATGGAATTTATGCATAAATAGATGCGTAAAGAAATCTTATATCAAAAATAAGAATTCTCTTGTATTCTATAAATAGATATGAGGATGTGAAACGAATCAGATAGATGAAAATGAACGAGGAATAGATGGAGATGTATGTTTGTGAAAGAATGGATGTAAGAATGTGGATGTATGTGAATGTGAATGTGGATGTGTGAATGTGGATATGGAATGTGGATGTGGATGTCTCAATGTGAATGTGGATGTGTAAATGCGGATATGGATGTGGATATGGATGTAAGAATGTGGATGTATGTGAATGTGAATGTGGATGTGTAAATGTGGATATGGATGTAAGGATGTGGATGTATGTGAATGTGAATGTGGATGTGTGAATGTGGATATAGATGTATGGATGTGGATGTATGAATGTGAACGCGGTTGTGAATGTATGATATAAATGTATGGATGTAAATGTGGATGTGGATGTGGATGTATGGATGTAGATGCGGATGTGGATGTGAAAATGGATGTATGAATGTGAATGTGGATGTGGGTGTTAGAATGTGAATGTGGATGTGGATGTATGAATGTGAAATGTGGATATGGATGTATGGATGTGAATGTGGATATGGATGTATGGATGTGAATGTGAATGTGGATGTATGAATGTAGATGTGGATGTGGATGTATGAATGTGGATGTGCATGTTTTATTCATGAAAAATCACAAATAAGGGATTTTTAAAATAGTCCTTCAATACACATGATATAGAGGATTTACTTATAGTGAACCCCCCGAGGGGGAGTCACTCATAAATATGTAAGAGTAGCGATGTGGATGTGGATGTGGATGTATGAATGTGGATGTGAAAATGGATGTATGAATGTAGATGTGGATGTGGATGTATGCATGGGGATGTGGATGTATGAATGTGGATGTTATCTAGATGATGAATTCGAATGTGGTTGATATGATTTTTAAATTCTGGTTGTGAACTGATGAATTAATTTGGATTCTGATTGAAAAATGATGATTCCTGAAATTTGGTTGAAATGTAATAAGTCAAGCAAAACCAGCACTGTTACTCTACTCCTCCCAAGCCAAGAACTGTGAATTTATTAATAATTCACTAGTTTTTTGACATTTCCCTCTTCCAAAGATTGGTGGCCACTCTTGTTACAAACAAGAGTAGAACCCTCAAACCATCAAGCCAAAGGAAACCTCCAAGAAATTATGTAAGTAGAGATGTCTTGTAATCTTCTTTAGTGATTTTTATGCTTTCCTAATTCTTCTGATTGTTTGAAGTGATAAATGGACGCTATGCCTTGATCGAAAGGCTTTTCCTCTCTCTCTTCTTAGAATCAACCCTTCTTTATCCTAGTTAAGTGATAATTGTTGGAATTAAACTTTTTATAATGTTTTCTCTTTTATAAGTGAATTTTGATTAGTCTAGATTACTTTAAATCAATTAGAGTTAATTTTTAAGACAAATTAAGTAGAAAAATTTGAAAAATGGTCAGCCATACAAAGGAGGTTATGGCAAATTTTTTTGGAAATAAGTATTATCTTTTATTATGCTAAAAGATTATTCCCTATCATTTCTATACTCTAAAAGTGTCATTTTCATGCGTAGAAGATGCATCTTGCTTATTATCAATTAGAGTTAATTTTTAATACAAAATTAAGTAGAAAAAATTGAAAAATGGTCAGCCATACAAAGGAGGTTATGGTAAAATTTTTGAAAATAGGTATTATCTTTTATTATGCTAAAAAAGTAATTCCTTTCAATTCTATACTCTAAAAGTTTCATTTTCATGGATAGAAGATGCATATTGATTATTATTATTAATTTTTATGCATAAAAGAATAATCTTTTTATTATGAAAGTGTTACTTTCATCAAAATAGATTTTTATGCATAAAGGAATAATTTTCTTTTATTATGAAAGTGTTACTTTTATCAAAATGGATTTTTATAAAAGTATATTTTTTTATTATAAAAGAGTTACTTTCATCATATTGATTTTTATGCATAAAAGTATGCATAAAAGAATATTTTTTTATTATAAAAGTGTTACTTTTATCATTATTAATTTCTATGCATAAATGGAGCATAAAGGATATTTTTTATATTAAAAGTGTGATTTTCATCATAAATGATTTGTATACATAAAAGATATATATTTTATATTAAAAGTCTGATTTTCATTATAAATGATTTTATGCATAAATTAGATGCATAAAAGAAATTCTTTATTAAAAGAGTGATTTTCATCATAAATGATTTGTATGCATAAAAGATATTTTTTATATTAAAAGTGTGATTTTCATCATAAATGATTTTATGCCTAAATTAGATGCATAAGAGAAATTCTTTCATTCTAAAAGTGTAATTCCTACTAAATTGGATTTATGTATGGAAAGATGCATAAAGAATTTATTTTAATCTAAAAGTGTTATTCTCATCAATCTTGATTTTATGTATAAAAAGATGCATAAAGAAATCTATTTTTAATTCAAAAGAGTTATTTTCATCAATTTTAATTTTATGCATAGAAAGATGCATAAAGAAATCTATTTTTAATTCAAAAGAGTTATTTTCATCAATTTTAATTTTATGCATAGAAAGATGCATAAAGAAATCTATTTTTAGTTCAAAAGAAGTATTTTCGTCAATGCATAGGAAGATGCATAAAAGATTGATTTTTAATTCAAAAGTGTCATTCTCATTTAAAATGAATTTATGCATAGGAAGATTTCGAAAGTGTTATTCTTCTTAAAATGGAATTTATGCATAAATCGATGCATAAAGAAATCTTATATCAAAAATAAGAATTCTCTTGTATTCTATAAATAGATATGAGGATGTGAAACGAATCAGATAGATGAAAATGAACGAGGAATAGATGGAGATGTATGTATGTGAAAGAATGGATGTAAGAATGTGGATGTATGTGAATGTGAATGTGGATGTGTGAATGTGGATATGGAATGTGGATGTGGATGTCTCAATGTGAATGTGGATGTGTAAATGCGGATATGGATGTGGATATGGATGTAAGAATGTGGATGTATGTGAATGTGAATGTGGATGTGTAAATGTGGATATGGATGTGGATATGGATGTAAGGATGTGGATGTATGTGAATGTGAATGTGGATGTGTGAATGTGGATATAGATGTATGGATGTGGATGTATGAATGTGAACGCGGTTGTGAATGTATGATATAAATGTATGGATGTGAATGTGGATGTGGATGTGGATGTATGGATGTAGATGCGGATGTGGATGTGAAATTGGATGTATGAATGTGAATGTGGATGTGGATGTATGAATGTGAAATGTGGATATGGATGTATAAATGTGAATGTGGATATGGATGTATGGATGTGAATGTGAATGTGGATGTATGAATGTAGATGTGGATGTGGATGTATGAATGTGGATGTGCATGTTTTATTCATGAAAAATCACAAATAAGAGATTTTTAAAATAGTCCTTGAACACACATGATATAGAGGATTTACTTATAGTGAACCCCCCGAGGGGGAGTCACTCATAAATATGTAAGCGTAGTGATGTGGATGTGGATGTGGATGTATGAATGTGGATGTGAAAATGGATGTATGAATGTAGATGTGGATGTGGATGTATGTATGTGGATGTGGATGTTATCTAGATGATGAATTCGAATGTGGTTGATATGATTTTTAAATTCTGGTTGTGAACTGATGAATTAATTTGGATTCTGATTGAAAAATGATGATTCCTGAAATTTGGTTGAAATGTAATAAGTCAAGCAAAACCAGCACTGTTACTATTCTCCTCCCAAGCCAAGAACTGTGAATTTATTAATAATTCACTAGTTTTTTGACATTTCCCTCTTCCAAAGATTGGTGGCCACTCTTGTTACAAACAAGAGTAGAACCCTCAAACCATCAACCCAAAGGAAACCTCCAAGAAATTATGTAAGTAGAGATCTCTTGTAATCTTCTTTAGTGATTTTTATGCTTTCCTAATTCTTATGATTGTTTGAAGTGATAAATGGACGCTATGCCTTGATCGAAAGGCTTTTCCTCTCTCTCTCTTCTTAGAATCAACCCTTCTTTATCCTAGTTAAGTGATAATTGTTGGAATTAAACTTTTTATAATGTTTTCTCTTTTATAAGTGAATTTTGATTAGTCTAGATTACTTTAATCAATTAGAGTTAATTTTTAAGACAAATTAAGTAGGAAAAATTAAAAAATGGTCACCCATACAAAGGAGGTTATGGCAAAATTTTTTGAAAATAAGTATTATCTTTTATTATGCTAGAAGATTATTCCCTATCATTTCTATACTCTAAAAGTGTCATTTTCATGCATAGAAGATGCATCTTGATTATTATCAATTAGAGTTAATTTTTAAGACAAAATTAAGTAGAAAAAATTGAAAAATGGTCAGCCATACAAAGGAGGTTATGGCAAAATTTTTGAAAATAGGTATTATCTTTTATTATGCTAAAAGAGTAATTCCTTTCAATTCTATACTCTAAAAGTGTCATTTTCATGCATAGAAGATGCATATTAATTATTATTATTAATTTTCATGCATCAAAGAATAATCTTTTTATTATGAAAGTGTTACTTTCATCAAAATAGATTTTTATGCATAAAGGAATAATTTTCTTTTATTATGAAAGTGTTACTTTCATCAAAATGGATTTTTATAAAAGTATATTTTTTTATTATAAAAGAGTTACTTTCATCATATTGATTTTTATGCATAAAAGTATGCATAAAAGAATATTTTTTTATTATAAAAGTGTTACTTTTATCATTATTAATTTCTATGCATAAATGGAACATAAAGGATATTTTTTATATTAAAGTGTGATTTTCATCATAAATGATTTGTATGCATAAACATATACATAAAAGATATATTTTTTATATTAAAAGTGTGATTTTCATTATAAATGATTTTATGCATAAATTAGATGCATAAAAGAAATTCTTTATTAAAAGAGTGATTTTCATCATAAATGATTTGTATGCATAAAAGATATTTTCTATATTAAAAGTGTGATTTTCATCATAAATGATTTTATGCCTAAATTAGATGCATAAGAGAAATTCTTTCATTCTAAAAGTGTAATTCCTACTAAATTGGATTTATGTATGGAAAGATGCATAAAGAATTTATTTTAATCTAAAAGTGTTATTCTCATCAATCTTGATTTTATGCATAAAAAGATGCATAAAGAAATCTATTTTTAATTCAAAAGAGTTATTTTCATCAATTTTAATTTTATGCATAGAAAGATGCATAAAGAAATCTATTTTTAATTCAAAAGAGTTATTTTCATCAATTTTAATTTTATGCATAGAAAGATGCATAAAGAAATCTATTTTTAGTTCAAAAGAGTTATTTTCGTCAATGCATAGGAAGATGCATAAAAGATTGATTTTTAATTCAAAAGTGTCATTCTCATTTAAAATGAATTTATGCATAGGAAGATTTCGAAAGTGTTATTCTCCTTAAAATGGAATTTATGCATAAATAGATGCGTAAAGAAATCTTATATCAAAAATAAGAATTCTCTTGTATTCTATAAATAGATATGAGGATGTGAAACGAATCAGATAGATGAAAATGAACGAGGAATAGATGGAGATGTATGTTTGTGAAAGAATGGATGTAAGAATGTGGATGTATGTGAATGTGAATGTGGATGTGTGAATGTGGATATGGAATGTGGATGTGGATGTCTCAATGTGAATGTGGATGTGTAAATGCGGATATGGATGTGGATATGGATGTAAGAATGTGGATGTATGTGAATGTGAATGTGGATGTGTAAATGTGGATATGGATGTGGATATGGATGTAAGGATGTGGATGTATGTGAATGTGAATGTGGATGTGTGAATGTGGATATAGATGTATGGATGTGGATGTATGAATGTGAACGCGGTTGTGAATGTATGATATAAATGTATGGATGTAAATGTGGATGTGGATGTGGATGTATGGATGTAGATGCGGATGTGGATGTGAAAATGGATGTATGAATGTGAATGTGGATGTGGGTGTTAGAATGTGAATGTGGATGTGGATGTATGAATGTGAAATGTGGATATGGATGTATGGATGTGAATGTGGATATGGATGTATGGATGTGAATGTGAATGTGGATGTATGAATGTAGATGTGGATGTGGATGTATGAATGTGGATGTGCATGTTTTATTCATGAAAAATCACAAATAAGGGATTTTTAAAATAGTCCTTCAATACACATGATATAGAGGATTTACTTATAGTGAACCCCCCGAGGGGGAGTCACTCATAAATATGTAAGAGTAGCGATGTGGATGTGGATGTGGATGTATGAATGTGGATGTGAAAATGGATGTATGAATGTAGATGTGGATGTGGATGTATGCATGGGGATGTGGATGTATGAATGTGGATGTTATCTAGATGATGAATTCGAATGTGGTTGATATGATTTTTAAATTCTGGTTGTGAACTGATGAATTAATTTGGATTCTGATTGAAAAATGATGATTCCTGAAATTTGGTTGAAATGTAATAAGTCAAGCAAAACCAGCACTGTTACTCTACTCCTCCCAAGCCAAGAACTGTGAATTTATTAATAATTCACTAGTTTTTTGACATTTCCCTCTTCCAAAGATTGGTGGCCACTCTTGTTACAAACAAGAGTAGAACCCTCAAACCATCAAGCCAAAGGAAACCTCCTAGAAATTATGTAAGTAGAGATGTCTTGTAATCTTCTTTAGTGATTTTTATGCTTTCCTAATTCTTCTGATTGTTTGAAGTGATAAATGGACGCTATGCCTTGATCGAAAGGCTTTTCCTCTCTCTCTTCTTAGAATCAACCCTTCTTTATCCTAGTTAAGTGATAATTGTTGGAATTAAACTTTTTATAATGTTTTCTCTTTTATAAGTGAATTTTGATTAGTCTAGATTACTTTAAATCAATTAGAGTTAATTTTTAAGACAAATTAAGTAGAAAAATTTGAAAAATGGTCAGCCATACAAAGGAGGTTATGGCAAATTTTTTTGGAAATAAGTATTATCTTTTATTATGCTAAAAGATTATTCCCTATCATTTCTATACTCTAAAAGTGTCATTTTCATGCGTAGAAGATGCATCTTGCTTATTATCAATTAGAGTTAATTTTTAATACAAAATTAAGTAGAAAAAATTGAAAAATGGTCAGCCATACAAAGGAGGTTATGGTAAAATTTTTGAAAATAGGTATTATCTTTTATTATGCTAAAAAAGTAATTCCTTTCAATTCTATACTCTAAAAGTTTCATTTTCATGGATAGAAGATGCATATTGATTATTATTATTAATTTTTATGCATAAAAGAATAATCTTTTTATTATGAAAGTGTTACTTTCATCAAAATAGATTTTTATGCATAAAGGAATAATTTTCTTTTATTATGAAAGTGTTACTTTTATCAAAATGGATTTTTATAAAAGTATATTTTTTTATTATAAAAGAGTTACTTTCATCATATTGATTTTTATGCATAAAAGTATGCATAAAAGAATATTTTTTTATTATAAAAGTGTTACTTTTATCATTATTAATTTCTATGCATAAATGGAGCATAAAGGATATTTTTTATATTAAAAGTGTGATTTTCATCATAAATGATTTGTATACATAAAAGATATATATTTTATATTAAAAGTCTGATTTTCATTATAAATGATTTTATGCATAAATTAGATGCATAAAAGAAATTCTTTATTAAAAGAGTGATTTTCATCATAAATGATTTGTATGCATAAAAGATATTTTTTATATTAAAAGTGTGATTTTCATCATAAATGATTTTATGCCTAAATTAGATGCATAAGAGAAATTCTTTCATTCTAAAAGTGTAATTCCTACTAAATTGGATTTATGTATGGAAAGATGCATAAAGAATTTATTTTAATCTAAAAGTGTTATTCTCATCAATCTTGATTTTATGTATAAAAAGATGCATAAAGAAATCTATTTTTAATTCAAAAGAGTTATTTTCATCAATTTTAATTTTATGCATAGAAAGATGCATAAAGAAATCTATTTTTAATTCAAAAGAGTTATTTTCATCAATTTTAATTTTATGCATAGAAAGATGCATAAAGAAATCTATTTTTAGTTCAAAAGAGGTATTTTCGTCAATGCATAGGAAGATGCATAAAAGATTGATTTTTAATTCAAAAGTGTCATTCTCATTTAAAATGAATTTATGCATAGGAAGATTTCGAAAGTGTTATTCTCCTTAAAATGGAATTTATGCATAAATCGATGCGTAAAGAAATCTTATATCAAAAATAAGAATTCTCTTGTATTCTATAAATAGATATGAGGATGTGAAACGAATCAGATAGATGAAAATGAACGAGGAATAGATGGAGATGTATGTATGTGAAAGAATGGATGTAAGAATGTGGATGTATGTGAATGTGAATGTGGATGTGTGAATGTGGATATGGAATGTGGATGTGGATGTCTCAATGTGAATGTGGATGTGTAAATGCGGATATGGATGTGGATATGGATGTAAGAATGTGGATGTATGTGAATGTGAATGTGGATGTGTAAATGTGGATATGGATGTGGATATGGATGTAAGGATGTGGATGTATGTGAATGTGAATGTGGATGTGTGAATGTGGATATAGATGTATGGATGTGGATGTATGAATGTGAACGCGGTTGTGAATGTATGATATAAATGTATGGATGTGAATGTGGATGTGGATGTGGATGTATGGATGTAGATGCGGATGTGGATGTGAAATTGGATGTATGAATGTGAATGTGGATGTGGATGTATGAATGTGAAATGTGGATATGGATGTATAAATGTGAATGTGGATATGGATGTATGGATGTGAATGTGAATGTGGATGTATGAATGTAGATGTGGATGTGGATGTATGAATGTGGATGTGCATGTTTTATTCATGAAAAATCACAAATAAGAGATTTTTAAAATAGTCCTTGAACACACATGATATAGAGGATTTACTTATAGTGAACCCCCCGAGGGGGAGTCACTCATAAATATGTAAGCGTAGTGATGTGGATGTGGATGTGGATGTATGAATGTGGATGTGAAAATGGATGTATGAATGTAGATGTGGATGTGGATGTATGCATGTGGATGTGGATGTTATCTAGATGATGAATTCGAATGTGGTTGATATGATTTTTAAATTCTGGTTGTGAACTGATGAATTAATTTGGATTCTGATTGAAAAATGATGATTCCTGAAATTTGGTTGAAATGTAATAAGTCAAGCAAAACCAGCACTGTTACTATTCTCCTCCCAAGCCAAGAACTGTGAATTTATTAATAATTCACTAGTTTTTTGACATTTCCCTCTTCCAAAGATTGGTGGCCACTCTTGTTACAAACAAGAGTAGAACCCTCAAACCATCAACCCAAAGGAAACCTCCAAGAAATTATGTAAGTAGAGATCTCTTGTAATCTTCTTTAGTGATTTTTATGCTTTCCTAATTCTTATGATTGTTTGAAGTGATAAATGGACGCTATGCCTTGATCGAAAGGCTTTTCCTCTCTCTCTCTTCTTAGAATCAACCCTTCTTTATCCTAGTTAAGTGATAATTGTTGGAATTAAACTTTTTATAATGTTTTCTCTTTTATAAGTGAATTTTGATTAGTCTAGATTACTTTAATCAATTAGAGTTAATTTTTAAGACAAATTAAGTAGGAAAAATTAAAAAATGGTCACCCATACAAAGGAGGTTATGGCAAAATTTTTTGAAAATAAGTATTATCTTTTATTATGCTAGAAGATTATTCCCTATCATTTCTATACTCTAAAAGTGTCATTTTCATGCATAGAAGATGCATCTTGATTATTATCAATTAGAGTTAATTTTTAAGACAAAATTAAGTAGAAAAAATTGAAAAATGGTCAGCCATACAAAGGAGGTTATGGCAAAATTTTTGAAAATAGGTATTATCTTTTATTATGCTAAAAGAGTAATTCCTTTCAATTCTATACTCTAAAAGTGTCATTTTCATGCATAGAAGATGCATATTAATTATTATTATTAATTTTCATGCATCAAAGAATAATCTTTTTATTATGAAAGTGTTACTTTCATCAAAATAGATTTTTATGCATAAAGGAATAATTTTCTTTTATTATGAAAGTGTTACTTTCATCAAAATGGATTTTTATAAAAGTATATTTTTTTATTATAAAAGAGTTACTTTCATCATATTGATTTTTATGCATAAAAGTATGCATAAAAGAATATTTTTTTATTATAAAAGTGTTACTTTTATCATTATTAATTTCTATGCATAAATGGAACATAAAGGATATTTTTTATATTAAAAGTGTGATTTTCATCATAAATGATTTGTATGCATAAACATATACATAAAAGATATATTTTTTATATTAAAAGTGTGATTTTCATTATAAATGATTTTATGCATAAATTAGATGCATAAAAGAAATTCTTTATTAAAAGAGTGATTTTCATCATAAATGATTTGTATGCATAAAAGATATTTTTTATATTAAAAGTGTGATTTTCATCATAAATGATTTTATGCCTAAATTAGATGCATAAGAGAAATTCTTTCATTCTAAAAGTGTAATTCCTACTAAATTGGATTTATGTATGGAAAGATGCATAAAGAATTTATTTTAATCTAAAAGTGTTATTCTCATCAATCTTGATTTTATGCATAAAAAGATGCATAAAGAAATCTATTTTTAATTCAAAAGAGTTATTTTCATCAATTTTAATTTTATGCATAGAAAGATGCATAAAGAAATCTATTTTTAATTCAAAAGAGTTATTTTCATCAATTTTAATTTTATGCATAGAAAGATGCATAAAGAAATCTATTTTTAGTTCAAAAGAGGTATTTTCGTCAATGCATAGGAAGATGCATAAAAGATTGATTTTTAATTCAAAAGTGTCATTCTCATTTAAAATGAATTTATGCATAGGAAGATTTCGAAAGTGTTATTCTCCTTAAAATGGAATTTATGCATAAATAGATGCGTAAAGAAATCTTATATCAAAAATAAGAATTCTCTTGTATTCTATAAATAGATATGAGGATGTGAAACGAATCAGATAGATGAAAATGAACGAGGAATAGATGGAGATGTATGTTTGTGAAAGAATGGATGTAAGAATGTGGATGTATGTGAATGTGAATGTGGATGTGTGAATGTGGATATGGAATGTGGATGTGGATGTCTCAATGTGAATGTGGATGTGTAAATGCGGATATGGATGTGGATATGGATGTAAGAATGTGGATGTATGTGAATGTGAATGTGGATGTGTAAATGTGGATATGGATGTAAGGATGTGGATGTATGTGAATGTGAATGTGGATGTGTGAATGTGGATATAGATGTATGGATGTGGATGTATGAATGTGAACGCGGTTGTGAATGTATGATATAAATGTATGGATGTAAATGTGGATGTGGATGTGGATGTATGGATGTAGATGCGGATGTGGATGTGAAAATGGATGTATGAATGTGAATGTGGATGTGGGTGTTAGAATGTGAATGTGGATGTGGATGTATGAATGTGAAATGTGGATATGGATGTATGGATGTGAATGTGGATATGGATGTATGGATGTGAATGTGAATGTGGATGTATGAATGTAGATGTGGATGTGGATGTATGAATGTGGATGTGCATGTTTTATTCATGAAAAATCACAAATAAGGGATTTTTAAAATAGTCCTTCAATACACATGATATAGAGGATTTACTTATAGTGAACCCCCCGAGGGGGAGTCACTCATAAATATGTAAGAGTAGCGATGTGGATGTGGATGTGGATGTATGAATGTGGATGTGAAAATGGATGTATGAATGTAGATGTGGATGTGGATGTATGCATGGGGATGTGGATGTATGAATGTGGATGTTATCTAGATGATGAATTCGAATGTGGTTGATATGATTTTTAAATTCTGGTTGTGAACTGATGAATTAATTTGGATTCTGATTGAAAAATGATGATTCCTGAAATTTGGTTGAAATGTAATAAGTCAAGCAAAACCAGCACTGTTACTCTACTCCTCCCAAGCCAAGAACTGTGAATTTATTAATAATTCACTAGTTTTTTGACATTTCCCTCTTCCAAAGATTGGTGGCCACTCTTGTTACAAACAAGAGTAGAACCCTCAAACCATCAAGCCAAAGGAAACCTCCAAGAAATTATGTAAGTAGAGATGTCTTGTAATCTTCTTTAGTGATTTTTATGCTTTCCTAATTCTTCTGATTGTTTGAAGTGATAAATGGACGCTATGCCTTGATCGAAAGGCTTTTCCTCTCTCTCTCTCTTAGAATCAACCCTTCTTTATCCTAGTTAAGTGATAATTGTTGGAATTAAACTTTTTATAATGTTTTCTCTTTTATAAGTGAATTTTGATTAGTCTAGATTACTTTAAATCAATTAGAGTGAATTTTTAAGACAAATTAAGTAGGAAAAATTAAAAAATGGTCAGCCATACAAAGGAGGTTATGGCAAATTTTTTTGGAAATAAGTATTATCTTTTATTATGCTAAAAGATTATTCCCTATCATTTCTATACTCTAAAAGTGTCATTTTCATGCATAGAAGATGCATCTTGATTATTATCAATTAGAGTTAATTTTTAATACAAAATTAAGTAGAAAAAATTAAAAAATGGTCAGCCATACAAAGGAGGTTATGGTAAAATTTTTGAAAATAGGTATTATCTTTTATTATGCTAAAAAAGTAATTCCTTTCAATTCTATACTCTAAAAGTTTCATTTTCATGCATAGAAGATGCATATTGATTATTATTAATAATTTTCATGCATAAAAGAATAATCTTTTTATTATGAAAGTGTTACTTTCATCAAAATAGATTTTTATGCATAAAGGAATAATTTTCTATTATTATGAAAGTGTTACTTTTATCAAAATGGATTTTTATAAAAGTATATTTTTTTATTATAAAAGAGTTACTTTCATCATATTGATTTTTATGCATAAAAGTATGCATAAAAGAATATTTTTTTATTATAAAAGTGTTACTTTTATCATTATTAATTTCTATGCATAAATGGAGCATAAAGGATATTTTTTTATATTAAAAGTGTGATTTTCATCATAAATGATTTGTATGCATAAAAGATATATTTTTTATATTAAAAGTGTGATTTTCATTATAAATGATTTTATGCATAAATTAGATGCATAAAAGAAATTCTTTATTAAAAGAGTGATTTTCATCATAAATGATTTGTATGCATAAAAGATATTTTTTATATTAAAAGTGTGATTTTCATCATAAATGATTTTATGCCTAAATTAGATGCATAAGAGAAATTCTTTCATTCTAAAAGTGTAATTCCTACTAAATTGGATTTATGTATGGAAAGATGCATAAAGAATTTATTTTAATCTAAAAGTGTTATTCTCATCAATCTTGATTTTATGCATAAAAAGATGCATAAAGAAATCTATTTTTAATTCAAAAGAGTTATTTTCATCAATTTTAATTTTATGCATAGAAAGATGCATAAAGAAATCTATTTTTAATTCAAAAGAGTTATTTTCATCAATTTTAATTTTATGCATAGAAAGATGCATAAAGAAATCTATTTTTAGTTCAAAAGAGGTATTTTCGTCAATGCATAGGAAGATGCATAAAAGATTGATTTTTAATTCAAAAGTGTCATTCTCATTTAAAATGAATTTATGCATAGGAAGATTTCGAAAGTGTTATTCTCCTTAAAATGGAATTTATGCATAAATCGATGCGTAAAGAAATCTTATATCAAAAATAAGAATTCTCTTGTATTCTATAAATAGATATGAGGATGTGAAACGAATCAGATAGATGAAAATGAACGAGGAATAGATGGAGATGTATGCATGTGAAAGAATGGATGTAAGAATGTGGATGTATGTGAATGTGAATGTGGATGTGTGAATGTGGATGTGGATGTCTCAATGTGAATGTGGATGTGCAAATGCGGATATGGATGTGGATAATGTGGATGTATGTGAATGTGAATGTGGATGTGTAAATGTGGATATGGATGTGGATATGGATGTAAGGATGTGGATGTATGTGAATGTGAATGTGGATGTGTGAATGTGGATATAGATGTATGGATGTGGATGTATGAATGTGAACGCGGTTGTGAATGTATGATATAAATGTATGGATGTGAATGTGGATGTGGATGTGGATGTATGGATGTGGATGTGAAAATGGATGTATGAATGTGAATGTGGATGTGGATGTATGAATGTGAATGTGGATGTGGATGTATGAATGTGAAATGTGGATATGGATGTATGAATGTGAATGTGGATATGGATGTATGGATGTGAATGTGAATGTGGATGTATGAATGTAGATGTGGATGTGGATGTATGAATGTGGATGTGCATGTTTTATTCATGAAAAATCACAAATAAGAGATTTTTAAAATAGTCCTTGAACACACATGATATAGAGGATTTACTTATAGTGAACCCCCCGAGGGGGAGTCACTCATAAATATGTAAGCGTAGCGATGTGGATGTGGATGTGGATGTATGAATGTGGATGTGAAAATGGATGTATGAATGTAGATGTGGATGTGGATGTATGCATGTGGATGTGGATGTTATCTAGATGATGAATTCGAATGTGGTTGATATGATTTTTAAATTCTGGTTGTGAACTGATGAATTAATTTGGATTCTGATTGAAAAATGATGATTCCTGAAATTTGGTTGAAATGTAATAAGTCAAGCAAAACCAGCACTGTTACTCTACTCCTCCCAAGCCAAGAACTGTGAATTTATTAATAATTCACTAGTTTTTTGACATTTCCCTCTTCCAAAGATTGGTGGCCACTCTTGTTACAAACAAGAGTAGAACTCTCAAACCATCAAGCCAAAGGAAACCTCCAAGAAATTATGTAAGTAGAGATCTCTTGTAATCTTCTTTAGTGATTTTTATGCTTTCCTAATTCTTATGATTGTTTGAAGTGATAAATGGACGCTATGCCTTGATCGAAAGGCTTTTCCTCTCTCTCTCTTCTTAGAATCAACCCTTCTTTTCCTAGTTAAGTAATAATTGTTGGAATTAAACTTTTTATAATGTTTTCTCTTTTATAAGTGAATTTTGATTAGTCTAGATTACTTTAATCAATTAGAGTTAATTTTTAAGACAAATTAAGTAGGAAAATTTGAAAAATGGTCAGCCATACAAAGGAGGTTATGGCAAATTTTTTTGAAAATAAGTATTATCTTTTATTATGCTAAAAGATTATTCCCTATCATTTCTATACTCTAAAAGTGTCATTTTCATGCATAGAAGATGCATCTTGATTATTATCAATTAGAGTTAATTTTTAAGACAAAATTAAGTAGAAAAATTTGAAAAATGGTCAGCCATACAAAGGAGGTTATGGCAAATTTTTTGAAAATAGGTATTATCTTTTATTATGCTAAAAGCGTAATTTCTTTCAATTCTATACTCTAAAAGTGTCATTTTCATGCATAGAAGATGCATATTGATTATTATTATTAATTTTCGTGCATAAAAGAATAATCTTTTTATTATGAAAGTGTTACTTTCATCAAAATAGATTTTTATGCATAAAGGAATAATTTTCTTTTATTATGAAAGTGTTACTTTCATCAAAATGGATTTTCATAAAAGTATATTTTTTTATTATAAAAGAGTTACTTTCATCATATTGATTTTTATGCATAAAAGTATGCATAAAAGAATATTTTTTTATTATAAAAGTGTTACTTTTATCATTATTAATTTCTATGCATAAATGGAACATAAAGGATATTTTTTATATTAAAAGTGTGATTTTTATCATAATTGATTTGTATGCATAAACATATACATAAAAGACATATTTTTTATATTAAAAGTGTGATTTTCATTATAAATGATTTTATGCATAAATTAGATGCATAAAAGAAATTCTTTATTAAAAGAGTGATTTTCATCATAAATGATTTGTATGCATAAAAGATATTTTTTATATTAAAAGTGTGATTTTCATCATAAATGATTTTATGCCTAAATTAGATGCATAAGAGAAATTCTTTCATTCTAAAAGTGTAATTCCTACTAAATTGGATTTATGTATGGAAAGATGCATAAAGAATTTATTTTAATCTAAAAGTGTTATTCTCATCAATCTTGATTTTATGCATAAAAAGATGCATAAAGAAATCTATTTTTAATTCAAAAGAGTTATTTTCATCAATTTTAATTTTATGCATAGAAAGATGCATAAAGAAATCTATTTTTAATTCAAAAGAGTTATTTTCATCAATTTTAATTTTATGCATAGAAAGATGCATAAAGAAATCTATTTTTAGTTCAAAAGAGTTATTTTCATCAATGCATAGGAAGATGCATAAAAGATTGATTTTTAATTCAAAAGTGTCATTCTCATTTAAAATGAATTTATGCATAGGAAGATTTCGAAAGTGTTATTCTCCTTAAAATGGAATTTATGCATAAATAGATGCGTAAAGAAATCTTATATCAAAAATAAGAATTCTCTTGTATTCTATAAATAGATATGAGGATGTGAAACGAATCAGATAGATGAAAATGAACGAGGAATAGATGGAGATGTATGTATGTGAAAGAATGGATGTAAGAATGTGGATGTATGTGAATGTGAATGTGGATGTGTGAATGTGGATATGGAATGTGGATGTGGATGTCTCAATGTGAATGTGGATGTGTAAATGCGGATATGGATGTGGATATGGATGTAAGAATGTGGATGTATGTGAATGTGAATGTGGATGTGTAAATGTGGATATGGATGTGGATATGGATGTAAGGATGTGGATATATGTGAATGTGAATGTGGATATAGATATATGGATGTGGATGTATGAATGTGAACGCGATTGTGAATGTATGATATAAATGTATGGATGTGAATGTGGATGTGGATGTGGATGTATGGATGTAGATGCGGATGTGGATGTGAAAATGGATGTATGAATGCGAATGTGGATGTGGATGTATGAATGTGAAATGTAGATATGGATGTATGAATGTAAATGTGGATATGGATGTATGGATGTGAATGTGAATGTGGATGTATGAATGTAGATGTGGATGTGGATGTATGAATGTGGATGTGCATGTTTTATTCATGAAAAATCACAAATAAGAGATTTTTAAAATAGTCCTTGAACACACATGATATAGAGGATTTACTTATAGTGAACCCCCCGAGAGGGAGTCACTCATAAATATGTAAGCGTAGCGATGTGGATGTGGATGTGGATGTATGAATGTGGATGTGAAAATGGATGTATGAATGTAGATGTGGATGTGGATGTATGCATGTGGATGTGGATGTTATCTAGATGATGAATTCGAATGTGGTTGATATGATTTTTAAATTCTGGTTGTGAACTGATGAATTAATTTGGATTTTGATTGAAAAATGATGATTCCTGAAATTTGGTTGAAATGTAATAAGTCAAGCAAAACCAGCATTGTTACTCTACTCCTCCCAAGCCAAGAACTGTGAATTTATTAATAATTCACTAGTTTTTTAACATTTCCCTCTTTCAAAGATTGGTGGCCACTCTTGTTACAAACAAGAGTAGAACCCTCAAACCATCAAGCCAAAGGAAACCTCCAAGAAATTATGTAAGTAGAGATCTCTTGTAATCTTCTTTAGTGATTTTTATGCTTTCCTAATTCTTATGATTGTTTGAAGTGATAAATGGACACTATGCCTTGATCGAAAGGCTTTTCCTCTCTCTCTCTTCTTAGAATCAACCCTTCTTTATCCTAGTTAAGTAATAATTGTTGGAATTAAACTTTTTATAATGTTTTCTCTTTTATAAGTGAATTTTGATTAGTCTAGATTACTTTAATCAATTAGAGTTAATTTTTAAGACAAATTAAGTAGAAAAAATTAAAAAATGGTCAGCCATACAAAGGAGATTATGGCAAATTTTTTTGAAAATAAGTATTATCTTTTATTATGCTAAAAGATTATTCCCTATCATTTCTATACTCTAAAAGTGTCATTTTCATGCATAGAAGATGCATCTTGATTATTATCAATTAGAGTTAATTTTTAAGACAAAATTAAGTAGAAAAAATTAAAAAATGGTCAGCCATACAAAGGAGGTTATGGCAAAATTTTTGAAAATAGGTATTATCTTTTATTATGCTAAAAGAGTAATTCCTTTCAATTCTATACTCTAAAAGTGTCATTTTCATGCATAGAAGATGCATATTGATTATTATTATTAATTTTCATGCATAAAAGAATAATCTTTTTATTATGAAAGTGTTACTTTCATCAAAATAGATTTTTATGCATAAAGGAATAATTTTCTTTTATTATGAAAGTGTTACTTTCATCAAAATGGATTTTTATAAAAGTATATTTTTTTATTATAAAAGAGTTACTTTCATCATATTGATTTTTATGCATAAAAGTATGCATAAAAGAATATTTTTTTATTATAAAAGTGTTACTTTTATCATTATTAATTTCTATGCATAAATGGAACATAAAGGATATTTTTTATATTAAAAGTGTGATTTTCATCATAAATGATTTGTATGCATAAACATATACATAAAAGATATATTTGTTATATTAAAAGTGTGATTTTCATTATAAATGATTTTATGCATAAATTAGATGCATAAAAGAAATTCTTTATTAAAAGAGTGATTTTCATCATAAATGATTTGTATGCATAAAAGATATTTTTTATATTAAAAGTGTGATTTTCATCATAAATGATTTTATGCCTAAATTAGATGCATAAGAGAAATTCTTTCATTCTAAAAGTGTAATTCCTACTAAATTGGATTTATGTATGGAAAGATGCATAAAGAATTTATTTTAATCTAAAAGTGTTATTCTCATCAATCTTGATTTTATGCATAAAAAGATGCATAAAGAAATCTATTTTTAATTCAAAAGAGTTATTTTCATCAATTTTAATTTTATGCATAGAAAGATGCATAAAGAAATCTATTTTTAATTCAAAAGAGTTATTTTCATCAATTTTAATTTTATGCATAGAAAGATGCATAAAGAAATCTATTTTTAGTTCAAAAGAGTTATTTTCGTCAATGCATAGGAAGATGCATAAAAGATTGATTTTTAATTCAAAAGTGTCATTCTCATTTAAAATGAATTTATGCATAGGAAGATTTCGAAAGTGTTATTCTCCTTAAAATGGAATTTATGCATAAATAGATGCGTAAAGAAATCTTATATCAAAAATAAGAATTCTCTTGTATTCTATAAATAGATATGAGGATGTGAAACGAATCAGATAGATGAAAATGAACGAGGAATAGATGGAGATGTATGTATGTGAAAGAATGGATGTAAGAATGTGGATGTATGTGAATGTGAATGTGGATGTGTGAATGTGGATGTGTGAATGTGGATGTGGATATCTCAATGTGAATGTGGATGTGTAAATGCGGATATGGATGTGGATATGGATGTAAGAATGTGGATGTATGTGAATGTGAATGTGGATGTGTAAATGTGGATATGGATGTGGATATGGATGTAAGGATGTGGATGTATGTGAATGTGAATGTGGATGTGTGAATGTGGATATGGATGTATGGATGTGGATGTATGAATGTGAACGTGGTTGTGAATGTATGATATAAATGTATGGATGTCAATGTGGATGTGGATGTGGATGTATGGATGTAGATGCGGATGTGGATGTGAAAATGGATGTATGAATGTGAATGTGGATGTGGATGTATGAATGTGAATGTGGATGTGGATGTATGAATGTGAAATGTGGATATGGATGTATGAATGTGAATGTGGATATGGATGTATGGATGTGAATGTGAATGTGAATGTATGAATGTAGATGTGGATGTGGATGTATGAATGTGGATGTGGATGTGGATGTGGATGTATGAATGTGGATGTGAAAATGGATGTATGAATGTAGATGTGGATGTGGATGTATGCATGTGGATGTGGATGTATGAATGTGGATGTGGAAATGAATGTATGGATGTGGATGTGAATGTGGATGTATGAATGAGGATGTGTATGTGGAATAATGAATGCAAATATGAATGAGGATGTGTATGTGGAATAGTGAATGCAAATATGAATGTGAATGGATATGAAGTCGATATGTGCGAATGGATGAGATGAGATGTCATGTGAATCAGAATGTGAATGAATAATATAAGATTTAAATGAATGAGATGTAATGAGAAATGGATGTGATGAGACGTAATGTAAATTAAAAAAAATAGGAATGGATGTTATGTGAAGTGAATGAATCTGATGTGATGGGATGGAAAATGATGTATCTGGTCAAGAATGGATACACATATGATTTGGATTTGGATTAAGTAATATGGATTGATGTGGAACAATCTGGAAGGATGTGAGTTCATTATAGAAACTGTATTTGTGAACTGTTTGTAAATGACTGTTTTATGTCAAGAATGCTGGGGAAGCATTTTGACTGTCTTGAGAATGTGGTCATGGAGACCTACCTGATAAAGTTGCAACAGCTGACGGAGAGTCAACGGAGGACGTAGCGCTAGGTGACCTGCGAAGGATCCTAGAGGGTGTTGACCATACGGTGCTTGGGCTCTGGGTCGCCAAAGATACCCACACGTGCGTCGTGGAAGATATTGGAACAAGGAGTAAGAGTTGTTTTCTGAAACCGAGTATGGATCTGGTTGATTGACCTTGTTGGTCCTCAACTGATGAGTCCATAGCTCTCTTATATGGATCTGTTGGTTGATCTTGCTGATCTTCAATGAGGATTCCATCTTGATTTTTAGTTGCCAATGATGCCATAGATACTCCGATGAAGGAATGATTGGAAATTAAGATTCAATTGGATACTTGGAAGTTTATGATCAGTAACACTATGATTTCATTAAATGATTGAATTAAATACATTTGAATCTAGGAAAAAGGCAATTTCATATTGGGTGTGTAAGTGGTATGACTGGAGTTAAATTTGCTTGAAAATCCGGCTAGGGGACCTGGGAACTCTTTTCCCTGGTACCCGGGACAAAACCTAACCAAATTCCTAATTGGATCCCATCACGGCAGTGGTTGGGCTGTTGGCTAACCCATGGGACGACTGGATGGGGTTAGGTTGGACTGATGGATCTGTAAATCGAGACTCAATTTCTGTTTAGTTTGATAGATGAAGTAAATCTCGGACAAAAATTGTTCTATGGAAAAGAATCAACGGATGTGCCTCTCAATGAGGAAAAAAGCGTTGGTCTCTATGATCCAAGTATAGTCTTTTTCCTTGATCTGACTATGGGACTTACGGGTTCGGTCAGATGAGCTCAGTTAGTTAAGGCTTTTGACTACGTCAGGGAAAAGTTATCCTGGTGGAATCGCCTATGCTTTCTGGGCAAAGGAAGTTTTTTCGGGTTCGGTTTTGGAAAAACCGATGGATTAGTCTCTTGTCCGGATATCCGTGGGCGAGGCCCTGAGTGTGGGATCCCGCCCCGTGCAAGAAGTGCTACTTCCACTGCTAGCACCCAGAATTCGTTGGGCAGTGGGGTCAGGGATCTTATAGAATATATCAAATAGTGTGATGAATGCCAGCGAGTGGGAATCCCATGGTTTAAGGAAAGAATGCCCTTGAACCCGGTCATGTCCTTACAACCATTTGAGAAGTGGGGCATTGATTTCATAGGACCCCATTAGTCCCACGACTCGGTACACTCATGTGCAATACATCATAATAGCCATGGACTATTGTACTAAATGGATCGATATTAGGGTTAGCTATTTGCTAGTTCCTAAACCAACCCTTGCATGGTCTTCCTTCTCTTCTTCTCTCCCTCTCTTATGCAAGGTAGCATGTTGATTTGATTAACAATCATACATAGGTGGAAGAGGCCAGTCTAGAGGCAGGGGGAGCTAGAGGGGCCAAGGGGGTTGGGAAAGGAATCAAAGGAGGTAGACAGAGCTAGAGGGACCGAGATGGTTGGCAAAGAAATTAGAGTGAAAACAACATAGAGTGCTATTATTATGAAAAACCAAGACATATAGCAAAGGACTCCTTTAAAAAGCATAATGGCATTACAAATGGAAAGTCACAGTAGGGAAACTATGCATCATCAAGAAAACAGGGTGGTGATGATAGAAGTGAGTTGTTGGTTATCATGTAGCACATGCTCTGTTTCACTCAGGATCTAAGAATATATGGTACGTGGATTCTGGTGTCTCTAACCACATGACTAGTCATGGTGACTGGTTTAGAGACATGTAGAAATAGGTGATGATACTGCGTATCCCATTGCACATGTTGGTCAAGTGTCATTGTCTATGCAAGATGAAAAAATGAAGTACTTGGCAGATGTACTTCATGTTTCAAATATTACAAAGAACCTGGTTTCTGTTTGATAAATGGTTTAGCAAGGGATACAAGTGAGGTTCTCAAGGATGTTTAAATTTGTGCAAGACTTCAAAAATCAGTGTTGCTTGGTTGCAAAGGATAACAGAAATGGCAAGATGTTTACTTTGGAGGTGAATATGCATGAGGTAAAGGCAGCCATGTTTATTCATGGAACATGTGTCATTGTAGATATTGACATATGGCACAAGAACATAGGTCATGTGAATATATAGTAGCTAAAGTCTATGCACGCCCATAATATTGTTACTAGTTTGCCAAAGTTTAAGGTTGATGGGGTATGCATAGAGTACGTGAAGCATGCCAGCTTGGTAAGTAGGCCAAACATCCTTTCCCACATGAAAAGCATGTCAATGCAAGGCTATTAGATGTTATATATTTAGATGTATAGATACCGACCAAGACTACAATAATTGCAGGTCACAGGTGTTATGTTTCATTCATTGATATTACACTAGGAAAGGGTGGGTTTATTTCATAAAGGAGAAAAGTGAGGTGTTTTCTCACCTTCCGAGATTTAAATTCTTAACCAAGAAGGAAAAAGTCATACAAATAAAATATGTGAGATTAGATGATGGGGGAGATTATTTCTCCAATGAGTTCAGTGATTTCTTTTTAGGAAAGTAGGGAATCAAGAGAGTTTACACACGCAGTTACACTCTGCAACAACAAAATGGTGTTGCAAAAAGAAAAAATAGGCCCATTATAGAAGTGGTATGTGCATTGATGTTTTAAAAAGAATATGCCACAATATTTTTAGGCAAAATCAGTAGTAGTTGTATACATTATGAATAGGGAACCCACAGCAATTGTTCATGGTATGACACTTGAACAAAAGTTTATAGCAAAAAACTAGACATGTCTCTCTTAAAAGTGTTTGGGTGTATTGTATATGTGCATGTTCCCAACAATTAAGTGAGAAAAAAGTTTGATCCAAAGGTAAAGAAATGTACCTTCATTGGTTATGTTTTAGAGCAGAAATATTATATATGTTATAACCCTATCACTCGTCTCTTGAGATGCAAGTAAGCAAAGATGTTATCTTTGACAAGATGAATCGCTATAACGAGGTTGATTGATAGCAATCGCAATCGCACACAGGGGTCTAATGCACAAGGCCCTTGATGGACGTTGGCTCCTGCAGAGAAGTAGCTGGTATGCACCGATGCAGACAATAGAAGATAAAGATATAAGAAGTACTGATTCTCCACCACATGTATAGCAACAATCATAGGTGCTTAGTGGACTTGGAGAGTCCTCTAATGGTGGATCCAGTATTAGTTCATGGTCATGCATGTTGAGGACAGATGTAGGTACACATGTCTCATGCAAAGGGAAGGAAAAGGTAGATTAACCTTTTATGCTTGTTCTGTCAATAGGTCACTCATATGTGGATGCGAATCTAGTGGCTTTAAGCAGAGCCTCGATGATGAGCTTGGCATTCCATCTATGGTGACTCCTAGTGTAAGGAGATGTCACGTAGCCTGTAATGGCACGTCGGATTGCCTGTAGCGGTGGTCGAGCTCGACCAGACACGTAGACCACACGTCGGAGTATGGGTGGCGAAGGTGTCTGGGGTTCAAGGGTGAGGGCGCTCGATCGGAGTACCGCGGGCAGCCGGGTTAGTGTGGGCAGGCAGGCCACCACTATATATGACCTGGTCCATGAGGTGTTATCCTCATTCTCATATATGGCTCTCTTGAGAGCATGCCCTCTATGGTTGGGTGGTGACCACGAGCTCCTTACCCTCTCGGCTATGGTGGAGTCCATGGCGTCGTTACGTTGGCGTAACATTGGTATCAGAGCGGCGTTGTCCTCTTCCTCTCACTTGTCGCGCACAGCTTTCTTCTGGAATAACAGGAGCTAAGTCATTTGTTCTCATAAATTTCTCGTATAATTTTTCCCAGATTGTTTTGTGTGTGGAATATGGATCTATCTTCTTTGATTCCAGTTATTGGAATAGAGGAGAATACTGTCTTTTAAGTGAACTCTATATTGCTTGAGAGAAAGAAGATGGTGATAGTGTGTTACACATACAATGAGAAATCGAAATTGTGTGTTGGCAAGCTGTTAGGCTTGGATGTAATATCCAGGCCGCTAGTGAAAAGCAAGCATTAAGCAATATCTGTCTTTGTTACCCAAGAAACAATAGAAGTATAGAAGTAGGGTGCTGCTAAGCAGCCTACAACAGGTAAGAGCTTGAAGGTGGGAAGAGCCAGGAGCTAGCGGGCAGCAGCCGTAGTGCTGCAATAAAGAGCAGGCGGACAAGGCTATGTGTGTGGTGTCGGAGGAAGCAAGGGTGGAGAACTGGCAGAGAAGGTGAACAAGAGGCCAGGTTAGTGTGGGCAGGTAGGCCACCACTATATATGACCTGGTCATGAGGTGTTATCCTCATTCTCATATATGGCTCTCTTGAGAGCATGCCCTCTATGGTTGGGTGGTGACCACGAGCTCCTTACCCTCTCGGCTATGGCGAAGTCCATGGCGTCGTTACGTTGGCATAGCAGGAGAACTAGGGTTGTTTTTAGGACCCCATAGTAGTGATCCAGGTGTACACAGGTCTACGAGGGTTAGGTATTCTATTGTGATTGGTTGAGATATAATGTATATATAACCCATCATTATGCTTACATAGTTAAAGCAATACAAGAGTTGGTGGAGCCCACTTATTTTTGAGCAAGCACTTGGAAATAAAAAATGGGAAGATGCCATGAAAGAGGAGATGGCAACATTAGCTGCAAATGCAACATGGAAGTTAGTGCCTTTGCCTAAGGAAAAGAAGACAATTGGATGTAAGTGGGTGTATAAGGTCAAGCATAACGTAGATGGTTTAGTGAGCAAGTATAGGGCAAGATTGGTTTCCAAGGGATATGTGTAGACCTATGGCATTGAATAAGAGGAGACATCCAGCCTGGTTATGAGAATGGCAACTATGAGAGCTGTCATTGCTATGGCTGCAATGAAGGGTTGGTCTTTACATCATATGGATGTAAAGAATGTCTTCTTGCATGGTGCTTTACAAGAAGTATACATGATATAGCCACTAGGTTATGAGAGTGATGCACACCCAGATTTTGTGTGTGGTTTATGAAAAGCCCTGTATGGCTTGAAGAAGGCACCCATAGCATGGTCAAAAAAAATTGGGAAGTATTTTGTTACCATTGGATTTCATATATCCAATACGGATTTTTCACTTTATGTGAAAACGATTAATAGAGGGATCATGTTATCAATAATTTATGTGGATGCCTTGATTTATCAAATGTGAGATAGTGATGATGACATACATAATGCTAGGAGGCTTTTGAAGGAGAAGTTTGAGATAAAGGATTTGGGTGAGCTGAGGTATTTCTTGGACATAAAGATCATGAGATCACCTCATGGTATTCTATTATTACAAAGGCAGTATGACTTGGACATGTTGTCCAAGTATGGTATGATAGGTTATAAGCCTATTTCAGTTCCATTGGAGTAGAACATAGATTTCCATAGATAAAAGTGAGCTTTTGGATAACCCCACTATGTATAGCTGCATAGTGGGTAGCTTGATTAATATGACCATTACTAGGCCAGACTTGAATGATACTATTGGTGGACTTGTGAGTCAGTTTATGTAGGACCTTAGGAAGCCACACTTGGATGTGGCTAGATGGATTCCCAGGTACATAAAGTCCATAGTTGATTATGGAATTTTCTATTATGAGGCTGGTACAAAGATGTAGCTACATGGATACATAGATGCTGATTCGGCTAGTAGTGTCACAGATAGGAGCTCTACCAATGGCTTTATGTTTTGGGAGTGCAACTATGAGTTGGAGTAGTAATAAATAGCCAACACTTTCTTTGTTGAGTACATAGGTAGATTACAGGGGTGCTACTATGGTAGCTTGTGAGGTAGCTTGGTTTCAGAAGTTACTTGGTGATATGGGTGAACCCGTAGTTAAGGAAGTTCTCATTTATTGTGATAACATGATTAGCATATAATTGCCAATAACCGAGTATACCATGCTAGAACAAAGCATATTGAGGTGCATTATCACTTTGGGAGGGAGAGGTGATGTAGATCTGGTATATGTCAGCACATAGGATCATGTGGCTAACATCTTTATAAAGGCATTGGACACACAAAAGTGCCACAAGTTTAGGAGTTTACATGGAGTGTGGTGTGTGGAGTTCAGCTCAAGGGGGGAGTGTTGAGATATCAAGGTTAACTAATGCCGTAGACATTGATGACCTGCCTAGGTGATACCTTCCACACTTATGCCACTAGCATGGTTGGTGAGATTATGGTCGATATGCCGCTAGTGGTAGATGACAAGCTGTGTGATAGCCACTTTGGAGTACTAGAGTTATGTCATAGTTATAGCGCTAATTCATATAGTCGAGTTCACACCATGGACCGACCATTGCATGTTATTGTAGGACAATATACACTAATAACATTACCTTTTGAGGTTGAGTAGCTTCAAGAAAAGATGGTGTATCATCCATAAAAGAATCACCTTGAGAGAAGTAGTGCACTAAGTGGCAGTCATAATTATTATATAAGTAAAACAACTCAAAAAATAGAGACAAGTAAAAAAATAAAATAAAATTTAATATATGTAAATTTTTAATCATTTAAGAAGAAATTCTATTAACATTATATATCTAACTATCTTGAGCTTTTTTAATTTGAAGGTAGAAGAAGCCAAGGTTTGCTTATCCTCCAAGTGTTTCTGTAACTTGGTACTTGTCTACATCCATGCCGATTTTTTTTAAAAAATCTCTATGCTTTTAATCATCATGAAGAAAGTAGAAATGGTAGAAATATTACCTTCCATGCTTGTGAGCTTTTTCCTCTATGTAATTCATGCATTGGTGAGGCACTTTTATCTCCAATAATATTTATTTAAAAACTGATGTTAGTTAGTATATCTAAATCTACTCTTCAATTTTTTTTTAAAAAAAGAAGGTGGTAATTGAACCTCTCGCATACGGCATGTGATATTAAGAAACCTTGTATAGGTTTTAGTATTTGAATGATCAACATCCTCCTCTGTCTTCCAAGCATCATTATCCAAATAGTCATTATGATTGAGTACCTATTATCAATTAAGATACTTTCATAATATAGAATTATAATAAAAAGAATACTTTGAAAGAAGTAGAGATGAACATAAATATGAAAATTTTTGAATCGAAGGAATTACTAACCTTCTCTACATTGTTATTGTCCATAGTGTCATGTCCAAAATAAAAGCACTTACATGATCATTCTATAGTTAAAAAAAGATCAATGAAACCAAGGTTAAAGTATCAAATACATGTATGGCCAGGGTAAAAAATAAGGAGAATACCCTATGGTCAAAGTAGAGATGAGTTAGTGAATCTTTATTTGATAGAAGGCAGAGTCTATAGGAAATTTTGGCGAATGTTTAATTTTTTAAAGGATATATGCTCACTTTTAGTGTAAATTTGGTGATTTTTCCTCTAAAATTTACCCAAAAAATGTTACCTTGAGCTAATATATTAGAAAAGTCACCATTTTTTGGGTCTAAAATAGCCCAACACTTTTGGAAGACCCTTGAAAGTTAGCCTTTAGGCTAACATTTTTCCCTAATTGTTTCCTTGTGGTATGGCTGTATAAACTTCTCTATGAATAAAATAATATTTATACAACTTAAAACATACCTCATCAACATTTGTAACCTTGTTCAAGAGAATCTTCAGAGTAGAAATTGAGCTTTATTTGTCTATCTAAGATCATATAAATATAAATGAACAAGTTAATAATATTAATATCATATTATTTTTTTCTTCGTAAATAATATTAAATTTTTTTTCCAAACAAGCATAAAAGAAGTATTTATAAGTCACATTACCTGCAATGTAGCAATAGCATTGGCACTCTCCTCATTCATATGATCATCCTTTGTTAATCTCATATTATCCTAACATGTAATTTTATTATTATTAGAATGACTTTAAATTTACTAAAGCAAGAAACACAAAAGACTGAATTAAATAAAACTTTACTGATGAGCATACCTCATCAAAGGTTGAGAAGGATGTCAACGATGACTAAGATATTGTTTTCTTCAAATTCTTTCAGCTAGAGTGTAATGACTTAATCTACCATGCATACACATCTTCTATATTCCATGAGTAAGATGCATCTTGAAAATCCAATTTCTTTATCTGATGATAATTATCCTTGATAATTGAAAGTATCAAGGCTTTTCTCACGTGCATAAACCCTGTATATCATGTGCATTCACGGCCTATTTGTAAAACCCCTTATCTGTTAATTTTTCATTGAATAAATCACACCCTTTTTCCATTCAACCTATGAATACCCCTTTAAATGGTACCCTTCTGTATGTAACAAATGTGTAAAAAGGGGATTTAAAAAATACATTCTGTTTAGCCCACATGCTATGCTTACATATTTATGAGTGACCCCCCCCCCCAGAAAATCCATAAGGCACAAAGACTTACTTTCACAAGAGCAAATTAAAGGATGGAGAGTGTAATAATTATCCTAAAGTTTACATTTGTTTCTTGAGTGAACACAAGGCGTACGGCACAAAGATTTACTTTCATAAGAGCAAAATAAAGGATGGAGTGTAGTGTAATAATTATCCTAGAGTTTACATAATATTTCCTAAGTGAAACACAACACGTATCCATAAGAAATAAATATGTATTTTCACAAGTGCAAATTAAAGAATCATTGTATAGTTAAAATAATTATCCAAAAGATGCATAAATATTTTTTTGAAATGTAAAAACACAAGAGGAATCCATAACGTACAAAGACGTACTTTCTTAAGTACAATTCAAAGACCAAATTAAAGTATGGAATGTAGTGTAATAATTATCCAAACATTTCTATTATTTTTCCTAAATGAAACACAAGACGTATCCATAACACACAAAGACCTACTTTCACAAGAGAAAATCAAAGGATGGAGTGTAGTATAGTAACTTTCATCTCTCTTTGTATTAGCCTCCCTATTCCTGGCTTCATTGTTGGTCTTGTGTATTTTGTGCTGTGTGTCACGCGAATGATTGACCTTTGTCTCTTCAATGACACTAGTACCTCTGCCTTAGGGGGGGATCTCCTGGATATCTTTCATCTTTGTGTCAGTGAGTCTCACTGGCTCTAGGGTCTTGTCATATCTGAACGTAAGAAGTCGTAGTAACGAGTACATGTCCTTTGACATTATTGTTACTCAATGTGCATGGGCAGCTAGAACGTAGCTATCCTGAAAAATGCTCAATGAGCCAATTCTCGACAGTCTCATGCAAGCAACCCAATGCTGAGTCCTACTAACGCACATCATTCCTTTCACAAATGGATCTGACAAGGTGTTGGAACGGAAGCTTCGGAATAGCACACTACATGTGCCTCTGTACCTTTCGTAGTTCACATAAAACGGAGTTATGCTACTCGTACCTTCAAGTCCTCATTGACCAAAGGCTGGAAATATTCTTCCCTAGTCTAGCTTTTTGAGCTTTCTTTCCCATTTTAGGATCCTTAAGCGAGGAGGTCCTTGCATTCCTCTTTGTTCATGCCATCTAACAAAATTAGATGGATGGCTAAAAAACGACTAACCAAGAAACTTTTTGGTGGATCACTACAACAAAATGAGGGTTTAACAAAACGAAAATAGCAGTGTTTTTATAACTACAAAGGATACGAAGATGTCGGGCCCATTTTGCTGCTAAATACGCTCATATTTTTTCTACAACGGGTTTGTTGCTCTGCAGTGTAATTTCACTGCTGGGTAGTGATATTTTGCTCCTATTTTTGCTATTAAGCAGCGGATGTACTATAGAGTTAAAAAAAGGTGGGGAAGACTGGGGAGTCCTATGCGGACTCCCCAGTCTGCCCTTGCTCATTTTTCTAATGTAGACATAGTAAAACCAACACAACTTCATATCCATTTCAGAATCATGGACAAGTGTAATAAAAATAAAACTTGACAAATACAAAAAAAGGACAGTTGCAATTCATGGTTTTAGGAATGTTAAGATTCAATTATAATACTTAGTGGAGTTACATAAGTTATGATTCCAAAAAGCTCATATACAAAATAAAGCGTAATAAAAAACTATGGAGCTAAGGGCTACATTGAGGGGGTCTACATCTCATGCATTGTGATTATTATTTTTCCTTGTAGCTCCACCCCTGACTTTATCCTATTTCATTAGTGTTACACAATCCACCATGTCAATCTTTTCCATAGAAGTATCCTTGGAAATCAAGATCGTTCCTGATTTCAGTTTAGAATGGATGATCTTCACCTCCTCGTCTTCTAGCCCACACAAGCATCTAAATTGAGAAGGGTTGGGCTTTCTTCCTTCAATTGATCCTTTTTCAACACCTTCTCTAATTTCTAGGCAGGTACTAAAGATCTCGTATTATGAGCAAGCAACCATGTGTGACTGCTTTTGTACAAAGTAGGCACCCATCGATGTTTCTTCACTTGCAATAAATTTCTACAAATATAAACGAATAAAAAAAGTAAGTAATAAGAATATCCAAATTTTTACTTATCTATAAAATTCAAAGAAGCTAGAAAACATAAGAAATAATTACTTACATCCAAATCTGAGTGAGATGCATGCCCCTTTATAAGTCCAGGTACCAGCCTAGAGGGTTTGTGATAAAAATCCCATTGGGCCCTCAAGTGCTTGAGTATATCACTATAGGCTTGGGCCTCCAAAATTTCCATCTTTAAGATATCCACATAGACTTTTGGGGGTACATCGATGATGATCTGGTCTTTCCTCCAAACAACATAAATATTCCTCAAATAAATCATGTTTTTAGGCAATTGAGTCTCTAACATGACCTTGGTAGCATAGATGGAATGTTGCCCATCTATGATCCAATAATCACAATCCTGGAGCATTTAAATTACCACCTCTTCTTTGGTCATTGCATTCCCTCCCTTTTTTCCAATCTTCTTTATCAACATCAAATATGCACAAGACCTAGGGTTATTCGCACACTCAACATACCACTCCACACATAGTTTGAGTTTGTCCTTTTCCAATGGATGACAAATAATGTTTGGGTACTTGGACACATTCATTACTGGAATTCCATACTCTGTGTACAAACCAAGTGGAAAGTATTTTTCATACTTGTCCATACCCCCCAGATCTGAATTGTTTACCTTTTTAGCCTTCCTTACCAAATTCTTAGAATTCATAATGTTCAAATCTGAAGGTACCTATTGAGAACCTCTAGCTCTCCCGATGTAGCAATCTTTACTTCATCTACATCAAAAATGTTGCCCTCTTTTTGTGGAGAAGTTCTTGCCTTCTTTGAACTTGATGTAGCTTTATGGGGCTTTGGCACTTTCTTTCCCAAGACATATAATAACATCTTGTAGCTTGTCAGCAATGATATCAGAGGTACTATCGACATCCAACTTCCATCCTCTAGAGAACATAGTGTCCTCTTGGTTTGCTACCATGTGATCTTTGGCATATGCTCGAGGAGAAAGCTGATAAGATAATGCACTTGGTACCTCAACGTCAATACATTTAATTTCTGGATGCAAGTCAATAACTGACACAGAAAAAACCATTATTCACCCTTTATTTTCGAAAGACTCATTGTCATCTAGTGACTGAAGGACAAGATGCATCTTGCAAATTTTTTGACCATGGAGATTGTAGAATTCCATGTACCACTTCTTTGACTCACCACTTGCCATATGTCAACATTTGATGGCAAAAAAGTTTTCCTCTTTGGAGCCTTCTGTGTACCTAAAACGAGTTTTAAAAAAATTTAAGTCAATCGTATATAAAAAACAATCATACTTACATCCAAATGAAAACCTTCCATAATGTGCTTTAAATCCATCCATAGCGTGCTTCCAAATTTTATTATATTTTTATATTTTATGCAAGCACATGTAGAGATTGGCCCAAGGATCATTCTAAAATTTACCAATAGTTGATACAAGGGAGTGGAGAATGACCCTGGGTCATTCTAAAGTACATTGTGCTTGCAAGAATGGCCCAAGTGCCACTCTAGCATATGCAATCTTAAGAGAATGTCCGACACAAGATAATCTAGAGTGATTCTTGGACCAAGCTACCACACACATGCGGGAATATAGATTGGCCCTAGGGCCAAGCTACCAAGAACAAATCTAGCTACCAGACACAAGGGAATCTAGCATGGCTCTAGGGTCACCCTGAACAAATCTACATCATCTTTGCTAGAAACTTGGCCTAGGCCAATATACTAGCAAAGATGGTGTTTCTCTGTTAATGGTAGCATGGCCATAGGGTCAATGCACCAACAAAGAGGATGTAGATTTTTTTATGGAAGCTTGGCTGCCCTAGGGCCCATCTAGATTCTCTTGCAAGGTCACTCTTGCCATGCACATGTAGAGATGGGCCCAAGGGTCATCCTACCATGTAATCTTGAAATAATGGCACTAGGGAACACAAGAAAATCTAACTACCACACACAAGAGAATCTAGCTTGGCCCTAGGGCAAAGCGACCATAAATAAATAAACATCATCTTTGTTGGCACCTTGGCCCTAGGGCCAATCTACCAGCAAAGATGGTGTTGCTCTGATGGTAGCTTGGCACTAGGGCCAAGCTACCAACAAAGAGCATATTGAATTGTTCTTTGTAGCTTGCCCAAGGAATAGTCCTAGGGCAAACCTAAATTCTCTTATAAGGGTCACCTCTAGATTATCATGTGTTCCCTAGGGCCATTCTAAAGTACATCAAGATAGAAGGGAGTAGAGAATGGCCCTAGGGAATACATGATAGTCTAGCTTGGCCCTAGGGCCACCCTAGGGCCAAGTTACCACCCATGAGCAAATCTACATCATCTTTGCTGGAAACTTGGCCCTAGGGCCAATTTACCAATAAAGATGGTGTTTCTTTGTAGATGGTAGCTCTACCAGCAATTGTTCATGGACGCTTGGCCCTAGGTAGCTTGGCCCTATGGACAAGCTAGATTCCCTTGCAAGGGTAAATCTTGCCATGCATATGCATAGATAGACCCAAGGGCCATTCTACCATGCCATCTTGAGACAGAATGGCTCTAGGGAACACAAGAGAATCTAGCTACCACACACAAGAGAATCTAGCGTAGTCCTAGGACCAAGCTACCATCAAAGAAGATATAGATTTGTTCTTGCTAGCTTAGCCCTAGGGAAAGCTAGATTCTCTTTCATGGTATCTTGGCCCTAGGTACAAGATATATTCCCTTGTAAGGGTCAGTCTTGGCATGCACATGCATAGATGGGCCCAGGGGACCATCTACCACTCAATCTTAAGAGAACGGCTCCAGGGAACATGGGAGAATATAGCTACCACACACAAGAGAACCTACTTGGCCCTTGGTCCAAGCTACCCATTAACAAATCTATATCATCTTTGATGGCCCTAGGGCCAAGCTATATTCTCTTTCAAGGTAGGTTGGCCCTAGGG
The DNA here is from genome assembly GCF_041138505.1 of Cibotium barometz. Lineage (NCBI taxonomy): Eukaryota > Viridiplantae > Streptophyta > Polypodiopsida > Cyatheales > Cibotiaceae > Cibotium > Cibotium barometz. The sequence goes on from NC_141052.1 coordinate 4,105,505, forward strand.
CCAAGCTATTTGCAAGATGATGTAGATTTATTGTTGGTCGCTTGGCCCTAGGGCCAAGCTAGATTCTCTTGCAAGGGTCACTCTTACCACACACATTCATAGATGGTACCAAGGGCTATGCTACCATGCAATCTTAATAGAATGGCTCTAGGAAACACATGAAAATCTACCACACATAAGAGAATATAGCTTGTCAAACTAACATGAACAAACCTACATCATCTTTACTGGTAGCTTGGCTCTAGGGCCAATTTACTAGCAGATATTGTGTTGCTTTGTTGATGGTAGCTTGGCCCTAGGGCCAATCTACCAGCAAAGAGGATGTAGATTTGTTGATGTTGGTAGCTATATCCTCTTGCAAGGGTCACTCTTGCCATGCAGAGAAAGAGATGGACATGCAGAGATGGACCATGGCCCCCCACCAAGGAGTACAAAAAGCTACCACACACAAGAGAATCAAGCTTGTCCCTAGGGAAAAGCTACCATGAGCAAATCTGCATCATCTTTGCCTGCCCTAGGGCCAATCTACCAACAAAGATGGCATTTCTTTGGTGATGGTAGCTTGGCCCTAGGGCCAAGCTACCATCAAAGAGGGTGTTGATTTATTATTGATAGCCTTGCCCTAGGGCCAAACAAGATAGATTCTCTTACAATAGTCACTTTAGATTATCTTGAGTTTCCTAGCGCCATTCTAAAGTACATCAAGATACAAGGGAGTAGAGAATGTCCCTAGGGAACACAAGATAATATAGCTTGGCCCTAGGGACAAGCTACCATCAGTAAATATACATCATCTTCACTAGTGGCAACTTGGCCCTAGCGACAATCTACTAGAAAAGATGATGTTGCTTTCTTGATGACAGCTCTACCAGTAAAGAGGATGTAAATTTCTTAAGGGAAGCTTTGTCCTATAGATTCTCTTGCAAGGATAACTCACTACAAGGGATCGGCCTCATACCCACGCTGTTAGCTGTGAAAAATGACTTGTGAAAAAAAAGTAGCGGGTCCCGTGTATCAGTGTGTGTATAATCGCGGCCATAGACATGCATGTAAAAGTGCGTGTATGATGCCCGTCAGATGTATTGATACACAGGCTTATACACGCATTTTACCAGTTTTGCTGCGCTGATACATGCGTGTTTAACAAATTTTTTGCGCATATAAACGCGACTTTGGCAGACTTTACGTGCAGATACACGCGAACAGAGAGCAAAAATAAAAAATCCAAAGAGTGGTATTTAGTGCTTGAAATCTATCCTAGCATTCTAGCACCCAATAACACTCTCTGGATTATTTTTTTTGGTGCATTGTACCATCCACGGAGAACTTTTTGTGCATTGTCAATACACGATTCAAGAACGACATTATCAATACACGATTCAAGAAAGACATGAATGCAATACTATCCAAATTTTATGTGCGCTGAAATAAGCCCATGGCTTTCATTATGTAAAAACATATATATAAGGGAGTCCATATGTTGAAGTAGCCCATGGCTTCAATATAAACAAATATATACAAAATCAAATTAGTTTGTCTAAAAAAGCCCATGGCTTCAGTTACAAAAATATATATATAACCACATTCTCAATACGGATGTGATACTATAAGTCTGAGTACTACTTAGACTCAGATGATGACGAGCTGCTCCCTCCAGGATCAGATGAGCTCACATCAGTATACATGTCCGAAGAGTAGTGCTCACCCTGTCGTTCACGTCGAGCAGGAGCAGGAGCAGGAGTAGCGGCGGTGGCAGGTGGATCATCAGCGGCGGACAGGAGCATCAGCAGGTATAGCAGCAAATTGTGCCTGTTCAAGTAATATATCATATATAAGTATATATATATGTAATTCAAAATTTAGTAAACCAAAATCATTCGTTTAGAGTTTTCAAGTACCTGTCGACCGTACGGTCTCATGGCCATCTCAAACTGTGCGTCCGTTATACGTCCCCTCAGTTTTGAAGAGGGCCCATGTGTCACGTCTGCTATGCCAGCGAGCATACGCAATCTTGTGGGCTATGGGCTTCCTCCCCATAACCCGTCGCTGTAACATAATCAACACAATTTGTAAGATTAAAACAATCAGCGCATCAATGAATTAAGTAAAAAATCAAATAAGGTGGCAAGATACTTACAAACTCTACCTCCCATGACTCGGCACCTCCAGATCTGAAATGCGAAGATCCAATGGTCTCCATCTGGATCTGTCGTGCCATGCTACCTGCTCTTCACACCACCCTCTGCTCGTTTCTTTGCCTCCTTCCACTTGCGTTTGTGGGGCAGTGGGTGGTAGGTTTCTCGTCGGTAGGATAGCCACCCGCAGCTTGATTTACCCGATCATCATACACACGAGTTTCTTAAGGTGAGATCTTTTATTACTTAAGATCTCCCTTATTCGCGTCCTTCCCCATACATCCAAGAATGTCACATGTGGGGGATTAGGGTACCGACTATGTACAGCATCTATCACCTCCCCAACTTATCGGCTATTTTGATCTTTAAATTTAATAAAATAATTTCTATAAAAGTTTGATACTGCCCCACGCATGTATTCCATTACCTCTTTCCCCCTCGCATCCATCACTATCTCGCCCCTATCCGTCACATCATAGTATATCTCTCCCTCTACCTCTCTCACCACCTCCTCATCCTAACTGTCTCCTCCAACTCTTCTCCCTCTATCTCCTCTCTCATCACGTGCCCTACCACCTCCCCCACCAAAGCATCCGCCGCATTCTCCCCATCCTCCACTCCCACTCTCCCTACTACGGCGTCTACTCTCCCTACTGTGGCATCTGCTCTCCTCTGTACTGCGGGTGGAGTCACGACTGGGGGATTGAGTACGTGACTGTGGATGTGACACTGAGCGTGACGGTGGCTGTGAGGGAGTACGTGATGGTGGTTGTGAGCCCTGACGTGACGGTGCAAAAGAATCCATTTGTATGCATCATGTATCATGAAGTGTATCATGCATCATGAAGTTGCGTGTAAATGAGCGTGTAAAATCCCATCCAAGATCACATGTATCTTCGCGTGAAAAAACTATCTAGCAGAGTACACACAGGCATACACGCGATTATACACGCGACTCTGCGAAAAAAAGTGCCGAAAAAAGGTCGCCTACCGACAAACGTCACTTTCGCATAAAGAAAAGGACACTTGCATAAAGAAAAAGGGACACTTGTAGGAAAGAGAAGAAAGGATAGGGACACTTGCATAAAGAGAAGGGACATTTGCATAAAGAAAAGGAAGGGAAGAGACATGACCAACTGACTCACCTCTTGACAAGTGAGTCTCCTTTTTGGCTTTTGTTGTGTGCACCGGGGTGGAAAAAGGACCTAATGCAATGATAAAACACCATGCAAGTGGCTATGTAACTATTAACTCTACAAAGTTTTGGCAAACAAAGAAAGATAGGCTCGTATTGCCACAACAATGTGAGCAGGTATGCATTTTTTTACTAATGTGTTTCATGTACATATATATCTAAGCTCACGTACCCCTTGACTTTTGATATGCTAATTAATTGCAGTATGTGTATTTGAGTAGGTTGTCTATCTGCCAATGGTGCATGACACTAAATGGTGGTATGTCATCCCTGTTGCACCACGTTCTAAAGTGATGTACAATACATTCACTGATATGGAGGATGTAGCAGGCCGCAATGAAGAGGATGTCATACATGCAATGAAGATATTGTGATCGACGATCAAGAAATAAGAGATGATCATGATAACAAGGATGAGCGTGCCATTTCTCATGATCACGAGGATGACCCTACCATTGATGATGATGGTGATGTTGATGAGGATGATCAGGGCATTGGTACCATTATCAATGGAGAGAATATCGATAGTGGAATAAATTTAATCATAGCCTTACAAATTGATCAAATGGATATTGATGTTGATCGTTTGGCAAGGATGGATCTTATTGAAGATGAGATCGAATCCTAACCAATCCATCATTGTAGCGTTCTAAATTGATGACAATTCTATTATATATGTTGTCTTTTAATTATCATCTCATGATTTGTTTTTGAATATATATTGTTGTAAATGCATGTAGTGGGATTGTGTAATGATATATATTGTAATGTACTATGAGATGGTTTAAAGAAGATGGTTTTTATTTTTTTTAAAGGTATGGAGTTTTTCTTAAATAATATTTGCTCTCTGCTATGGAGTTTTTCTCCGCTATCGCGTGTAATAAAGCATGTATATCTGCGTCTAAAACATAGTGTTTACGCGTACATACACGCTCTGTTACATGCATTTATGAACTCAGTATATAGGCGAATTTAAATGCCCATATACACGCGCCCGATTTTATTTTACTCATATACATGCACGACCATACATGCACGTGTAACTTATCGCATGTATTGAATGCGTGTATGGAAGCATTGTCTTGTAGTGACTCTTGCTACATAAATGGATAGATTGGCCCAAGGGCCATTCTACCATGCAATCTTGAGAGAATGGCTCTAGAGAGCACAAGAGAATCTAGCTTGTCCCTAGGGTCAAGCTACCATGAGCAAATCTACAGCAAAGATGGTGTTGCTTATTGATGGTAGCTTGTCTCCCTAGGGCCAATCTACCCACAAAGATGATGTAGATTTGTTCATGGTATCTTTCCCTAGGGCCAAGCTATATTGTCTTGGAAGAGTCACTCTTGTTGTGCACATGTCGAGATGGGCCCTTAGGCCATTCTCCCATGCAATCTTGAGAAAAGGACCCTAGAAAACCCAAGAGAATCTAGCTACCAAAGACTAGCTTGGCACTAGAATCAAGATACCATGAACAAAACTACATCATCTTTGTTGAAAGCTTGGCCCTAGGGCCAATCTACCAGCAAAGATGGTGTTGCTTTGTTGATGACATCTTGGCCCTATGCCCAATCTACCAGCAAAGGTGATGTAGATTTGTTCATGGTATCTTTGCCCTAAGGCCAAGCTAGATTCTCTTACAAGGGTAAATGTTGCCAAGCCCATGAAGGTCTAAGTAATGAGCAAAGAGGATATTGATTTGTTCTTGGTAGCTTGGTCCTAGGGCCAAGCTAGATTCTCTTGCAAGGGTCACTCTTGTCATGCACATGCATAGATGGGCCTAAAGGACATTATACCATGCAATCTTGAGAGAATGGCTCTAGGGAACACAAGAGAATCTAGCTACCACACACAAGAGAATCTAGGGCCAAGCTACCATGAGCAAATCTACATCATCTTTGCTGGTTGGTAACTTGTCCCTAGGGCCAATCTACCAGCAAATATGTTGTTACTTTGTTGATGGTAGCTCTACCAAAAAAAGAGAATATAGATTTGTTCACGGAAGCTTAGCCGCCCTAGCCAAGCTAGAATCTCATGCAAGGGTAACTCTTGCCATGCACATGCATAAATGGGCCCAACAGCCATTCTACCATGCAATCTTAAGAGAATGTCTCTAAGGAATACAAGAGAATCTAGCATGCAACCTTAAGAGAATGTCTCTCCTTAATGTCTCTCCTTCATGCAATATTAAGAGAATGTCTCTCCCTAATGCATGCTAGTGAGTGTGTGTGAGTGAAGTGAGGTGAGCGGAGGGACGAGTACCCATAGTGCAATGCGGCAGTGTGACAACGCTCGTGGAAGGAGCGGTGGAATTACTTCTCAAAGAATTGTAGAGCTTGGAGACCTCAAGGGTTACGAGCATAGATATTGGAAACATCCTCAAGAAGATAGTTACAGTTCACCAGGTAATATCCTGTTGGATGTATTTCAAGGGGGCTTAGGGTGAGCCATAACAAGGTCAGACATTCCTCAACGCGACAGTTACTATTCACTAGGTAATCTCTTGTTGGATGTGTTTCAGGGGGGGTTAGGGTGAGCTCGGCCATTGGAAAGATCCTCATGACAGTTGCGGTTCACTAGGTAATCTCTTGTTGGATGTGTTTCAAGGGGGGTTAGGGTGAGCTTGGCCATTGGAAAGATCCTCATCTCATGACAGTTGCGGTTCACTAGGTAATCTCTTGTTGGATGTGTTTCAAGAGGGGGGTTAGGGTGAGCCATAACAGGGTCAAACATCCATAAACCATTTAGTGTGCAAAGTGCCTATAATGACCCTCCCCATGCCCATGAGTGATCATACCAATCAATGCCACCTATAGTTGCCATGCCAAATATGTATCCTTTAGTACCATCCGTAGTCTAGGAATGGCTAGTATCTTCTTTTGATCCATCTTGTCATGGATGATGCATAAATATTTATTTGGTTGTGTTTCTGAAAAACGCACGCTATCCATAGTACAAAATTCTACAACTTTGTTGTTGATTCATGTGAATGTTCCTTTCCTACATGATCCTTGCTCTTTCTTGTAGACTTGGCTTGGCTTCCATTCTAGCCTTGAGTGAACTACACAAGCTCCACTTGGAGAACTCACTTGTCTTTGTCAAGGTCACATGTGGGAACTCCTTATTCCAAATTCTCCCAAAAGAAGACTTGGATAGCTTTTTGTCATATCCCAATTGATCAAGTGTTGTGTTGATCTCATCTAATATGTCCACTTGCTTATATGTTTCTGGTATCTTTAGCTGAGTCTCCCTTGAACCATCCATCATAGTTCTACTCTTATCAAGCATCTTCTCTAAGTTCATGTCCACAAAATCTTGAACTAGTGCTCTAGCCATACCAGTATACTCTTGCTTATATGTTTCTAGTATCTTTAGCTGAGTCTCCCTTGAACCATCTATCATAGTTCTACTCTTATCAAGCATCCTCTCTAAGTTCATGTCCACAAAATCTTGAACTAGTGCTCTAGCCATACCAGTATACTCTAGGCTTCTTCTAATTATTCTTGTGTTTCCATGCACATGTTAGCGCACACCAACCTCAAACTTTTATCTCTATAGTAGCAGTAGAAGGGTGTCTTCTTTGGGAGTCCATGCACTTCATACCATTCTCAAAAATATACAATCATCCCATTTAGCTTAAATTCATATTTACCCTTTTGAGTTTTTGAGTCTTGAAGCCAAGATACTGAGAGCACATCATAAACATAGTTTTTACGAGTTTCTTGAGACTTCCCCAAAACTCCTGACATATGCTCATTACCATGTCGTCACGGTCTGCAAGCTCACAACATTTACTTTGACAACAAGAAATAGGCAAAACTCTTTGCACTGATTCAACTCACACATAAAAACTACAAGTTGGTGGTTCTCTCTCCTTTCGAATTCTATTTATGAAAGTGTAGATTCTTCTTTTTGATGTTGGGGCATCATTAGCCACTATTGGAAACTCATTATTGGTATGTTCTCCATCAACCTACATGGCCCAAATGGATACATAGCATTGTAATGGGCTATTGTCTAGCATTGTAGTCTGTTTATTGGGCCACTTAACTAAGCTGATGCTATCCAATTGGGAATAGTTCTGCTTGATGTACTCTCATGTGCCCTTTCAATAGCCACACCCACACAATCCTCACTAAGCTTCTCAAAGTCGACACAGTTGTTTGGAAACACATACAAGATCAACCCCTTGTACATCATCTGAGTCTTGTTCCTCATCCCATAAAAGGACCTTTTTGTTATTCCAAGATTCTTGAATTTTTAGATCATTCTTTAAATATGTTACTAGTATTGCAACTACAATTGGAGGTTTCATAAGATCTGTTTGTTTATTCTCACTTTCAATAGGCCCTCCAAAACTCACAGTCACCAAAAGGCCTTAACAACATCTTAGGCCACCACACGGGTACTCCACATTACACCTCTTAGCTCACTTGTATCCATTGTAGGGAAGGAAAGTTGTGCATCCTTCACACACTCCTCCACCAACACAGACACATTCCCTTCTCCAATCTCTATATCGCTCTCTGCAAAAACAAGTTGGATCTATTCTAGACCTCCTCTATAGATGCACAACCAATACCAACACATTTGTTTGCTAGCATCATATAGACCTTGACTCTAAGTTGAACATCCATCCCTATCATTTTAATATAAGACTATCATAAAATATCGTCTACATTTCCATGCATAATATATCAAGATTATGCATGGTGGAATGGCACTATGGCCAACCTTGCAAGCACAATGTATTTTAGAATGGCCACACGGTCATTTTACCATGCACAATGTGATTGAAATAACGGACTTAGGGCCAATCAAAAGCATAATATTGATGGTAGAATGGCCCTACTAGGGACATTCTAAAGTGGAATGTGCATGGTAGAATGTCAATGGCCATTCCTGATCCCATGCATGCATAATTTATCAAGAATATGCACGTTAGAATGGCCCTATGGTTATTCTAATATTGATGGTAGAATGGCCCTACTAGGGACATTCTAAAGTGGAATGTGCATGGTAGAATGTCAATGGCCATTCTTGATCCCATGCATGCATAATTTATCAAGAATATGTACGTTAGAATGGCCCTATGGTTATTCTATATTGCACTTGGCCTAGAGTCATTCTACAATGCAGAATGTGTTTAAAAGAATGACCCTAGGGCCATCAATGATGTTATTTAGAATGGCCCCTAGCGACTTCTTTCAAGCACATTGTGCATGTGGTAGAATGGCCCTAGGGCCATTCTAAAACACATTGTGTCTACAAGAATGGCCCTAGGGCCATTCTCTACCCTCTTTGGGCTAATTCTTGGTCTATATTAAAAATGGCTTTAGGCCCATTCTCTACATTTGCATGTATAAAATATCAACATTTAATGGAAATAGGGCCATTGTTGCAATCATAATGTGGTAAGAATGGCCCTAGGACCATTCTAAGTATATCGTGGATGACAATGGCCCTAGGGCCATTTGTTCAAGCACATTGTGCAAGTAGAATGATTATATAGCACGAGCTTACAAGAATGGCTCTAATGCCATTCTACCATTTACAATGTCGATGTTTTATGCATGCACATGTATATATTGTCCCTAGGACCATTCTAACATAGTTGACACAAGAGACTAGAGAATGGCCCTAGGGACATTCTTCGAAGCACGATGTGTTTTAGAATGGTCCTAGGGTCATTATTGGAAGATAATATGCTTTAGAATGGCCCTAAGGCCACTCTACCATGCACAATGTGTTTGAAATAATGGACCTAGGGCCATTCTAAAGAACATTGTGGATGGTACAATGGCCTTAGGGCCAATCTCTTAAGCACATTTTGTATGGTGGGTGGTTGAATGGCCCTATGGCCACTCTAAAGCACATTGTTCTTGCAAGAATGGCCCTGGGACCATTCTAAAATTCATGAATTATTGGCATAAGACAGTATAGAATGGCCCTAGGGCCATTGTAAAACACATTGTATGTGGTAGAATGGCCCTAGGGCCATTCTTTCAAGCACATTGTGCATGGTAGATGTACCCTCTTGTACCAATTCTTGGTATATATTAAAATGGATTTAGGGCCATTCTCTACATATTCATGTATAAAATATCAAGATTGAATGGATATAGGTCCATTCTTGCAAGCACAATATGGTAAGAATGGCCCTAGGACCATTCTATAGCACATGGTTCATACAAGAATTTCCCTGACGCCAATCTACCATTCATAATGTTGATGTTTTACGCATGCACATGTAGAGACTCACCTTAAGACCATTCTAAAATTCACCCCAACAGTTGACACACAAGAGACTAGAGAATGGCCCTATGGCCATTCTTAGAAGCACAATGTGCTTGAAAGAATGGACCTAGGGCCATTCTAAAGAACATCATGGATGGTAGAATGGCCTTAAGGACAATCTCTTATGCATATTATGTATGGTCGAATGGCCCTAGGGCCATTCTAAAGCACATTGTTCTTGCAAGAATAGCCCCATGAGCATTCCACAATTCACCCGTTGTTGGCACAAGAGGGTAGAGAATGGCCCTAGGGACATTTTACAATCCATAATGTGGTTTGGAATGGCCCACAAGGCCATTCCAAAGCACATTATGGATTGTATAATGGCTTTACGGCCATTCTTGGAAGCACATTGTGCATGTTAGAATGGCCTTAGGGCCATTCTAAAACAGGAATATCCGACATTCATGATGAAAAATTAGTGCATAGAAGCTTCAACAATATTCCTACAAAGAAAAATGCTACTGAAGTTGTGGAGGAGTCAGTTATAGGAAATAATGAGAGTTGTACAATAGAAGACATGTCTAAGAAATTGATGTTGAGAGGGGTGTTGGATTTGAATGGATTGCTATTGAAGCATTGTATTCAACCATCAACGTAGCATCAATCCACTTTGTATGGTCCAAATAGATATTTTATACTCCGAACTAGAAGTATAATTGTTTTGCAGACCCTTTTTGAAAGATGTAATGTTGGGATCTGGTCAATGGCAAAATGTTATTCAAATGGTGAGAGCTTTGCAAAAAAAGCTGGAAAAATACTTCCTTTTTTTGCCATTTGGGGTTATCACGCTTGTTAAATTTATGAGAAAAAGAAATTGTTTAGGCCAAACAGTCCAGGTGTTGAGGTAATGTTTAAGCCATTGGAAAGAATGTCTAAAGCCTTTGAATGTGATCCCACGAAGACCATTCCTGTTGATGACTCTCCATATAAAGGATGTGTTACTCCTGCTAGTAACTGTATCCTCCCATCCAAGTTTGATATAGATAAGAAGAATGACAACATTCTTCTGGGGGAGTTACTGCCTTACTTAATGGCAGCTTACTGATGCTGAGGATGTACGTAGAGTGATTGACTCTAACCGTTATGGCTAGCTCTTAGTGTTGAATGACCATGAATTTTTTAACCTTGTTAGTGGTGTTGTTGATTATTGGAAATAGTATAATGTGAAATGGTCACAATTAAGATTCAACACAGTTAGACTTCCTCTTGCAAAACAATTACAAGACATTTTTAAGGGTAATGAAGAAGCAAATTGGGTTGATACTAGTTGTCGAAGAGGTGATAAAGGAGCTAAGATTGGTTCAAGTAGTATGCAAAACCCTAGCCGTAGTTCATCCCAACCCATAGAAGATGAAATATGAGATATCCTGCTAAAAGAATGTCCACACATTTCAAGCATGAAGGCATCACAATTTTTTTCAGTAGCTAAAAGGTTGGTTGCAAAGGAGGAACTAGCATGAAGTCTTAGTCTGTGAAGGCATTTATTAGTAAATTTCTTAATGAATATGGTCTCTTGAATATCAACAAGTAACACAAAGGTACCACTCTATTTGAAATTTCCACCGCAATATAATGTAACTATATTCTAACTCAAGAGCGACTTGTTTTGTGCAGGTTTTTTTAGGCTTATGAATTCAAAGAGGTGTTCTCAAAATGATACTAGCTTGCATAGGATCAAGAAATTTGAGCCAATGTAGTACTTGGAAGTTTAGAACTGCAAAGCAAAGAAATGTATAGATGTGAACCCTTCACTACAGTGTTTGTAAGAAGGCATTTTCTCAAAGGAGAGAAATCATGATGTTACATTGCTCCTAATATCTCAAGATATTTTCTCGGGGGTTTCACCTCTAGAAAATTTTACGTATCATGTGCGTTCAAGGGGTATTTAAAAAACCCCTTACACTTACATACTTTTATGAATATAATGACCCCTTTTTCTTCAAAAACTTACGGTTCTGTGAACTCACATGCTACACTTACATATTTTTAGGTGAACCCCTCGAGGAAATTTTCCAATGTATTTAACTTCACTCTTAATAAAGCATTAAAGTTTATGTTCATGACAATATTAAACCCTTGGGGCAAGAGTTCTCTTAAACTTTAGTGTCTATTTTGTCATATATTTTTTGGAATGGATCATAAGAGTGCATCCTACTCTAAGGGGGCTACTTTGATTTGAATAGAAGAAGAAAGTCTCTTAATGAATTTATTAAATTTTATGTTCTCAACAACTTTAAATCTTTATGGTAAGAGTTGGCTTAAACTATATTTTACTTTTTGTGGTGTTTTAAACGAGTGGATCTTAAGTTGGAGTCCATCCTAGTCTAAGGGGGCTTGTTTTATTTTGAATATAAGAAGATTATGAAAGTCTCTTAATGAGTTTAATAAAGTAAGTTATGTTCACTGTTGACAACCTTAAACCTTTGTGTCAAGAGTTTTCCTAAACTTTGCTATACTTTTTGTGGTATTTCATTGGATTGGAATCTGAGTCGGGGTGCATCCTATTCTAAGGGGACTCCTTTGATTTCAATACAAGAGTTTTTTAAGGTTCAATGTAACCATGACATTGTAGCTTTTTATATCAAGTCATGTAACACCATTTTAAGCACCGTTCATGATTGAGAAACAAAGTATGTAATGGATGTTTACTTGAAAGATGCTTGATGGAGATTTGTACATATACACAAGGACTATACATCCATCATGATTCTCTATAGTTGTGTACTCATTTGAGGCCATGTATAACTTTGGACACATTCTAACATGTTCTACGTGTCTTTTTTGCTTCCATTAGAGAATGGCCCTATGGCACTTGGATAGATGTTGTGCTTGACTAGAACACAGTGCCCATGGTAGAATGACCCTATGGCCATTCTCAAACCCCTTACACTTTAAAAGAAAACAATGCACATGGTAGAGTGGCCCTAGGGCCATTCCATATCCTTTATGCTACATTCAAGAAAGAGTGTGCATGGTAGAATGGACCTAGGGTCATTCAATAATCGAGCATGCATGGTAGATGTAGAGTGGCCCTACCAGCTAGGAAATTCTTAACATATTATTATTAATATTCTTATCTCACCTTTAATTTTTCAAGTTCTTGTTTGAAACAAAATCTTGTTTGTAATGCTCCCCTTACTAGCCTAAGAGACAATTTCTATAAAAACATTGTTGATTTGAACACTTTTTAATACACGATTCTATAGATTGAGCAGTCTTATTTTTAATTTCTTATTGGGAAATAAGAAACCTTAAAAAAACTCAAAAAATGGGCCAATCTGGGAATGGAAATTTTTCCATTTTATCTAATACGAAGTTTTTGTTCAGTTTACGAAAATAAGAGCACAATAAAGTTGTAAGTACTCTTTCTAGAATGTTATGCACCTAAACACAGTACGCTTAGTAGCTTTGATGACAGTAGGGTTTGAAGCTACCATGCCGTGTTTTTTTAGGGACCCCACCATTTCCTCAAATAGCTTCCCAAAAATACAGTCTCTTGAGATCGGCGAGGTATCACCTCCCTTAGCATATAATAGGTGTCACGTAGCCTATTAATAGTATGCGTGAGTCACCCGTAGCAGTGTGGCAGAGCTCGACCAAACATGGAGTCCACATGCCACGAGCATGTGTGGAAAGTGTTTTCGGGGTTCAAGGAGGGTGAGGCGCCTAGGTCAATTGAACTTTATCACATTATAGAACAATTTACTAAAGACTTGTAATAGTTGCACAAATTTGTTGAATTAAAGTCCATGTGGTTTCTAACCACAAAAGGAAAACATCTTTAATGTCGTAGAACATGCAAAGAAATTACTTGAATGTCGAAGCACATTCATTATGAGGTTCTTGAGGATATGAGAACTTGTGGCATATACTAAAGGCATGATGTTATTTGATGCCTTAGTAGAAATTTGTGTTTTATTGACCTCTTTCATAGTTGCAAGTGGCAACTATGGTTTGGTGTTCCAGATGAAACACGAGTGTTCCATGTTTCCTTGGTCATAGTACTTAAGGAAAATACGTGTCTTGCTTTCCTTGTTGTAGTACTTAGGGAAGTTACAGGTGTAGATGAGCATATGGTCTACACACAAATACTTGTTTACAACTTTTTGAACCGTTTTCCTGGAAAAAACTCTTATTGAAGGGAAAAGTAAAAAGGTCAACATTTGACCAACTAATAAGATGTGAAAACATCTGAGTTTGAAAGGCTCTTCATCAAACATCTCTACAAACTATATGGCATGCCCGCAGATATATGTTAGAAGTCATCTCCTGTCTAGTTTTATACACCAGGGCCTTTGTTGTGGGTGTGCCCGCCCTTATGAGGCGTTTTATCATTTTTCCCCACTCTCCACATTTTTCCCTATTTTTTTCCATTTTTTCTGTGGCTTGGGAGGCAGGCCTGAGTTGGCAGGAGGATCCATTTGCTGGTCGACTACATCAGGATGATGTGTGTACAAGTGTGCTGGCCGATTGTACTTGACCAGTCGTGGACCCTCAGTGCTAGCCGACTGTACTTGACCAGTCGTGGACCCTCAGTGCTGGCCAACTGGATGCATGCTGCTGGCCGACTGATGCTGCAGTCGTGGAGCCTCTTTTTCAGCAGGCCGACTGCTCATCTGGGGGCATATAAATAGGCCCCTAGCCCCCCCCATACCACTTGTGTATCATACCCAAGATTTTCTTGTGTATATAGAGCAGAGTTACACGCCTACATCTCTCTCTCTCTCTTGTGTTGTTTTTATTCTGCATGCGTTTTTGCTCTTGTGTCCCAGATCTGGTCATCATCTCTGTTGCGTATTCTGACATGGTATCAGAGCCCTAGGCTCTAGATAGTTCTTGGGATTTGTGTGAGCAAGAGAGGGACTGTTGTGTGGCTGATTGGTGGATTGTTTTGGACTGTTCGGGAGGAAGAGGAGAAGCAAGAGGACGACGGGCTGATTTGCTGGACAGCCACTTGCAGGTATTAGTTCTTCTTTGTTCTCACCCACCTACCCTTTTCAGAGTACATCCCCGCAATGGCAGATCTATTTGAGATGGCCAAGAGACGTGAAGATCTCGACACTCCCCACGTTCCCGGTGGACCGTCAGTTGGACGGGAGCAACTACGGCATATGGAAGGTTATGATGGAATCTATTATGGAGTCTTACGACCTCGCTGATTTCGTCGTTGTTGGTGTTCCACTGCTGGAAGTTGAGGAAGGGGAGTTACCGTCGATCCGTAAGGACTGGGAGGCTCAGACACAGATGTGGGATCGTATCAATGCCAGGGTTCGTTCGTTTATTTTCCTCAACTGCACACCACAGGTAATCAATCATGTAAAGCATATGATGCTGGCCAGAGGTATATGGCAGCATTTGGCCTCTCTTTACAACAGGGTATCGCCCATGAAGAGGATTTCCGTGGAAGTACAGATGCGGGTTATGAGCCCTGCAAAGTCATTGACAATGCGAGAGCATATTAACAAGCTGCAGGCTCTTCAGCAGGAAGTTCTTCAGGCTGGGAAGGAGATATCATCAGAGGACATGGCCATAACGTTGCTCTCGCACTAGGCTCAGCACCATCACGTGGGAGGAGCTTGTGCCCATGGTCCTGGACCAGGAGGAACGATTCACGAACCCTCCTCAAGGTGGAGGTTCAGAGGCCTTAACTGGCCAAACGGTCGAAAGGCCGTAACTCGGGCAAAGGGAAGACTTCATCGGAGAAGTCTTCCGAGAAGAAGTCCGACGCTGACCGCGAGAAACTGAAGGAGGCAGAGAGGACCTGTAATGATTGTGGCGAGAAAGGCCACTATTGGAGGCAATGTTCCAAGCGAAAGACCGCGAAGGGTGAAGATTCCTCAGCAGCAATCATGAAGACTCTGGCTTTTGTGCACCTGGAGGTGATGGACACCGATGTTTCATTTTCTTCAGGTAGGGAGGAGATTGGAGGACTCTCCGCAAACGGATACTCGGGAGTGGATCCTAGATAGTGGTGCTTCCAGGCACATGACTCCTTCCCATTCCGGTTTACAGGATCTCTGCAGGCTTTCTGGTCATATTCTTACTGGGGATACGTAAGATCAGATAGTGGGGAAAATTTCATGAGAAAGCTGGGAATCAAGAGGCAGTTTACGTGCAGGTACACACCGCAACAGAAGAAAGTGATGTATCAAATGGTTCACTTACATCTTAGAGACTCACATCTTGGAGACTCAGCCTAGCACTTGTCTCTACTGGTGTAGCAAAATACTTACAATTTTTTTGAGTAAATCATGTAAGAAGTCTCTGTATGTACTTGACTATAACAACCCTGTAAGTTTGATAATGTTCAAGTGTTGGATGCAAGTCAAGTTCTGGTTCCTTTACCTTGTTTGTTATTACATCCTCATCCTCTTGCTCTTTTTGTCCTACCTCATAGTTTTGTTTCCTTCTTCAAGAAGCAGAATGACTAAGTTTTGGTTTATCACATACTTTCACTTGGACTATATCAATTGGGAGTGGTCTACAATACATGACCTTTTGTAACTCTTCTCCCTAATTGTCTATAAACTTTGAATGTCTACTGCCCCAACATATTATAGCCATTGGACAATGGCTACTGCCCCAACATATTATAGCCATTGGACAATGTTGTCCTCTCATTCAGTATCAAGTGTATGTTTGCCTTGTAATGTTTTCTTTTTCTCCTTTTTGTTAGTGATCTCTTGCTTCATTGAGAAGCTTCATCTTTTAGTTCTATCTCAGCTTCAATTTCAGTTTCATTTGTGGTAGTTTCAATCTCCAATGTTTGTTGTGCTCTCATTTTGGTCTTAGTTGTTTCAGACTCTTCATCAGAGAAGTATGAATAAAAGTTGGTTAAATTAGAGTCCTCCTCCCTTGTGAACTCATGCTCAGTGTACTCCCTTATTTCCTTAGTGTTTGGGTGTATGGCACTCTCATCATTCTCAATTTCACAACCTTAGGAAGTTTGTTGCCATGAGGAGTCACCCATGTTGAGCCTCGCTTATCCAACGTGCCTAATGTAGCCATCATTTGAATCCAATTCAAATCATCTCCCTCGTCTAGGGCTTGTGGCTTGTAGGTTGAATCCTTCTCTAGGCTTGTGTGTGTATCCTCTCACTACAACACATCGGGAGCATAGCAACGTTTTTTAGCGATGTTTTCGCAAGGAAAATATCAAGGGTTTTAACGATGATGAGCAGCAATTTGTTGCTACTCATCAGTAGCGCTTTTTGTGGCAAAATATCAGTGCTCAATATAAAAAAATCACTGCTCAGCCTGCTCAGCAGTGTACATAACAGTGAAAAAACATTGCTATACTGTAAAAATATCTCGCTTCTTTTGTTGCTGCATGGTTTTTATCTTTTGAATATAGTAAACTTATACTCTGAGTTTTTTTGTAGGTTTATGTCTTATCTATCACTTCTACCTCTCTCCTACCCTATCTCCCTCAAGCTCAAGCAAGGTATGTCTACTCTTTTCCTTTATCTCCTCTGCAAACAAGCTTTCCATGAAAGCTTTCTTGTGAGTATTTCATTTTCTCTCTTTTAAGTTTTACTTTTCTTCTTTTTCTCTTCTTATTGAAGCTTAACCATTAGGAGTATTTTCCCTTTTCCCTAATTAAGCACTCTCCACCATTAAAGTTTTATATGGTAAGAGATCTTGATTTTTCTTAATACTTTTTTTCTTAGCTTGGTTTAATTTTGTAAGTTTTCCACACATATAAGCCTCACAAGAGATCTCTTTCCTCTCTTTTAAGTTTTTCTTTTCTTCTTTTTCTCTTCTTATTGAAGCTCAACCATTAGGAGTATTTTCCCTTTTTCTTTTTCCCTAATCAAGGGCTCTCCACCATTAAAGCTTTATATGGTAAGAGATCTTGATTTTTCTTAATACTTTTTTTCTTAGCTTGGTTTAATTTTGTAAGTTTTTAACACATATATCTTCTTTCTTGTATGTATCTTCTTTCATGCTTTTACATGTTTATAGGGTTTGTAAGTTTTAGGGCTTTTAAGATTAGGGTTTGTTATTAATATTTTTTTAAAATTTAGTTTGATTTGGGTTTTCAACACATACAAGCCTCACAAGGTAAGACATCTCTTTCTTGTATTTGTAAGTTTAGGGTTTTAAGATTAGGCTTTGTTATTTTTTCCATCCTCTATGGATAGAGCTATGCTTCTCTCAAGAGACGACCATATGCCTTAGCCTCATGCATGATACTTATGCATTAGCCATATGCATAAGGCCATATGCATGAGGCTTATGAATAAGCAACATGCCTAGGTAGATACCTTGGCATGTGCCGGTATGTAGCTTCCCATGCATGCTGGTAGATTACAATGCATGCCGGTAGCTTCCAATGCATGCCGATAGCTACCTAGGCATGGCGGTAGCTTCCAAGGCATGCCGATCACTTCCAATGCGTGTCGGTTGCTTCCAAGGCATTCCGGTAGCTTCCAAGGCATGCCGATATTCCAATGTATGCCGGTAGCTTTGAGCATGCCAGTAGCTTCCAATGCATGCCGATAGCTTCCAAGGTATACTGGCATGCATTGCTGGTAGCTTCCAAGGCATGCTAGTAGCCACTTGGGCGTGCTGGTAGCTTCCAAGGCATGCTGGTAGCTGCCTAGGCATGCCAGTAGCTTCCAATGTATGCCGATAGCTTCCATGTCGATAGCTTCGAAGGCATGCCGGTAGCTACCTAGGCATGTTGATAGCTTTCAATGCATGCTAGTAGCTTCCAATGCATGCCTGTAGTTATAGCCATATGCATGCATTGGCCTTATGCATGCCGGTAGCTATAGCCATATGCATGCATTAGTCTTTAGAATGCATTAGCCATATGCATAAGCCTCATACATTGGAGTATGTATAAGAGTTTTAAGTATTTATGTTTCTTCTTGGATAGATGGTAAATAACTTGTGGTGTGATCTTACACTTGAAGGAGAAGCCGATATCCCAATAATATTTGTACATATATATTAGCCTCAAACTGTATCTTATCTTTTAATTAAAGAACTTTATCTTAAATAACAACATAATTGTAATGTTCCTTTGTTTGTATGTCAATAGCTTGAAGTAGTGGACCGCCCTCCTACACAAGATGAATATGATTTTGCGTTACAAACAGGGTTTGGAAGCTCTATTTGAAAGGGTACAAGATGAAAGATATATTGTTATTACTGGAGGACATGCTTCGAAAGCATGGCAAGTAAGTACATTCCTAAAACCATAACCTCTTTGTTTTTGCAAAATTGATTTTCACTTGTATTAGTTTTATTGTGTTTTAGGATCATGTTACTAGAAATGGTGGTGCAAATGCCCAAGCAAGAAGCATGGAAATGTGAGAAGCGAAGGGGATGGAGCTGCAAGAAATAATAATAATAAAACTGCATGAGATGTCGACCCCCTCACTGTAGCCCCTAGCTCCATAGATTTTCATTACGCTTTATTTTGTATATAAGCTTTTTAGAATCAACACTTATGTAATTCCACCAAGTATTGTAATCGAATTTTGACATTTTTAAAACCATGAATTATAATTGTCCTTTTTCTATATTTGTCAAGTTTTATTTACATTGCACTTGTCCATGACGATGAGTAGGACATGAAGTTGTGTTAGTTTTATTGTAGCTACATTAAAAAAAAAAAAAGAGCTAGGATAGACTGGGGAGTCTTGTGCAAACTTCCTACTCTGCCCCATCTTTTTTTTTTTGCTCTACAGTACTTTCGTTGCTCAGCAACGATATTACGTTGCGCTCAGCAGCAGCGAAATATCACTGCTATTTTTGCTGTTGAGCATTGAACCCATTGCAAGGAAAATATCAGTGTTTTTAGTAGCGAAATGGGCTCGATATCTCCGTACCCTTCTAGTTATAAAAGCACTGCTATTTTCACTGCTAAACCCTCATTGCAAGGAAAATAACAGTGTTTTTAGTAGCGAAATGGGCTCGATATCTCCGTACCCTTCTAGTTATAAAAGCACTGCTATTTTCACTGCTAAACCCTCATTTTGTTGTAGTGTCTTTGTAAGTGAAGCAATATTGCAATGGAATAGAATGGATTCTCATATCATATTGATTTCCATAAATTTCACACTACCAACAGTCCTTCGACGCTTGTTATGGATGCACATGGTATTTTTGAGTAATGGCTATAATTCACAAAATATGGGATAGCATCTATAACAATTTAAGAATCATAAGCATTGAAACATAAAGTCTATTAATGTTATTTTATAGACGAAAAACCTTGAAATGGTGCCTTGTTGATTTTCTAGGCAATGAGTTTACATATCGATTAGAACATATTAATGACCTAGCTATCCTACAAGGGACAAAGTAAGATAGTAGGGCAACCTATATCCACTAGTAGGTGTTATCTTCTTCATGGTGGAGCCTGTAAGGCCTCATCATCACATGGTCCTCGTGTTGCAAAATATGGCAATGCATCACATACCCCGGGCCTTGAGTTGCATCAAAGCTGAAGGGGTTCCCTTCTCTTGTTGTAAAGTGTAGAAGAATACGAAGCATGAAGTTGTCCCAAATGATCACATTGTCCTTCCATCCTTGTTGATATGATTCTGGGCTTTGCGGGTAGTCTAGAAAGCATGTGCCATCATTTGGATATGCTATACTTGTGGAACATTCATGATTCATATAGGATTCAATATTCATTCTTTGATTGTTAAGGACTTGGAATTGAATGAGATGAATATGGACACTATGGGGAACCCCTGAGGAGTTGATGATTTCCCAGATTTCAGTGCTTCCATCGATAGGGTCTATGGCTACGGGATCATGCCAAGTCTTATTACCGAAGCCAAATGCATAACTTCTATTAGTTGAGCTATTCGTAAGAGCAGTGATGTCGATGGTTCGTACGTGGCGTGGGTGAGTCATCATAGGATCCTATATAAACAACGAGGAAAAGAAAAATCAACACATGAAGTTATTTGACTAGACTTTTTGTGTACTTCATTAAGCTCTACTCTAGCCAGCAGAGATCCCAAAATGTCTTATGCATCTTGTGGAATAATAAGCAACAAAACAATAAAGAAGTGACTTCGATTGTGTTACCTTGTTTTCGTTGGCCTTTGCCATGCGTTGCAAATTGCTTGGCAAACTCTCCATATAGTCCGCATCCGTGATTATACCTTCGTGTGTGCCTCCCGCATCAACGACTATGAATTTCATGATCACGGAGGTTTGGGGTTGTAAGAAGGGTTCATCAGCTCCATCAAGTGGCATGGGGAAATTTCTTAGGATGACTTCAGCCCCAATCTCAAGCCCCGAGAAATCGATCACTACATCGATCCTATCAGCTGGGAAGAGAAGAAAGTTGTCTTGGGTCATGGGCTCAGGAAGAAACCCACCATCGGTGCCGATTTGCAAGCCCGTGAGGTTTTGAAGGCCGTGGGTGAAGTACAAGCCCACGTACCTTGCATTGCTTGCATGGAGAATGCGCAACCTGTAAGGCTTGGCGTAGACATGCAAGAAAGGCCAGACCTTACCATTGACAAGCCAAGTGTCAAACCACTCGGGGCACCAATACTGAGAAGCGAAGTCATCTGGTCCAGGGAGGTTGATGGATCCATTGGGGAAGAAGCGCAAATCTTTGATGATGAGAGGGATGCCATCCGGGAGGTTAATGAGCATCTTCTCCTCCTCCTCCTCTGAGGGCCGAAGAATGTAGAGGCCCGTTAAGCCGGCAATGTTGTTGAGGCGCGTGATGCCCATCGTGTGGTCGTGGTACCATAGTGCTGTAGGGTTTTGCCGGTTCGGGTACACATAGTCTTGTGTCACGTATGCAGGGCCCGTCTCATTCTTGGACGTGAACCATGCATCTGGATTCCCATCGTAGATGCTTGGTACCTCCGCACCATGCAGGTGCGCAACCACTGGCACACCGCCTCTCCTTGGGTCGGCCCACTCCACCATCGCATTGCTAGGTTGGGGTAGGAAGTGGTGCTCGTCCGGAATATGATTCTCCCATCGAACACGCGACGATACGTATCGCCTTGCCTGCGGCGGCCAACAAAACCCCCCACTCATCATCATTATATATACTCACTCCTCGACCATCGCCTATACCCTCTCAATTAATTTCCCTTAAAAAGAGCAATTTCGCACACCGGTTCCTCGCAAGAAGCATAATCAATTAACCCAACATTACTAGCTAAAATAAAAACAAATGATCACCACCACCTCCTCCTCCAACTCCGCCCAGACACACACCCACGGACACATTAAGAACAACACCCAGGGGCTGCACGTGCGTACAAATTACACAGGCAGGCACACGACTGAGATTTTTTTGAGCAATGTCAACAAAAAATGATTTGCTCTACTTTCTTCACTGACCATCAAAGTAGGCCCAGGAAACCCAGCTGTGTCCTGGCTCGTCCCGAACGCGTAGAAAGTAGTGTTGGGCAAGTCTCGGTGTAGTTTCTGCGGCAAGGAGAGAGAGAGGGAGATATGAAGTTATGAACATGATAGATATGTGGAAAGCTATTACCATTATCAATATCACCAGTATTACTCACCTGAGTGATTTTGTAGGCACCCATGGTGAGCGGTTGGCCGTTGGCGATGTCGATAGCTGGTGGGAAGGTAAGGGGCTCGATGAATTTCGCCAAGGGAGGGCTTAGCGCGTAGATGCATTGTGGAAGAAAAGGGAGAGGTGGCGGAGCTGCCGGAGCCGGCGCGCTACTAGCTATTACTGGAGGACTATACTCGTCATGAACACCATTAAACTGGGAAGGGCCCCTTAATGCGGCAAATGCAGGATGCGTGAAGAGGAGGAGGTGAACACAGTACAATAATATTGGCCTCCGCTCCATCTTCTCCACCTGTTGAGTAGCGCTGCGCTTGATGCTCTTTATAATCGGTCAGTCATGCTAACGTTTTTCTCGTGGGCTGTGGCTGATGGTACAATTGAATACCTTTGAGGGCGAGAACACGTGTTGTGGACATAGTGGAGGAAAGCTAGAGCCCAGACTTCAAATTTTTATTCGTCGAGTACATGCAAACTTGCAAGTGAGGTACCTTGTTTTTTAGGAAAGTCCCTTTTTTTAAGTTGCCCTTCTCCAAATTTGTTTTCTTTCACTTTCGAGAGATGGAGAGATGCCGCGACATTAAAGTTACCTTTCTAGATAAAATATAACCAACAATACTTAAAATGATTGCATCTAACATAAAATACAATCAACAATATACTTAAAAAGGTTACATCTAACATAAAGATTGTATTTTTAAGCAAAAGTGCTTAAAATACAACCAAGAGATCTCGTGAATTGTACGTCATCAATCCATAAACTCACCATCATGCAGGTCCAACATAATCTAGAATCTTAGAAACCAAATAATAGAAGTAAAATATCACAAATGTTTCAATACAATAAATCATCACCAAAAGCTCATATGACCATCAATGTCATGAATAATAACCACATATCAAACAAGTCATGAATAATAAGAAGCTACCTTCTTTGCACTATTCAATTGTCCTCCCATGCTCTCTTCCAATCGTTTGCCTTTAGTGTAAGAGGAGGTCGACCCAAATAGCCCTCACGTAGCTCATGGTCCTCTGGTAGATACTTCTTGTAACCCTCATACACCATCTTTCTCAAGCCACTTGAGTGAATGACAAGAATGTAGTCTAGGTCCACACAAAGGGCATGCATTGTATCCACAGATTGAGCTCTCTTGTATGCTTTTTTTCTCTCTTGAATGCTTAAGTAGTCGTATTAATAGTTTTTTTTATAAATAAAAAATTTGCTTATCTTGATGCCTTTTGTGGCTAGGTTTAGAGTTTCTTCTCCAAAGAAAATTAACCACGTACAAACCCTTCTCACAAGCATAAGAGGTAAGCCTCTTGTCCTTGCTCTTTGTTATTTTTTCACCTTCGGGTGCTGAGGATTATTTTTCAGATTGCATATGTTTTGCTTCCAGGCCTTATTCATGCATGAGACCTTATGCATAAGGCTTATGAATGAGCCTTATGTATGATGCTCTATGCATAAAGGCTCTATGCATGAACCTTATGTATTAATCTCTCTGCATAAGGCTCTATACATGAGTCTTATGTATTGCATCTGGAGCAGCCGAAAATCCCCAAAGGCTCTTATTACGTTTGAAGCAACCAAAAACCCCAAAAACGACTTTTGAATCACTTAAAATCGGACACCTAGAGAGGCGAAAAAATGACCAAAACAAGGGGAGAACTGACTCATAGCCAATTGGCGTGCATAGAGGCCTTGCCACTATGACTCAGTTCTCCCCTTTTTTGGCCGTGTTTTTGCCTCTCCGAGTGTCCGATTTAAGTGATTCAAAAGTCATAATGGGGGTTTTTAGCCGCTCCGAACGCAATGGTGATGTCAAAAGCATCAAATTCTACACCAAACTACCACTAAGTGTAGATTGTTAGAAGAGTAGCATGAAATTTTTGAAAAAGGTGCCATATGATGACATGAGTGCCTTTTGCGAACCCAAAAAGTTGAGAGCGATGTGTAGCTAGTACACATATTTCAATACCTTGTCAGATCCACTTTTTTGTAGCTTGAGATAGTTTCTTGTCAAGTACACATTTAATGAGGGTATCTTTTGAACATTTTTTCTAGAGAGAGAAAATAAGAGTTTGTGAATTTCATACAAGGCCCTACAAATGACCTTCAAAATTTTCTAATGGACGATGGCTTGATTGGAGACCCCAAAAGTACTACACCCACACCACCTATAGCACACCCTCCTAAGCCAAGAGCATGTAAAAAGCTGTAAAATTGCACTAGATCCTTCAATGCTGAGAAGAAAGTAAATGGCTTGAGTACTTCACCCACACCACCTACGGCACACCCTCCTAAGAGACAAGAGCATGTAAAAAGTTATAGAGCTACACTAGATCCTCTAATGTAGCCCCAACCGCTCGTATCAAGCAATGAACTTTCCACTTTTGTCATCCCTACTATTGGAATGAATTTTGTGTGTCTTTAGGCATCATGTTGTTATATCTCTTTTTGTAATAAAAGTATAGTTCTTTTTGTAATAAACGTACATTACTAAGCATGTGTATTTTTTCTAATATGTTACATTTGTATAGGGCTAAGGTGCACAAACAAAGTACAAGTCCAAGCCCTAGAAATTGAAGAGATAGAGATTGACAGGGTGCTGCACAGTACGTGACGCCTTCAAAGTTTAGAGAGGATGATTGGAAGGGAAAGCCAGCCCTCATCATTGACATAAGAAATGTGTTGATGATGACTTTTGACCCTAGGAGGGGTGATCCTCCAGATTTGAGCATTGATGGTGTAGAGTTTATCGAAGAACGTATGGTGAAGTACTTTGTGCAGAAGGATGCAGAGCTATTTTTGGCTGTAGCAAGTACGTACGCCAATGTCTTTATTTGGAGCACTCGAGTGCTGCCAATGTAGAATGTAAGATCAGAAAATGCTTTCCAAGAGATATAGGCTTATTGTCTGGTTGGATGGCGCAAGAAACTTGCTTGGTTGCAGATTCCACATGTCCAAAACAAGGAAACCTATCTTTTTTAAGCACCTCAGGCAATTTTGGCAGTTGTACCCGTAGTTCAGCGAGTCCAACACTCTGTTGTTAGATGACTCTCCATACAAGTGCAACCAAAATAGTCCTAGCACGTATGTGATAGTACCAAACATGGAGGATCAATCTGAAGCACAACAGAAAAGTTTCATGATGAAAGAGTTTGGGCCATGGTTGTATAAGTGGCTATTATTAGTTGATCATGTGGAATGGGCACCAATGAACCGTTTTAATGTGAGGGGTACGATTAAAGAAGAGTTTGTACAAGAATCTCTACCCAAACAAGGAAAGATTATGCCTCATGAAGAATGGTGCAACATGGAACATGCTAGTCTGAGAAGAAAGAGAAGGATGTGAAGAGAAATTTATGTACCCCTCCTTTTACCTTATGTAAATATGTTCCATTGACCATGTAAACACTTATAATGTAATTTTTTATAGTTTGCTGGTATCAATACAAGAAGTTGCTGGCATTAATGTACTTTAATGTGTAATTTGTTGGTGTCAATGTTTTTTCATGTGTAATTTGATGTTTTCAATATAAGTACTACAAATGTACTTGAAAGTGTAAACTAATGTGAAATTATTAAAATGCAATGGTAAAAAGTGGAAAGTGTTACAAGTACAGTTTATTAAGTCAAGTGCTATAAGGTACTTCCATGGACACACACAATAAGGTTTTGTAAGTTTAGAAGTTCTTTTTTAAGTGAAGACTAGCTAGATCCAATCATGTTCAAAATAAATAGTACTTCAAGATTATCTAAATGTTATGGGATTATGTTTACATCTTCTAAACTAATAGGTGTGGATTGTGCATTGAATTTGACTTTCTTATTGACAATAAGCCAATGCACAATGTCACGAATCATAATGTCACTCCTAGGCCTTTTCGTATCCTTTGAGTAGTTTTTGAAACTAATATTCTCCTTCTTTAGATTGACATATGTACTCTTGAGAGAAAAGTACATGTCTTGGATTGTATGCACTCTCATGTACTTTAATAAGATTGTCTCCATATCCTCCTCTGAAATGTGACTCACCTACATTCATGATAATAAAATATATAAAATTTTAAAAAGAAGGCCAAAAGTGGTTAACGTACATCATGTTCAAAATAAATAGTACTTCAAGATTATCTAAATGTCATGGGATTATATTTACATCTTCTAAACTAATAGGTGTGAAGGATTGTGCATTGAATTTGACTTTCTTATTGGCAATAAGCCAATGCACAATGTCACGAATCATAATGTCACTCCCAGGTCTTTTCGTATCCATTGAGTAGTTTTTGAAACTAATATTCTCCTTCTTTAGATTGACATATGTACTCTTGAGAGAAAAGTACATGTCTTGGATTGTATGCACTCTCATGTACTTTAATAAGATTGTTTCCATATCCTCCTGTGAAATGTGGCTCACCTACATTCATGATAATAAAATATATAAAATTTTAAAGCATATTCAATTTACCTAAATAAAAAGATTCAAAATAATAAACTTATCAATGATAAATTTCTCTAATATAATATCACTTACTTGTAAAGGTGCACATGATGCCTCTACATTTGATTTTCTAATTTGATCTAAATCCTATTTGAAATAACAAAATCAAACCTATCATGTTAAAAATAGAAAAATCAAATCCATTACGTTAAAAATTGGAGAATCATAACATTATACATCTATCTAACAATACCTTTAAAATGGTTGTTGGTATAATATTTTCACCCTTTTGGTGACTTCTTTCTTCCAAGTGAGTTTTCATCTTCTCACTTACCTTTGGAACAAGCCAAAAACTAGCATTAATAATCACAAAAGTAAAAAGAGAAAGAGAAAAAAAAAGGAGTACAAAGAGATAGTAGAAAACTTTTGTAAGTTTTGCATTACCTTTCTCTTTCTTTGACTTTTTCTTGAAACCTCATTCGGATACTTAGCCAAATTCAACATTAGATCCTACAAGTACAACAAAATATTAGAAGAAATATTGACAACTTATCACATATACAAAGAAAAACTCAACCAAACCTTGTCTTCACTTGTCATATATAATCTCGCTTCTTGATTTCTTATGGCTCTCACTCTTTTTGATGTGTCATGATGTAGTAGCTCAGTAAAGGAATAATTATTCTCCTCCATTGTTGTATTATAAGAATCCTGGTTTATAAGATGTTATCAAAATCACATAGAATTCAAAAAATAGTAGTCTTAAAATCAAATCATTATGTGGACTAAGAGAAGTACACCTCATCGGATATATAATCCTGCAACCCTTCAAACCTCTTTATCCCGAATATAAAGTTATCCATCTATATAGAAGAGCATACGTTTAATACAAAACAAAAAAAAATCCTACTTAGAATAAAATCAATTATATAATACACTTACATTCTCTATAGGTTGATCATTTTTTATTACATCAATGTAAGGAGAGCTAGCTTGAATCTCAAAGTTTGTCTATAAAGTTCACATTAGTAACAAAATCTTTTAAACAAAATGTTCAAAACATGTAACATTGCATAAGTTACTATGCATGATTCAAAGAAAAAACCATTATACATTCTCCTTATGATACATCTTTCTAGCTCTTACCTCTTCATAAGAATGATTATATGCTTGAAGATTGAGTGTTGGCTTTAAGACCATGACATGTAAAATAACATAAAGTTAAAACTAGAACCACATAAATATATAATATAAACATACCCATGTAAAAAAGCTGCTTACATAGAAAAAGAAAATATCAAGTTTAGTTCTTTTACCTCTTCAGTAGAATTAATATTTCCTTGAGGAGTCAATGCAAGCTCCAAGACCTATGAATTTAGACCAAATAAAAAAAGTGATGAACTATGTATTAAGCTTCTTAAATCATAATGCATATAATACACACACACACACACACACACACACACACACACACACACACACACACACACACACATAGAGTTGAAGCATACAATTTATGGTTTAAAAAACTATAAAATATACTTACATGAAGTGATGAGCTAGCATCCATGTCATTTCTTGCTTCATCTATGGATTGAGTCATCCCTTGTGCTTTTAATGTATCCTTCTATCAAACACAAAATGTCAAATGCATTAGATTAGTTTTAAAATTATCAATCCAATTATTAGTTTCTAAAAGAACATTCATAAGCATAAACATTAACACTTACATTGTCCTTGATACTCTTCTTCTTATTGTACTTTCTATTTGCTTGTCTACCTTAGATCCACCATCTATAGATATCTTCCTCCAACCAAACATATTCAGCTCCAATGAACTTTAGAGTTGCAATCTCATGATGATGATACTCACAAATAATTCTCTTGATCTTTTCTTGTGCCTCTTTGTTATGGTGAAGATCTTCAACTCCATAAACCACCTTCGTACAAGGCGGTAGTTACCAAGCAAAATGGCATGTTGATCCTTGAAGCATTTCTCTAATAATTCTTTCCCATAGAGCTTGTTTTGGTCTCTACTCACCAATCTAGGTGCTCGAAACACCTCATCATATGTAGGTGTAGGACTAACACCTGCTAAGACTTGTTGGCCAAGAGCGTGTGAAAAAAGAGGTTCCTTATCTTTAATCTCCCCATTGCCTGCAGCATAACCATGTGACAGAAAATAATTTGCATAACATGCATAAACCAATTACAGACACACTAGTATATCTTTATATATAATAAAAGATTACAACATTTAAGATCGTTAAAACGTGTGTACCTTCCTTTGAGGTTGGAAAACTTTAAATATCCTTTATGATTGTGCTCATGAGACCCAAGAAATTTTTATCTTCACACATCATTTTCTTTAGCATTGCTTGCATGTCCACATTCGTAGTTGCCAGCTCCAACCTACATAAACTCAATCCAAGGAGAACATATTACATGCAAGCACATCAATAGAAAACTATAAGGAATAAAATCACATAAGATAAAAAACACTCATTGTACATTGAAACATACCAATGATTCATAGAGTTGCTTAAGTTCCAAAAGTACCATTGATGAGAAACTGAACTACGATTGCCATATGATTGGGACTACCTTTGCTTCTTCCTCTATTATCATGCTCCTTGTTTTGATAACTTTCCATTTATCATTAATAGATACACATAACCACCAATCCTTCCAATCATTGTCCTCCATTTCTACCTTCCATCTCTTTTCTTGATTATGAATCATTTTTAACCATGCTACTTTCACTTGTTTTGTTGTGTAGCTCACTACTCTAATAACTGCATATTTTAGATCAGTTGAGGAGCATAATACATCAAAATTCGGCTTCAACTGAACAATATCATTCACCTCTAGCCAAGGTGGAATGCATCCAACACAGTCTCTGGCTGAATCAAGCGTGTTCTCAATCTTAGGTCTTTTATCTCATATGCGATGATTTTTTTGCCATGTTAAAAGGGAATAAACTTATGAAGTAAAGAACTAATAGGCCTTATGCAATCCCATGTGTATGGCAAATACACTGGTCTCTAGTCACCATCATTAGCATAGCACGAGCTTGGAATCTTTGGTTATAAAAGTGGTCATCTACAAAGATAGATGACACAGGATAATTGAAGTGTAAGTCAATTCCATGTATGAAGAGACTTTCCAACTCATCCATCAAAGGTTTCATAAAAACATGGAAAAGTTTGCTCGAGCTTCCAACAACTTTCTTGCAAAATTGAATGGAATAAATAACACAGGTATCACTCCAATCAAAGATTTCTTCCCACAATTGAGAACTTTGATCTCAACCACAACACAATTTTTGTGGGTCGTCTTTGATGCTTGGAAGACATCCCAATGTAATAATAAAGCAAAATTACGTGGATCTCCCTGTCCATTCAAAAGAAGACACATTAGGGTGTAGTAGTATGTAACACATTAAGGTGTAGTAGTATGTAACACACTTTAATATATATAACGCTAGAGAATATACATATAACAAAAGTCTTACCTTACAAAGTCTTTTGAGACCTTGTATTGGAGCTCGACAACCCTTACAAATAAACTTGTACATTTGCTCACTTTCATTCCAACCCTCTAGAAGTGCTTCTAATTCTAGTGAAGAAGGCCATGCTCGATAACCTTGTTTACAATGGACATTATCACATATCAAGGGCAACTCAAAATATGATTGTGGATCCCAAAACTCTTTAACACTATTACACTTTATCGTCCCAAAAATCATAAATTCTTTTCGAATCATTAGATACCAACAATCTCTCTTTATTTTGCCACATCTCCAACAAGTCATGGCACAAAGATCTACTTTTTGCACAAAGCTTCAATTGTTCACCAATGGGAACATAATCGAAACATAACATATCCTTTCTAAGCTTGGCACACTTTGAACACTTCTCACTGCATGTTAAGCAATCACGCTTTAATTTTTTCTTACTCTTTCATTGTTATTGCATTGACGCCAATGTAGTTGTCTTCTTTACTTGGTGGATAGAGCTTAGCATCATGTATAGAATTGTCTAATCCTTGGCATAGTCTATATCGATTTGCATGAACCATACCAAGTGTCGAAAACATGGTATTTAACTGCTCCCAACATGTGGGAACACTTATGCCATCTATATCTCCATCCCATGTTTCTGGCAACTGCACTAATAGTTTACTCAGGCTTGGTGTATTGATTTTATCTTTATCTGCTCTATTCCTAGAGCCACCCATGTCTCCAAATAGAATCCTAAGCATACTATCTTGAAATTCCACTGAAGCCTGATGTTCATCCCAAAGTGCTTGCAATTCAATCACCCTCTGTATGATTTTTTCAACCAAAGACAACTCCATGTCAACCATGTACTCCTCCTCCTTCTCCTCCTCCTCCTCCTCCTCATGGTGATAATGTTCATCATGTGTATCAATAAACACGTTATTATCATCTTCATGCATCATTCCATGCAAAGGTCCATTTTGTCTTCTTCTCTAAGTTTTGAAGAGCCAAATCTTGAAGTTTGCAACCCAAGATTTGTTGCAATAGTTTCAAATCACTCATCAATTAGCATATGCCTTGCATAAGTTGATGGAGCAACCATTCTTCCACCATGGCAATATGTTCTACATCTACACCACACTTTCCTTCATCCAATAGATGAGTTGGGTGGCTCTCCATGCATCGACCTATTATTTTCCATAGAATTAAGCTCACTCACATTTACCAAAACCGATGGTGACAATGTGAATAATATGTCCTTCTGCTCACATCTTCATAACCAAGATGTGAATGCTTGCACTTGTAATTACATTTACATCTCCGTAGACTATTGTCTATTGTTGCCATCTGAAATGGAAATGTAGTATTGTTATAAAAATACAACATATAACATATCTCTCTCTCTCTCTCTCTCTCTCTCTCTCTCTCTCTCTCTCTCTCTCTCTCTCTCTCTCTCTACTTTGTTAAAGAAAGAATCTCTCTCTCTCTCTCTCTCTCTCTCTACTTTGTTAAAGAAAGAATCTCACACAATGGTGTAAGCTAATCCCACACAATGATGTAAGCTAATCTCACACAATGGTGTTTGAATGAATAGACCAACATGGGTGGAAAACATATATTCAAAACATATTAATTAAAACACTAACTATACATATTATATATACATATATACATGTATATATATATTATATATAATGTATATATATTATATACCTTATAATATGTATAATATGTATATATCTATATGTATATATACATACGTATACATATGTATATATATTATATATATACATATTACACATATGTATATACATATACATATATATATATATTATATACACATTATACATTATACATTATACATATATACATATATACATATGTATATATATATATATATATATATATATATATATATGTATATATATATATGTATGTATGTATATACATATATATACATATATATACATATGTATATATAGATATTATATATATATGTATATATATATATATAATTTAATATTATATATATTAATTATTATTCAAAACATATTAATTAAAACACTAACTATACATATATACATGTATATATATATACATATATATGTGTATATATATATTATATATATTATATATATGTATATATACTATATACATTATACATATGTGTGTGTATATATATATATATATATATATATGTATATACATATGCATATAATTTAATATTATATATATTATAATATATTAAAATTTTTAATTAAATTAAAAAAAAATGTACTACAGCTTATAAGACGTACCTGGCCGGTCGCGTTGCAGATCGAGGGCGGAACGAGTGGGCGCGTTGCGTTGCGTCGATAGGAGCTGGCCGTGGCGTCGATCGAAGCTGGACGTGGCCCTTGTGCCCTTAATGGCCGGATGTATTCAGCTTATAGCTGGGGGGCGGTTCCCTCGATCGCCATTATTACAGTTTGCCAGCAGATCGTCAACACTGGGAGCTTAATCACTGTCACGGCCAGCGTCACCAACGACTGGGACAGCTCCGAGGATCTTACAATGCAGGTGAGAGGCCAGTTAAGAAAAGACTCACTTTATAAGCAGCTCTATTTATAATTAATTGTATTGCGTCTGGCTCAAATGTTGGCTCAAATCTTACATTGCAGGTGAGAGGCCAGTTAAGAAAAGACTCACTTTATAAGCAGCTCTATTTATAATTAATTGTATTGTGTCTGGCTCAAATGTTGGCTCGACATGGATCTGCTGCTCAGGTCCAAGCAACAGGCGGCTGTCTCGTAGCAGCTATAAGCATTGGTGGCTAGCTAGCGAGGGAAGTGAGTAGCGCTGGTGGCCGCTAGCTCAACGGAAGTGAGTAGCGCTGGTGCCTAGCGAGACGGAAGAGACATGTGGCTAGCGACGAAAGACTCTGCAACGGAAGACCTAGCAATGGATCGGAAGATGTGTAGAATACGTGGCTGCAACAACGGATCGGAAGAGACGGAAGACGTGTGCAATGGAAGAGGAAAGATGTCTGCAATGGAAGACATGTGCAAACGGAAAACGAAAGAGAAGCAATGGGAGGCATGATTTGTAGCTAGTATTAATGGTGGAAAATGAGCGCACCTGCAATGGAACAGCTAGAAAAAGAAATGCGAATCTTGCAGAGCAACGAGAAGGAAGAAGCCCGCCCTGACAGGCTGGCAAGCTGGAAAAAAATTACGAAATATCTTCAAAATAACTATTTTAGAAAATCAACATATATATACATGTATATGTATGTATATATATATATACATATATATATATATATATATATATATATACATATATATATACATGTATATATATATGTATACATATAAATGTATATACATATATATATACATATATACATGTATATGTATATATATATATATATAGTATATGTATATATATATATATTATGTATATATATATATATTATGTATATATATATATATTTATATATATACATGCATACATATGTATATATAATATATATATATATATACATATACATGTATACATATATACATATGTATATATATATATATAGACATATATAATATATATATATATATATATATATAATATATTCTATGTTCTATATTCTATATATATATTATATATATATACGTGTATATACATATATATTATAATATATATGTATACATATGTATATACATATATATATATATATATATATTATATATATATAAAAATGTATATACATATGTATATAATATATATATATATATATATATATATGTGTGTGTGTGTGTGTGTGTGTGTGTATATATATTATATACATATGTGAGCTCTTATGAAAGATTGTGAGCTCATGTATGGTCTTATGAGTTCTTGAGAGCTTCTACCATACACTACGTGGTCATAAAAGGTAATCTTTGAGCTGAAACGATGATCACATTGATCTAGGAAATTTAATGACATCATTTATGGTCTTATGAGATATTCAGAGCTTCTACCATACACTATGTGGTCATGCAAGAAAAATCATTTCTGTGTCCACTTTTATTTTGAACTATTATAATTATTTGTGGTTCTATCTTGGCATCTCCTATGTCAGTGCCAAAGATTCCTAGTTTTGAGAGTGGGCCTATCTTGGCATCTCTATGTCAGACCCAATCTGGCAGCTCCTCCTTGTGGTAGAAGGAAACGCAGACAAGACGCGACATGTTAAAGAAAAAACACACAAAAAGACCCTAATTTTGAGAACAAGAGAGGGTTTTTACTTGTGAATGACGAGTGGGATCATGTTGCAGCCGAAACCACTCTCATGTTACCATTGCTAGTAGACTCAGCATGATTTTTGTCGACCTCTGTCCATGCCCATAGCCGTGATCTGGTGCTTAGATACCGAGAAATGGGGGCAACCAGTCGGCCAGACGAACTAGATGGTTTAAAAAATGGAAAAAAATCTAATGGATTCTTGTTTAAAAAAAATCATGAAAAACAAAGATACTACTTATATATATATATATATATATATATATATATATATATATATATAGAGAGAGAGAGAGAGAGAGAGAGAGAGAGAGAGAGAGAGAGAGAGAGAGAGAGAGAGAGAGAGAGAGAGAGAGAGAGAGAGAGAGAGGTATTAACGTCGGTAGAATGCAACACGAGGGCATATACAACCAACGGTTGGACTTGAACTCGGGTGGATCATGGCCTTTTTAAGGGAGAGAGAGAGAATGAGTTTTGTGAATTGCGACTTAGGGTAGATAATAATAGCTTTTGTGAATTGTGTGTATACATACACACATGTATACATATCACCCAAATAATCCAAAATATATTTTATAGTCATATAAATATATTTATAAAGATAATGCAACATATATTTTTAAAACCAAAACAAATATTGATATAAAGTGTAACCTGTTATAGCTATATAATGTGCATCCAATTGTACACTTGCAAGCTAGGCTAATGGTGATCGAGATGGGTGCCTCTCCAAGCTACACTGGATCTTGCAGGTCTTAGGTAATCTTATCTTTGATCATCTCAAGACCTTGTAAGCACCTATGACTGAGGTACGAATTACTCACAAAGTCATCCTAGATTACAATCATCTCTAATCATCTCACATTGACTAGATCTCTAGTCATTTCTAGTGACCTTAGCTTTGATCATCTCAAGATCTTATAAGCACGAGGACCAAGCTAAGTTCTATGGGTCTTATGATCTCATTAGATCTCTAACAAGATTTTTTAGAATTATATGAGCTCTTATATAAATCATGAGATCTTACATGAATTATGAAATCTTAAGAAAGATCATGAGCTCATGTATGGTCTTTTGAGCTCTTAAGAGTTTCTACCGTATATAAAAGCTAATCTTAGACATTATAAGATGATCACATTGATCTAAGAAATTATGTGAGCTCATATATGGGCTTATGAGATCTTAAGAGCTTCTACCAGACACACTATGTGGCCATAAAATCAGATTATAAGATTATCACATTAATCTAAGTTGTATATATGCAAGTAAATTCATGTTTATGACTACCACCTTAATATGGAAAGGAAGAAGCACATATATGGGCTTATGAGATCTTAAGAGCTTCTACCAGACACACTATGTGGTCATAAAATCAGATTATAAGATTATCACATTAATCTAAGTTGTATATATGCAAGTAAATTCATGTTTATGACTACCACCTCAATATGGAAAGGAAGAAGCACATCTGTGCAAAACAGTAAATGTATATTAAGTTTAAAGAACTCTGATGAACATGAAGTAGCTCTTGCGTCCACTTTTACTTCTCTACATGATTCCTAGTCACATACACTTTCACATAAGAAACTATATCAAAAATAAATATACCGCCCATTTATTATCTCAAAAAAAAATAACTACACATTTATAAGCTTTAAAAAAATACACTATCCATTTATTATCTCATATGATAAGAACAAAGAACTTTCATCTGATCCTATAAGCTCATAAGAGCTTCCAAGATCACATCCACATGTGAAAGAGCACGTATAAGCACACATACATTGTCAAAATCTTCTTCCCATCATCTCGTGCATGTGAGATTACCTTGACATGTGAGACGTACAAGTTCTACGAGCTCTTCTCAATGCATATAACCTCTTAGTTCTCAACTTAGGTTCTGGTCACGGGTGTTAGGTAATCTTATCTTTTATTACCTCAAGATCTTCATTAGGAAGTGAATGGGGTCTTCTTGGGCCCTTTAATTTGCCCAAGCCTAATCAAGGTGATTAAGGAATAGCCAAATGGGGGGTTGCCATGTGGACTGAAATGTTGGGTTTGTAAGAGAGGTGTAAGAGTGGTCAAAGGGTGCACTTTTTTCCCCAAAAAGGGGAGGAGGCAATTTTACAATTTTCGGACCTCCATAACTTCTACATACAAGCTCCAATTTGAGCGGAGATTATAGATCCGTGATCTACGCATCAAGAGCTTTCCGTAGATATGTTACATGATATGGTTTTGTCCGCTAGATTTTAAATTCCATTTTTCCCCCAAAATTCAAATTCGAATAAAGTAGCCGTTTTGAAGCTTCTAATTAGAAAACGTTTCTTCGTAAGAGAAAAGGTTTGACTCCTTAAACTGCCAAATAAAAGGGCCCAAGAAGCCTTCCATTGAGGTCCTAATGTGTAAGCACCTATGATTTAGGTATGACTTACTCTCAAAGTCATCTTCGATCTTAGATCACAATCATCTCTAATCATCTCACGTTGACTAGATCTCTAGTGATTTCTACTTTTCTTTGATCATCTCAAGATTTTATAAAAACTAGGACCAAGCTAAGTTCTATGAGCTGTTCTCAACTCTTATGTGATCGTATGACTAGATCTCTAGTGATTTCTACCATACACTATGTGGTCATAAAATCTGATGACATTATAAGATGATCACATTAATCTTTGTATACATGCAAGCAAAATCATGTTAATTATGACTACCACCTTGATATGAAAGGAAGAAGCACGGTGGCAAATGTATATTAAGTTTAAAGCACTCTTATGAGCATAAAGAAAATCTTGTGTCCATTTTTACTTCTCTAAACAATTCCTAGTCATGCAAGCAAGATCATGTTTATGACTACCACCTCAATATGGAAAAGAAGAAGCACAGTGGCAAATCATACACTTTTACATAAGAAACTATCTCAAAAATAAATACACTACCCATTTATTATCTTTTAAAAAAACTATCCATTCATATTGTCATATGATGGGACAAAGAACTTTCATCTGATTCTATAAGCTCATAAGAGCTTCTAAGGTCACATTCACATACGCGAAAGCATGCACAAGCGCACACACATTGTCAAAATCTGTAACATACCCACCCATCTTCACTAATAAAGAAATGTTCATGTAATAGATAAATTTATGAGTTTTTATGGTATAAAAATTAATGATTTTATTATTTGAGTCATTTCTACTTAGAATCTTCAAATTTTGAGCCCAAATTTGGAATCTGCGCGCGGTTTTATCCTAATATAGGATTTTACAGCATCCAAAACAGACACTGGATCAAGCTTATACGTAAATTTCAGTCATTTTAGTTAAAAAGCGGCGACCTTTAAACCTTAATAAATGCACAACTGGGCGTCCGATTGACGAACGGTCTGAACCCCAACGACCAGGAGAACCTCCCAGACAAAAAAAAATTTCGTCCCCCGAGGCGATCTGGCATGCAAATCGAGACGGGCGCCCCAAATTTGGGAACCCCGCTCTAAAATTTAGACCGTACACACATACCAGGGTGCCCGTACGATGGCCGCACAAGAACCAAAGGACGACCGCCCACTGTGTGGTCCACATGTACAGCTAAGTGGACACCCATGCTGCCCCAGACCAGATAAGGTACATGCGTACCACTCCTTTCCCTAATAACCGACACCGTACATTTCCCCTAGACCCATGCAGGCCACTGATCCATAGCCTTTGATGGTACACCGTCCTTTCGTCCTTGCTTTGCGCAGCGCCCGTACCCACACCCCACAGCTATATAAACGCCCGGGGTGCTCCACAGGCAACACGCATTTCTGCGCAGCGTATGCCCCGTTGTACCGCCGTCCATCCCTATGTAGTGTACTTGCTGTAGTACAGCCGCCCCTTGCAACCACCCCTCTCACACCCCCTCATTTGCCTCTTTTCAGAGATAACGCAATTTTCCTCTATCCCCCTCTTGCTAGGAGGCAGTGTCCTTAACTCTCCCCCCCATTTGCGTAGACTTTTAATAAGAGGTTTTTGCCTTAAGAAAGGGTTCATGTGCTATAGTCTTTTGCTCATACGGTGAGCAAACAATCTCAAAATTGAGATCTGACTGAAGCATTTCGACCGCGATAGCGAGCCCTACAAGTGGACGTCCAAGATGGCCCCATCCCAAAAACGTCAGAATATTGCCTCGAGAGGAGCGCGTAACAACGAGGTTAGGGAAGATGCTCCTGATGCGGCCCCAACCCTCCCTTTTCAAGCTCCTCAAGGAAATGGTGGCCAGGTTTCCAAGGTGTCAATTGAATCATTATACCCAAAATATCTCATTTTGTTTAGTAATACTCATAGTTTTTTACTAATAAACCTTGTCCCCTTAGTCAACTCTTCATCTTATGTGAGTATTTACTCATTTTTAGGGGTTTTTCTTTTAATCCTTCAATTTATATCCTCCCCACATTTGGATTAATCTTAATGGTCCATAGGAACCTTAATTGGACCATAAAATCTGGACCCTTAGGCTAAGGTCCTTTTTACCTATTTTCAATTAATTCTAATTGCACATTGGAAAGTTATTTTTGAATTTCTGTTTTAGGGAAAACCGTTTTACACTAGAAGATTTTTATATCCAAAAATATCTCAATTTTGGACTACCTCTCTCTAGATATTTTCTCTCTCTAGATCAAAACATGGTAAAACAAAATCTTTCTTTTATTTCAAAGAGGGGAATAATTACAAGATCATAAGGGGAGTTTCTTACACATGTACACCTCAAAAGCTGGAGGGAGGAATCTTACATCCTACCACCCCACTTAAAAAATGCAAGATGTTCTCATCTCGTAGTATGATCTCTTTCATCATCTTCTTCTTCTTCAATCACTTCCAGCGTTACTGCCTTGGAAGTGGATGGCCAATTTGGGAACATCTCTCTTTGACTTCCCCTATTCTGAGGCGGAGGTCTTGCATTACTTTGCATTAAAACTGCGGGTTGGTTAGAGAGTCTACCTCTGGGATTTCTTTGATTTTGGCGGAAAGAAACCTGATTACTCTGGAAGGAAGGAGATGGAGTGTGGAATCTTGATCCCTGATTTTTTTGCCTTGAAAACCTTGTTCCAAAAGAAGTTGGGCAATCCATACTACGATGTCCAAATCCTTGACAGTTATAGCATTTCACTCCCTTGTTCAAGGGTGGAACTTCTGAGGTTGAATTCTGAGGGATTGAGTTCCGAGAAAAGGACATTTCTTCCATTCTGGAACTTCCCATATCCTGGGCTTGATCCTTATATCTCTTAGATGGTGGAAGGTTGGAATCACCTTCTGGAGCTAAAAACCTTTTGAAAGGTGATGGTGCTGGCTTCGGCGGAACCTTGACATCAAAGGCCTTGGCAAAATCCTTTGCCATCCGCACTGCTTCGGCCATGGAAACTGGCTTGGCATTCTTCACTAGGATATTCCAAGGTTCGTTCAGTCTTCAAATGAACCTGGCCATTAGCTGTTCTTCATCCAGTGGTGGTGGCAAGTATTTGAGGAGGAGAGCGAATGCTTGGTGATATACTTCAATAGTTCTGCTCCCTTGGGTTAACTCTAAGAATTTGTTCATCTTTGTTTCCAAAAAGGCGGGAGGACAGAATCTCTTCCTTAGGTAAATTTTGAGATTATTCCATGTCTGAGTGTTTCGATTCACACGATTTGTCTCGTAGTGGTTTCTCCATGCTACTCTAGATGTTTCTACTATCTTCAGCCTTGCAAGAGCCATTTTGCTCTTCTCATTGTACCCGGTGACATCGAAGTACTCTTCTCATTGTACCCAGTGACATCGAAGTACTCTTCCATTGCTTCGATCCACTTCTCCACAGTCTCGCCCAAGTTTTTCCCTTCACCCTTGAAAGGTCCAAGCTACGATCTATGAAGGGTTTTACGAACATCCAAGTCGAGCTCTTCCTCATCGAGTTGGAGATTATCATTCCTACCACGACGACCTCGATCCATGATCCTATCAATATGAAAATTCTTGTTAAGTCCTTCTATTTACAATTGAAATTCGATTTTAGATCCAACTGATTCTGGGTTTCTTTAGATTAGTCAGCTGCAACTGGACCCTTTAATTTTCTTGAAGAGAATAATCAAAAGACTCATAAATTAAATCAAATATCAAAACAACTACTTGAATTAAATTGAAAATTAAAGCATATAACAAAACATAAGACAAGAGAAAGAAAAACATCACCATCAAAGGGTGCAATCTTCCCCCCCTTGTGCATGGCCCTTCCCCACACAAGAGTATTTCTTTATTAGCTTTCTTTCCACCAAAAATAGGCCATAGCCCCAAAAATATACAAAGTGTGCTTTTAGAGAGCACGACACTCTTCCACAATAAAAAGAGTGTCTTAAAAATTGGGGCTAGGGTAAAGCCTTTGGGCTTTAATAAATTCAACACTAAGGTTATAAGCTATGCTTGTAAAAATAAATGTGATGCACATAAGAAACATTCTCGACATTATTTATCAATCCTCGTAATCTTCATTACCTGAAAATATAAGCCCAATTAATGATTAAATTAATCCCATAAATATTAAACAGGCACAAACCATAACCAACTCATGACTACCAGGCGTAAGTACTTCCAAGGATCACCCTGCCAATACAAACCTAACTGAAATAATCATAGACGGCCCCAAGCATACTCATATACCGCACGTATTAATATTTTTAGTGGTGTCACCCACAATATTAACCTAGTCGGCATGACGCAAGAGTAACCTAGGCGTCCCCAAATTACTCAAGAGGAAAAAAAATAATATTCTTAAAGAGAACTGAAAATATATTCTCATAACATCCCTCTTGCTTGAGTTTGCAATTGTCCTCAATTGCAGGTTTGCTGGGTTTGAAAAGAACGAAGGATCTCAGGATAAGCTCGGAAAAATTTCTCGGAATCCATTTTGCATCTTCTTGAGGATACTCATGGGATAAGGATCCCTTATATAGAACTCATTATTCATTCAGAACATATCATTCATATTCTTAACACAATAATGGTCCATCAAACCGAAAATTCCATCTGAACATTCCTCCATGGAAGTTTCAGTTATGCAGGTTTTTAATTTGTCATTCCTTAACTGGATCCACTAGGTCAAGTGTTAACAGTAGCAATCTGTCCAGCACAATCCATTAATCTCGTAGTGATTTGCTGAAGTCATTATCGTCATTCCAGTTACGAACATCATCACAGGGACTCGTCCCATTCATCCTCATTGTGGCTTTGCTCAGCTTGTTACATTTCAACCAAAATTCAGGAATCATCATTTTTCAATCAGAATCCAAATCAACTCATCAGTTCTCAACTAGAATTTTAAAATCATATCAACCACATTCAAATTCATCATCTGGATAGCATTTATGCTTATAATTTCAAGTCTTAGATTTACTCGTATATACTACCAGTAAACAACTGCAGTTATACCCTCGGTATATACAGGTAGTCATGGTCCTTGGAATTATAAGGTAAATACTATCATGACTAGGCCGCCTCAAGCAAGTCAGGGATTTCCATACAATTGCAGTACTTCATCTGAAGACCCACTTTCAATTTTATGAATCTTCATTCTAAATATCAATTTGTATGAATTTTATCACAACTTTTTACAGTTACTTCACAACTTTTTACAGTTACTTCACAAATTTTTGACATTTTGGCTTTTTCAGTTAATCCACTTTAGCCAGTTCGCTCTGATACCAGTTGAAACATCCTTGCCCCCTCCGCGCAACGAATTCGGGGGTGCTAGCAGCGGAAGTAGCACTTCTTGCACGGGCTAGGATCCTTCACTCGGGGCCTCGCCCAGAGATATCCAGTCAAGAGATAAATCCCTTGGTTCTTCAAAAATCGAACCCAGAAAAGCTTCCCATTGCCCAGAAAGCACGGGCGATTCCACGAGGATATTTGTACTCTAACGTAGTCAAGGTCATTACTGACCAAACTGATCCGACCAAACATGTGAGTCACTTGGTCAGATCAAGGAAGAAACTTGCACTTGGATCATAGAAACCAACGCTTTTTTCCCCATCGAGAGGCATAGCCATTGATTCTTTTTCTTCATCTACTTCATCTATCGTACTATTTTACTTCATCTATCATACTATAACATAATCTATCGTACTATAACATAATTGAGTCTTATTTTACGAATCCATCGTACTATAACATAATCTATCATACTATAATATAATTGAGTCTTATTTTACGAATCCATCAGTCCAGCCTAACTCCATCTATCGTACAATAACACAATTGAGTCTTATTTTACGAATCCATCAGTCCAGCCTAACCCCATCTAGTCCCATGGGTTAGCCAACCGCCCAACCACTGTAGTGATGGGATCCAATTAGGAATTTGGTTAGGTTTTGTCTCGGGTATACCAGGGAAAAGAGTTCCCAGGCCCCCTAGCCGGATATTCATGCAAATTTAACGCCAGTCACACCACTTACACACCCAATATGAAATTGCCTTTTTCACAGATTT
The DNA here is from genome assembly GCF_041138505.1 of Cibotium barometz. Taxonomy (NCBI): domain Eukaryota; kingdom Viridiplantae; phylum Streptophyta; class Polypodiopsida; order Cyatheales; family Cibotiaceae; genus Cibotium; species Cibotium barometz. The sequence goes on from NC_141052.1 coordinate 4,148,361, forward strand.
AGCTATCTTTAAAACAATCATTTAATGAAACCATAGTGTCACTGATCATAATCCTCGAAATCTTCGATTGAATCCTTATTTCCAATCATTCCTTCATCGGTGTATCTATGCCATCATTGGCAACCAGAACGCTCACCACCTATCCATTCAGGGGCCTTTTCGATAGTTCCTAGCTCATAGTAACCAGCAATATATTCCCTTATAAAAATCAAGATGGAATATCCGTTGAAGATCAACAAGATCAACCAATTCGGATCCATATAAAAGATCCATGGACTCATCCGTAGAGGACCAGCAAGGTCAATTATCCAGATCCATGCCCGATTTCAGAAAACAACTCCTTCTCCTTGTTCCAATATCTTCCACGATGCACGTGTGGGTATCTTCTGTGACCCAGAGCCCGAGCACTGTATGGTCAGCACCCTCTAGGATCCTTCGCAGGTCACCTAGCGCTTCACTCATAGGCCGCTTCCTTGGTCCCTCACACATCGACCATACCGGAAGCTCCCCATTTGAATCGAACCGAGGCTGGTCAAGACCGGGACCGACCTTGCTACGCGAGACGTCCTCCATTGAATCTGTTGCAACTTTATCAGCTAGGTATCCACGACCTCATTCAAGATGATCAAAATGCTTCCCCAACATTTTTGACACAAAACAGTCATTTAAAAACAGGTCATAAATACAGTTCCTATAATGAACTCTCGTCTTTGATATTGTTCCACATCCGTCCACATTACTTAATCCATATCCAATTCATATGTATACCCATTCTCATCCAATCACATCATTTTCCATCTCATCACATCTTTCCTCATTTATTCTCATCACATCTCATCCACTCGCACATCAATCCATATTCACATCCCATCACACCTCATTCATTTCACATCTGTGAGATCCCTGTTCCCACCGCGCAACGGATTCGGGGTACTAGCAGCGGAAGTAGCACTTCTTGCGCGAGGCAGGGTCCCACACTCGGGGCCTCGTCCACGGATATCCGGACAAAAGACTAATCCGTCGGTTTTTCCAAAACCAGACCCGGAAAAACTTCCCTTATCCGGAAAGCACGGGCGATTCCACCAGGATAACTCTTTACTCTAACGTAGTCAAGATCATTACGGATCAACTGATCTGACTGCACCTTTAACGGTACTTGGTCAAATCAAGGAAGAAACTTGCACTTGGATCATTGGGATCAACGCTTTTTTCCCCATCAAGAGGCACAGCCGTTGATTCCTATCCATAGAACAATTTCTATCCGGGATTTACTTCATCTATCGTAATAATAGAAATTAAATCTCGATTTACGGATCCATCAGTCCAGCCTAACCCCATCCGATCCCATGGGTTAGCCAACCGCCCAACCACTGTAGTGATGGGATCCAATTTGGAATTTGGTTAGGTTTTGTCCCGGGTACCAAGGAAAAGAGTTCCAAGGCCCCCTAGCCGGAATTTCATGCAAACATAAAACTAGCCACACCACTTACACACCCAATATGAAAATTGCCTTTTTCTTAGCATCAGCTAACTTTAAAACAATCCTTTAATGAAACCATAGTACCACTGATCACAATCTCCCAAATTATCCAGTTGATTCATAATTTCCCATCATTCCTTCATCAGAGTATCTATGGCATCATTGGCAACTAGAACGCTCACCACCTGTCCACACAGGGGCCGTTTCAATAGTTCCTAGCCCATAATACTCAACAATATAATCACTTATCAAGATGGACTCTCGTTGAAGATCAGCAAGATCAACCAACAGATCCATATAAAAGAGCCATGGACTCATCCGTTGAGGACCAGTAAGGTCAGTCAACCAGATCCATGCCCGGTTCCAGAAAACAACTCTTACTCCTTGTTCCAATATCTTCCTCGACGCACGCGTGGGTATCCCGGGCGACCCAGAGCCCGAGCACCGTATGGTCAGCACCCTCTAGGATCCTTCGCAGGTGACCTAGCGCTTCACTCATAGGCCGCTTCCTTGGTCCCTCATCCACCGTACCGGAAGCTCACCATTTTAATCGAACCGAGGCTGGTCAAGACCTCGGCCGACCTTGCTACGCGAGACGTCCTCCATTGACTCTCCGTCAGCAGTTGCAACTTTATCAGTTAGGTCTCCACGACCTTAATCACAAGACGGTCAAAATGCTTTCCCAGCATTCTTGACATAAAACAGCCATTTACAAACAGCATTTACAAACAGTTTACAAATACAATTTCTATATTAACTCTCATTTTTCCACATTATCCCTCATGCAATCCACATTACTTATTCCACATTTCATTTATATGTGTACTCATCCAATCATATCATTTTCCATCTCTTCACTTCAGATTCCTTCACATCACATATCATATATTCACATCCATATCCACATCCATACATCCACATCCACATCCACATTCACATCCATACATCCACATCTACATGCTTATCTCCATTTTCACATCCTCATTTATACATCCACATCCCATATCTACATTCATACATACACATCCATATCCACATCCATATCCGCATTCATACATACACATCCATATCCACATCCACATGCATACATTCATTATCACGTCCTCATTCATACATCCACATCCAAATACTTTCATACATACATACATCCACATCCACATCCACATTCTCATTCACATCTATACATCCATATCTACATGCACATTCACATCCATACATCCACATCTATATCCTCATTCACATCCATACATCCACATTCATGCATCCACATCTACATGCCTACATCCATACATACACATCCACATTTACATCCATGCATCCACATCCACATCCTCATTCACATCCATACATCCACATTCATATATCCACATCCACATCCACATTCACATCCATACATCCACATCTACATGCTTATCTCCATTTTCACATCCTCATTTATACATCCACATCCCATATCCACATTCATACATACACATCCATATCCACATCCACATGCATACATACATCCACATCCACATTCCCATTCACATATATACATCCATATCTACATGCACATTCACATCCATACATCCACATCTATATCCTCATTCACATCCATACATCCACATTCATGCATCCACATCTACATGCTTATCTCCATTTTCACATCCTCATTTATACATCCACATCCCATATCCACATTCATACATACACATCCATATCCACATCCACATGCATACATACATCCACATCCACATTCCCATTCACATATATACATCCATATCTACATGCACATTCACATCCATACATCCACATCTATATCCTCATTCACATCCATACATCCACATTCATGCATCCACATCTACATGCTTATCTCCATTTTCACATCCTCATTTATACATCCACATCCCATATCCACATTCATACATACACATCCATATCCACATCCACATGCATACATACATCCACATCCACATTCCCATTCACATATATACATCCATATCTACATGCACATTCACATCCATACATCCACATCTATATCCTCATTCACATCCATACATCCACATTCATGCATCCACATCTACATGCTTATCTCCATTTTCACATCCTCATTTATACATCCACATCGCATATCCACATTCATACATACACATCCATATCCACATCCACATGCATACATACATCCACATCCACATTCCCATTCACATATATACATCTTTATCTACATGTACATTCACATCCATACATCCACATCTATATCCTCATTCACATCCATACATCCACATTCATGCATCCACATCTACATGCATACATCCATACATCCACATCCACATTTACATCCATGCATCCACATCTACATCCTCATTCACATCCATACATCCACATTCATACATCCATACATCCACATTCATACATCCACATCCACATCCACATTCACATCCATACATCCACATTCATACATCCACATCCACATCCATACATCCACATTCATACATCCACATCCACATCCACATTTACATCCATACATCCACATTCATACATCCACATCCACATCCACATGCATCTTATCATATCTTATCACTTCCCATATCCTTTATGCATACTTCTATGCATGAAAATTAAAAATGATAAAAGTAACACTTTTGATATAAAAAAATTATCCTTTATGCATACTTCTATGCATGAAAATTAAAAATGATAAAAGTAACACTTTTGATATAAAAAATTTTCCTTTATGCATCCTTCTATGCATGAAAATTAAAAATGATAAAAATAACACTTTTAATATAAAAAAATTATCCTTTATGCATACTTCTATGCATGAAAATTAAAAATGATAAAAGTAACACTTTTGATATAAAAAAAAATTATCCTTTATGCATGATATTAAAATTTAATTTCTCCATGATTATAATGAAATTCTTTCAATTAATCTAGGATGATAATTCCTAGAATATGGTAGGAAGTCCTCTTTTTATGCTTTGAATGAAATTATTTTATGCATAATTTTTATAAAAATTTTGCCATAGCTCCGCTGCTATGACTGATAAATCTCAATTTTTTTAAAGGGATAAAGCTTATCATTAAGGAAATAATTAAAATGATCTCTAATTGGATCATTAATCTATAGTGGATTGAATCATCAATATGCATAAACTAAAAGCATAGAAAAAAGCCATTAAATTGGCCTCAAGCATAGCTTAATCTTGGGTTAAGGAAAAGCTTTATGAAAAGCTTGATTTGGATTGAGAACGGGTCATGAGTATGACCATTTCTTGAGTGAGAGAGAGAATTTACATAAAAATCATTAGAATTTAAACATAAATGAAAATTAACTTCAATAGCATTTATTAACTTATGTAACTCTTCACTACTATTCAAACTTCAATAGTATTTAAAAAAAAACCATACCAATTAAACTTCTCAAGCTTGAGAGGGGTTGAGAAGAGAGAAACATTGAGAAATTATAGAAAGATCAATATTCACTAATTACCTTACAACTTGCTTGATTCTTTGTTCACGGTAGAGGCCCCCAACCAATCAATTGGTTAAGTATGTTGATGGAGCCACTAATGGGGATTGAAGAAAGAGGGAAGCTCCAAAAACTAGTGAATTATTAAATGAATTCACAGTTCTTGGCTTAGGTGGAGTAGAGTAACGATGCATAAACACTAACTATTTTTCAACAAGGGGGAGGCTTCTATTTATAGGAAAAATTGAGCTCCTAACCAAACAAACTGATTCTAGAATTTTCTAAATCAGTTTGGTCAATATTTGACCATTTTTAGGTCAGTTAAGCTAACTTTTTGGAACTAGACTTGAATGAGGAGAGAGGAGAGATGAAATATCTCAATTTTTATGAGTTTAAAACTCATTCAAGCATGTGAAATATGCACCTCCTTTAAAGAACTCCCCTTCCTTACATATGTGTCATAATGGAATCATTTTAATATTGCTCATAGTTTTTTTTTACAAATAAACCTTGTACATTTTCAACTCTTCATCTTATGTGAAATATGCACCTCCTTTAAAGAATTCCCCTTCCTTACATATGTGTCATAATGGAATCATTTTAATATTGCTCATAGTTTTTTACTAATAAACCTTGTACATTTTCAACTCTTCATCTTATGTGAAATATGCACCTCCTTTAAAGAATTCCCCTTCCTTACATATGTGTCATAATGGCATCATTTTAATATTGCTCATAGTTTTTTACTAATAAACCTTGTACATTTTCAACTCTTCATCTTATGTGAGCATTTACTCATTTTTGGATACCCAAAATATCTCATATTTTTAATATTGCTCATAGTTTTTTACTAATAAACCTTGTACATTTTCAACTCTTCACCTTATGTGAGCATTTACTCATTTTTGGGTATCTTCTTTTTTACAAATTTGGATTTATCTCTTCCCTACACATGGATTGATGCTATTGGCCCATAGGAACCTTAATTGGACCATAGTCTAAAGATTTCTGAAAATCTAGATCCTTAGACTAAGGTTCTTTATACCTATTTCCAATTAATTCCAATTGCACATTGGAAAATTCTTTTTGAATTTCTATTTCAGGGGAACTCATCTGAATTATAAGAGATATTTTTCTATCCAAAAATATTCAAAATCTGAATATTCTCTCTCTAGAATATTTTTCTCTCTCTAGGCTAAAACAGATAGAAACAAGGTCTTTATATTTCTGAAGAGGGTTGATTACAGGGGAAGATACTAGACATCAAAAAGGGGTTGGGGGAGGAATCTTACAACATCTATCTCAATTTACATCACATCTCATCTCATTCATTTCACATCTCATCTCATTCATTCTTATCCCGATTCACATCTCATTCATTCACTCACATCGACATCACATCCTTTCACATACACATCCACATCCATTCTTCCACATACACATCCACATTCATTCTCATTACATCACATCTTATCACATCCTATTTTCATCTTATCACATCCTATCACATCCCATACACCTCTTATCACATCCAATTTTCACCTTATCTCATCCATTCATAAGCTATTCCCATTTAATAACTTTTTCTAGGTTAATCCCGATAATGGAACTTTTTCTAAATTCCTGCCAATTCCTTGGCCTAATTAAAGGTTCTTTTACTCGACGACTATTTCCATATTCATTCTCAATTTCTCAATTGAATTATATTCAATATTCCTCTTTTAAATAAAAGAATTCATGGGATTTAGAGAAGTCAATTCTACCCATATTTTCACTTTTGATAAATAATCATAAATTAAATTATACTAAAAATTCCTCTTCTTCTCATTTAATTTCTTGGATCTCAAATACCGTGAGAATTTCTCTTTTTGCATTTAATTAATTGCATTCCAATGTCATGGGTATTCCTCTTTTATCATCAAATATTTTACATAAAGTAAAAATAAAATATCCATTAATTCAATATTGTAGGAATTTCTCCCATCTAAATGATGGAATTACAAATGTCATAGGAATTCCTTTTTTAACATTTGAATATTTCTCATAGATAAAATAAATTTATCTAATATTCATCTTTGAATTTAAATAAAATACTCATTAATTCCAATATGCTAGGAATTTCTCTTTTTCCATCTAAATGATGGAATTCCAAATGTCATAGGAATTCCTCTTTTAACATTTAAATATATTACTAGAAATTCCTCTTTTTGCTTAATAACTATTTGTGCATAAACATTAAAATCAATTTATCCATGGTTATGATGAGAATTAATCAATTAACCTAGGATGCTTAATCCTAGAATATGGTAGGAAGTCCTCTTTTCATATTATGAATGAAAATGATTTATGTGTTAATTTTTCAGAAAATTTTTCCATAGCTCTGCTAGTATTACTGATAATTCTCAATAATTTTGAAAGCATAAAGCTTAGTAATATCATATGATAGAATAACCATTAATTGGATCACTATCCAATTATGGAATTGATTCCTAATTTTTTCATGAATTAAATAGCATAAAAGTATTAAAAAGCCACTTATTTGGCCTCAATTTGACAAGCATAGAAATTACTTTTAGATTAGAGAATTGCTTCATGAGAAGCTTCATTTGAATATATAATAGGTCATAGGAATGACCATTCTTTGGAGAAGAGAGAGACATGCTTTAAAAAAATATTTAATTTAAGCATAAATGGGAATTTATGTATCTTATCACCGCAATTCATTAAAGAACTTCAATTGTATTAAAAATCCATTCAATTGAATGCTTCTCAAGCTTGAGAGGGGTTGAGAAGAGAGAAACATTTGGAGATTAAAGAAAAAAGACCATAAACCACAATTTACCTCTTAGATTGCTTGATTCTTTGATCAAAGTAGAGGCCCCCAACCAATCAATTAGTTTGGTATGTTGATGAAGTCTCCAAGGAAGATTGAAGAGAGAGAGAAGCTCCAATATCTTCAATTTATAGAGGATTAGGATAATAGAAAATATTATTATTTCAGTATAATACTGGCATGGTATAGTTCTCATATTTTTTTCAAAGGGCTAAGGATCTATTTATAGGTGAGGGAGGCCTCTGGGCTAAGGATCTATTTATAGGTGAGGGAGGCCTCTAACCAAGTCCAACTAGTTTCTAGAAATTTCCAGGTTCAGTTTGGCTCAATTTGGACAAGATTTGGACCTAGTTTGGCTACCTTTTGATTTGGTTTGATCTAGGAGAGAGGAGAGATAAAAATACCACAATATTTTTGAGTTTAAAACTCCACAACACATGTGAAATAGGCGCCTCCTTTAAGAACCCCCTTCTCCTTACCAAGGTGTCAAAATTGAATCATTATACCCAAAATATCTCATTTTTTTTAGTAATACTCATAGTTTTTTACTAATAAACCTTGTCCTTAGTCAACTCTTCAACTTATGTGAGTATTTACTCATTTTTGGGGGTTTTTCTTTTAGTTCTTCAATTTATCTCCTCCCTACATTTCGATTAGTCTTATTGGTATATAGGAACCTTAATTGGACCATAATCTAAAAATTTCTGAAAATCTGGACCATAAGGCTAAGGTCCTTTCTACCTATTTTCAATTAACTCTAATTACACATTGGAAAGTTCTTTTTGAATTTCTGTTTCAGGGGAAACCATTTTAGACACTAGGAAGATTTTTATATCCAAAAATATCTTAATTTTGGACTACCTCCCTCTAGACATTTTCTCTCTCTAGGTCAAAACAGGGTAAATCAAAATCTTTCTTTTATTTCAAAGAGGGGAATAATTACAAGATCAGAAGGAGAGTTTCTTACACCTGTACACCTCAAAAGCTAGAGGGAGGAATCGTACAGTAGTAATAGCCAGGTTTAGAGTCCTAGCTTCTTCCACACCACCAATTCTCTTATCCCCCTTACAAGGTCTTTTTTTCATTGTGTCTCACCATGCATAGCCCATGATCCATGCAATTATTTAGAGTCCTAGCTTCTTCCACACCACCAATTCTCTTATCCCCCTTGTCATTTGGGCCATGTTGGACCATGCAATAATTTAGAGTCCTAGTTTCTTCCACACCACTTATTATCTTTTCCCCCTTGCAAGGTCTTTTTGTCATTGTGTGCCACCATGCATGGCCCATGCTCCATACCAACAAAATCAAGGTTTGTCGTAGAGGGAGGAAGGCTTGTTTTTTTGATATTTGTTCTTAAAGGATAAGCTTGTTATATGTATAGATACACCTCAAGTGCCTGATGTAATCCATACGAGGATTTATGCAGCCTATAAACAAAATCTAAGTGTGCATAATCCTCATATCCTGGTGGTTGTGCACTATGTAAACTTCCTCTCGTAAGTCACCATGCAAAAATGAATTCTTTACATCCATCTAATGTAAAGACCATCCTTTTACTGCAGCCATAGCAAACAATGACTTCTCTCACACGGTTGCCATCCTAACAATCGGGATGAATGTATCCTCATAGTCAATGCCCATATGTCTTTGCATATACCTTGGTAACGAAACTTACCTTATACCTACTATGTTAGTCATAACCTCTATGGTCAAGTGGGGATTCCTGGTAGAAATTTGTTTACATAAGGCTCAAGATTTTAAAATTTTTCAAGTTAATGGTTTTCTCTAATTTTTATGTTTGAGAAAAAGAAATTTTCTCCAAGTGTTATATAAAGGTCCTGTGACAATGGTATAAGAGCTTTGGGGGACCACTCAAGGAGAAGAAGTTTTGTGGAAAATTTCAAAACATTTTTTTTAAATGGAAGGAGGCCATGTAAATTAATTTTGGAGACTTTTTAAGCCTTAACAAATCAAGAGACAATTACACAAGAAGAGGCAAAATGCTACAAGACACTGTTAAAGGTACATGTGAATTGGAAAGGTCAAAACACATGATTTTGGAGACTTTTGGACAAAAGAAAGGGGTTTTGGACCATTGGGTAAAGCCTTTCTTCATCAGCTTTAACAAAACCACTTTCCAAAACCATTCTCAAGCCTAAAAACCACCTTCCTCATCTCTCAAAGATCATAGACCAAGGATGCGGTTAGCAAGGAGTAAACACTATATTTCTCTTCAGAATCTCATAAAGAATTAAAATTGGGTTTCAAGCTACATCAAGGATAGGGGTGATTTTTCCTTATCGTTTTTCTTCAAAAACCTTCTCACCTATTTTGCACTGCCACCAATTCCTTGTTGCCTTGGTCTATTTCTCGTTGCTACCACCGGGGGTTTATTTCTTACCTTGGTTATAATAGCTAAGCTATAAGCTATAGCTTGGCTAGCTTAGCTAAGCTCTCGAAAAGCTATACGCTTTAATACTAAAGCTTATAAAAGTTTTCTTTTATGTGCTAAAACCAAAAGCTTATCAAATCCATTCTTTAGGCCAAGAAAAGTTCATGGTCAGCTTTACTCCAAGGGTTTTTTCCACCAATAATTGCACAAATTAAAGCTTGCTATTCTAGGGATTTCTTAAAGTATTTCAAGAGAAATTGAGCATCAAGGTTCTCCACATTTCGGGCTTCTTAGACATCTTTTATCGAGTTCTACCAAGCTCACAAAACCACTTATGGGATTTTTGATACTTGAAGATGTTGATTCTTACGTTGCAAAAATTGGTACAACAACACACAACTTTCATCAAATTCGAAGCAAGACTGTAATTATTATTTTGCATAGATTATTGGCTTTCTTATCATATCATTTAAGGCAAGGCTAAAAGTATTATTCTGAACATATTATTTTCTTTCTTATCATAATTATTATTAAAATCTGCACACATATTACTCAAGCATATATTCTTTCTCAAATATTGAGCATCAAAAATATAATAAGTTTCATACCTGTAACAATCCTCCTATATTTTGAAGAGTAATTGTCCTCAATTGTGTAAAGAATTCTAACTCCGTAACACAAACCCCATTCTCTCTACCAGTAGAGATGGCAAATAATAGGTGCGAGGAATACATTACCACATGTATTGGTGGCATTGCCCACTTCTTTGTAGTCGTAGTAGTAGATAACATCTCTTCTATATCTTATTTAAGGAAGAGTTCCACAAAGCTTCCATGTGGCACAAATTTGGAGGTTTAGGAAGAGGAGGAGGATGTTCGAGGAGGTTAGGGTAGAATTTCAATTTGGAGGTCAGAGACGTGAAGAGCATACTAGGTCAACTGACTAGTAGAAGTAAAGATTTCAATAAATAACAACGCAATAATATTTCAATAAATAACAACGCAATCCGGCTTCCACCCAAACCTCCACTATACTTTTGGGAGTCGGTGAGAAGCATCCAGAACAAAGATCTCGAACCTTCACCACCCATCGTATTCACCACCCACCACTGTATTCAACCTTATAAAATCTAATGCTATTATTATTACTAATGTATACCTTCAAATTCCCCAGTCCACTAATTAACTAATACAAAGAAAAATTGGGCACCCATATCTATACAGGATTAACCACAACCCCACCTCCCTCCACTTGGGCAAAGGAGGTGGGACTATTTCAAAATAACCAATCCTCCTGCAAACGTGAGGAGGAGCCAAATCTCACATCTTCCAATGCAATTTTGAATTTGAATCTAAGAAGATCTTATCTCACATCTTTCAGTGAAATCTTTGTATACATGCTTACATACATATAGATACACACTCTCATATATATTATGTATCTATGTGTATCTATAGGTATGTAAGCATGTATATATAAAT